>NW_027526233.1:10795910-10953728 GCF_048455015.1 Haemaphysalis longicornis | reverse complement strand
CCAAGCTCTCAATCACTTTCAGTACAAACGTTATGTTGATTTCTCTCTAAGAAAACACTACAATAAATGGCACTGCATGGTAAAAAACATGGCGTCTTTTTTCAACACAATCCCCCCTCCCCCCCCCCCCCCCCCCCCCGGAAGGCCCGTTTTTTTTTTTCGGGGAAAGGTTGTAACCCTACGCTGCTGTTCTGCCTACCTGCTTGCTGTACCTATTACGTCGCCGCCACCGCAAATCCCCACTTGTTACAAACTCAGAGGTTTTCGCACTGTTAGCAGTCGTTTTACACGATGGGTTTGATGCGCCTGACATGCCAGGAGTGACATCGCTTGTAGTATTAGAGCGACGTTGCTTGTCTGCAAGACGGTGCCGGTCAAACAAGCGTTATCAACGCCATAATTCTAACGGCACATTCCATTTATTTCGTGGCTGCCGTGGCTTGCGCAGAAAAGGTCGGGTTGACTGCGATAGCTTTCTTGAGTCAAATAATGGAGCTTTGGCTCAATCGCTTGCAGCGCTAGCAATGCGGCCTCGTCTGCAAGACCGGTGCGTGAGAAACAAGCGTTAGGACAGCCCGAATTTCAAAAATGCAGCATAAACTAGACCATCGTTAAAGGAGGCGATGACTAGACACAAGCAACAATATTCGTTGACAACTTACGTAAGTATAGAGTTGTTTTAGGCGCACCGAACACCGCCCGCCGACATAGCTGTTTGTTAACGCGTCCGTTTACTGTTTTGTAGGTCAATGGTTCGATTCCTAATCGAACGTGTTTTTTTTTTTTTTTTTTTTACGTGAGGGTTTTATTAGCTCATTTTTTAACGACCAGGGTAAGCACCTGTTCCTTGCTTTCTATCACGCCGACATTTACCGTCCTCTTCCTAAACCCAAAGTAGCTCGTTTTCTCGCACGTTCTCTCTTGAGAAGCCCGCCGTGAAAACAAAACCAAAACAAACGTCAAACCTCTTTACAATATCAGTATATATGTCAATTACTTTATGTGTATTCACTTTTTGTCTTTAAAAACCTTAAATTTAAGTTATAAGCACATTTCAGACTTTGAAAGCAGAAAGATAATTACCGACATTACAGTACTAACACAATTTTCGTCAAACCTAGAGGTGCTGCATTTGAAGTCTGGCAACTATCTCTCACTTTTGTGTGTGTTTTTTCATGGCGTTTTGTGCCGAGTGGTTGGTGGCGTGATTTAATCTGTTTTATCTATTTCAAGCTTAAATCATAGTTATAGAAGCTTTATGGGTGATGTCTACCCTTCTAACCTACGCGTGTGTTGAACATGGGGACCCCGGAAGAACGATCATCGCCGGATAAAATACTGCGCGTCAAAAGTGGATGACATTGCATCAGAACAAAGCGTGTTCGTGTGTCCGCGAGATGAAGACGACAGTGAAGGAGAATTTTACGTTGGAAACATCGTTTTTGCTCGGGTAAGTACGCATTTTTTATTATTCTGTATTTGGTTGGAACGAGTTCTGGTGTTTATGGGTCAGTAATTCGCTAGACCCCCATCTCGTTTGCTCTGAGAGCCTACGTGAATTGTATACTTGTTTGGCGCCCAGTCCACCGTTTCCGCAGAAGTCAGCATCAATTTACGCTGAAGCTAGACCTTGGCTACGATGCTCGCGCTATGGTACACGGCTGCTAATAATTTCACATCACGCAAGGCTCTTTAACACCGGGGCGTTTGTTTATGTGTCTCTCAAACAGTGCCTTTGCGGTTGCAGATCGCAGTCGCAATTTCGCGTGAGTGGCACAACGCTGTGATTAGTCCTCCCTCGTGAATACCCGCGGTATACCAAGAAATAACATGAACAGGAGGTTCCCTGGAAGTGCATGTGAAAGCGCGTACACGTGATTCCATGGCTGGCGTCTCTCCCCCCCCCCCCTTCACGAATTCCGTGCAGTGCGCTTCGCAGCTATTGCGCTCGCGAGACCGGCGACCGTACGCCTCGCGGTCTTCGGGCCGCGATATGTGTGCTGTTCTCGTGAAGCTCGACAACAGCGAAATTGCCGTACTCGCTCGCCAACGCGCCCCGACAGCGTACGCGTCGACCGGGTGCTGACGGAGTTGTGCTGGAAGAAAAGCAGGCAAGAGATGAGGGCGCACGAGGTGTAGTTAAACATGAGAATTTACAAAGTGCAAGGTGGAGAAAATAGTATGCAAGGGCCGGAAACGGTGAGAGAGTTCGGGCCGCGCGCCAGCGAGCGAGTGCGGTAATTTACGTTGCCGAGTTTCACGAGTCCGGCACGAATATGACGACGCCCGTCTGAGAGTTCATAGAGGTATAGAATTCACATACGTGCAAATTGAAGGTGAACTGCGCGCATGTGGCCTCGCAGGGAGTTAGCATAGTCTCGGGGTAGTGGGGGAGATTTCACAACGCCTACGAGGCGCCTGCCGATTCTGTCAGAGTAGCTCTCGGGAAGTCTGGGGCTTGATATCAGAGGCATATGTATTGTTTAAATTAGTGCAAAAAATTGAGCCAATTCGCAAGTTCTCATTTTCGCAAAACCGCAGGCCATACAGAGACTAACAAGAAAGCTGTAGGCACTCACTCAACTCGATTTATATTGGAGAATTGAACGTGCAGATACAAGTCAGACATTGAAATGGAGGAGCCTTAACTATCACACACCAGTTCCGATTGAAAGCAAGAGATACAGATGAGCTGCTAGCATGCGTTCCATGCAAATTAGCTCAGTAGCTAGCTTTGCATATATCATGCATACCCCACTCACAGTACCTGCGGGTCTAATAAATACATTCTTACTGTGACCTAAATTTCACTTGGGGTGTTCCGGGAATGTTCTTATTAGTGCCTTGGAGGTTACTGTCTTTAAACGATTAAAAATCTACTTGATGTAAGCATTCGTGCTTTGTGTGTGCTCTTCTTGTATTTCAAAAAGTGTCAGCACACTCACAGATTATGCACCTGCAGGTGCTGCTGCTGGCTGTCCTGGGTCAGCTGGCTTCCAGTCCAGTCTCAAAGGCTTTGCCAGGGCCTCCCTTGGCCAACCGACACTGCACCTGCTGTACCCAAGTACTGCCTGGCCTTTCGTTGGTGTTCCGTACGCTTTGCCGCCAGGAATGGTCATTCATCCATCATCTGGCCGCTTGGACCACCCGTTCAGAAGTCAGCGCATTTGCTCGACACATCGGTCCAGGCACTGCTGCCATATCGGTGCACCCACCGATTATGTATTTTCAGGTTAGTTATTGCATGTTGTGGAACTTGCCATGATGTATACCTGTTAGCAGTGCTGTGGCCTCTGATTATTTGAAACATTTTCATGAAGCAGTGCTGTGCGTATGGAGCGTGTCATTGCTTAGCATAGATATTGAAGAGAATCTGGGGCTGACGACTAAAGGGCAAGAAGAGAAATTGAACTGACTTTGAAGCAAGTATTCGTATGTAATCAAGCCAAGCAAACATTTAGGATCTTTCGATATGGTTTTAAACTTGCAATACAAACTGGTCTACTTCAGATCATACTGGTAATAATCATACTATACCGAAAAGTACATCCCGCAGTCTGTAGAATTCTGACAGCGCTTTTTTCGCAGTCTCTCATGACAGGCACTAATCTCAATGGTTGGAAGATAGTCGAGGTAGCACCAGTCTTTAAATCAGGAGACGGTACTTCACCATTAAATTTCCCTAACAAGCACCATATGCAAGGTCAGGAAACATTTCATCCACTCTCAGGTCGCTAATTATTTATAAAATCACAATATCACATTCGAGTATCACCACGGTTTTCACAAGGGTTACTTAAGAAACACAACTTTCAGGATTTGTTCACGATCTACATTGATCCATTGACACAGGCTTACAAACTGCGGTAGTTTTTCTCGATTTTTCTAAAGCATTCAATCGCATTGCACACCACAGACTACTTCTCAAACTTCACCCTAATGTCCTCACTTGAGCAAAAGATTTTCATTCTTCTCAAATGCAGTTTACTTCTAATAACTATATACTTCTTTTGCTCGTGCCACTTTGTTGTCCCCCCAGGCAGGTTGCTTGGTCTATCTTCCATGTTGCATATCCTGCCATGTAGGTCTATTTGCAGATGATGTTGTAATTTATCACACAATTTCTTTCAACTACTACCGTCAATGCTTTCAATCTGATCTTAACACAATTAACTCCTGGTGCTGCAAATGGCTAATGTCGCTTATCTCTAAAACAAAGTGCATGACTTTAACGGTGGCAAGTCTCGGATTGTAAATACTTAATTCATTAACAACAGCCTGATTACCTCTTGAGACAAAGGTGTTTTGGTACGCCGGTAGGGGAGGGGGGATTGCATGGTGGATTTCAAAAGGTACATCGATTGGGAAAATAAGACGTGTGATTAATATTTTCATTTGCACTCCAAAACTCGCTTTATTTCATATGTTTAACCCACTGCCGTGGCTAGGGTGGTGTGCTGTGGAGGCGAATGTCGGTTAGATACCGCTTGGTGTAGCCGCTTTTCAGATGGAGGCAACACGTAAAGACGCCCGTGTTTGGAGATTTCGATGCGCACAAAAATACCCAGATGGTCAAAATAAATGCGAAGCCTTCCCCTACAGTGCTCCCCATATCCCAAGTGTAGCTTTGGCGTGTTAAACCACCGTTTTTTTTTCATGTTTTTGGTATAGTACCAGCTGCTGTAGCAGGTGCAACTGAAAGGTAAAATTATACATAATGTTTTCAAGAGCTAAATATAAAGGCCATATTGAAGTGCGTTTATGGGTCTATCTCATAGCAGTAGTGAAAGGTTATATACTCTGGTGCAGGTTAAGAACGCCAATAGCTCATGTGGTGTAGTCCAGTGTTTGACGGAATGCCGTGTAGGCAGGTAAAAGCATTATTGCAGTGATGAAACGTAGGTCACTGACCAAGTCAAGAAAGCCATTTAACGGTTTGTTGCTTGTTCACGGTGAGCATGTGTCGTGGAAAACGAAGCTATATATTGGGCATTACGCGGCGCAATGAGTTTGCGTAGATATGGTGCAGATTGCCATCCATTATGTTGATAATGTTGGGCGTCGTCTGAACAATGAGGGACTCGAGCAGTAATCGAGAAGATAGATTGCACTCAGTTGTCAGTAATTTTGTCTTGTTCCAGTCGACCACGTGTCCCGTCCTCTCACGGTGCTCTGCCAGTGGACTTGTTTTTGCATGGCCCTTGTTCACTTCGTTCCAGTGCTGCATTAATCTTCTGTGCAGATTGCCCGTTTCGCCAATGTACACTGATTTGCATTCAGCGCATGGAATCTAATAAACAATACCCGGAAGCTTGGAGCGTGAGAGGGGGTCTCTCACGCTGACAATGTCAGAACGCAGCTTGCTAGTGGGCACATGCACAATGTATGCACTGCGTGTCTTGAAAATGTGTGTGAGAGTTTCACCGATGTGTGGGACGTAGGTAATTGCTGCACGTTTTGATGCAGTCGTTGTCCTGAATATAATGCCTAAAGAATTATATTCAGAAAGGAGCGAAGAGGGCGACTAGCAAGAATCCACATTGACATTAGCAGGCAGAAGCGTCCACAAGGCCTGTGTCAAAACGTGCTGCAATTCTCGTCCTACACATCAATCAAACTTTCGCACGCATTTTCAAGAAACACATTGTGCACATCGTGCAGGTGCCCACTAGCAAGCGATGTTCTGACATTGTCAGCGTGAAAGACCCCCCTCACGCTTCAAGCTTCCAGGTGTTGTTTATGTTTTGAACAAAAAAAGTGCCATTTAAACGTGACACCTCCTTCCTTGCCGATTTCTGATGCCTGATTGTTCAGTTTGTGGGGATACGTTTAGCAGATTGCTCACATGTCTAACCTGTATTTGTGCTTGAGCAGTCAAACGCTGATGTTAGCAGTGAAGTAGGTGAAAATTGTAGTTTGATTGTAGTTGTGTGCAGATTACCTACATTGTGTTAATTCGTAGAAAAGCAAAATTGAGGTAACCCTGCTAACTGTTCCGCATTGCAGCATTTTATTATGCGAACGTTAAGGAGTTCAGCTGCTTGTTAAAGGTGAAATAAACAGTGGTACAAAAAGAAGAGCATCTACTAAACAGAAATATCTTCACAATCGCAGGATGCCAACGGTCCGCCTACCAACTTGTGTCCTGCATCGTTTCTGCTGGCTGGAGCGGTTCATGGAGCATTTTCCAGCTTCTCAAAGTTTGTGGTCAAGCGCTCCTCCAAGTGAAAGATGCCACAGAGGGATCTTTTGTTTTAATGCCACAATTTCACGTGCTCAGCAGCAAATTTACTCGTAAGGCTTTTTAAATATTCATCACCCAAGAGGGCATGTTACCTTCGTCTTCGGTGGAATGTCTGCACTCAGGTTATTTGTGACAGAAACAAGTGGACCACGTCATGAGAGTCATTGAGGCCTTGTTGATTGTGCATGCTTCTGAAATGACATTTTCATTAAGCTGAATACTTTCCACATATTACGATTTGTGAACAAATTATGGTAAAAGTCATGATTAGTTGTACTACACTGCAGGAAGGAAATGCCAACATACGTTTTAAGCACCTCTGATATTTCAGATCGTTGGCTGGTGAGCAATAAAACAAAACTGAAATTTTTTTAAAGTAAAATCAAATATTTGTTGTCACCAGTGCATGACCATAGTAAAAGCTATCTAGTCACCAAATTTAGAATTAGACACGAAATGCCAAGAAAAATAGGGAAATAAACTAGACAGCTGGCTACAATAAACCAATTCGTAAAATTCCTCAATGTCTATCAAGTGATGATTCAGGCGGGTTAGTTAAGATGTCAGTGGGTTTACACACCCAACTTGCAGGGAAGCACATGAGCTCCCAATATTAACATGTTTTTAGTGAAGACCGTCTTCCTTCATTAAGCTGCTTTGCACATTGATGCCAGTCTGATAAATGTCCTGAATTTTTGTTATGATCAATCTTTGTATGGGAACCATATATTTTTATATGATGTCGCTGTGTATTTCTGAAACTGTATCTAGTCACTAATTCCAATTTGTCGTGGTCAGGTTTTTTCAACTAATTCGTAGCTTTTTTAACAATTATGGTATATTTTGTGTGCCTAAAGGAATGCCTCATTGCATGTTTAGCCTATGTAGTGTTGAAACCGGACATTTTGCTTCAAAGTGGAATGTCGGGCTAGCAACAAGGTACTTCGCGTGCTGCTCACTTTCATTCATGCCATTATTTTTTATATTATCATTTAAAATTAAACGCCAACCAGTTTGCTGTCGTTTTAATTTTGTCACCTACTTTATACTTTCTTTTTTTTTCAACTTTGTGTAAGGATTGACTATCCATATTTTTATGATACCAAGGCGTTGGACTGGGCTAGCTGGTACATGTTTGAATGGATGAAAAACCATAGGAAAACCCAGGACACAGAAGAGAACGACGGGACAAACTTGTGCCGTCATTCTGTTTTAACTGTTTCCTGTGTTTACCACTGGTTTTTTATGCATTCAAACATTTTTTATGAGTTTGTTGAACAGTGATTAGTTTAGGTGTGTTCAAACAATTGTTGGCTGCGAAGGCTCCCTGTAGCATTTGTATAAGTGCTCTCTGCTTTTTTTTTTGAGCCAATACCCCACCACCAGTCTTCATGAGGTGGTCTTTTGTAGAAATAAGTTGAAATAAATATTTGTTTGCATTGCTTTACATGTTTTGAAAGAATTTCTTGTTCATTCTTGTTTCATTCAACCCCGTTTCAGAATCCTGCTTAAGGCATTTCCTCTGTTATTTTTTTTTCAGAACCAGGAAGGGTGCTCATCCTCGGTTCTTGCTGAAGCAGCAGTATCCATACTTCACACGTGAGCTCTGAACACACAGTAATTATGGTATGAAACATTCTACCAGTATAAGCCTGCTTTGTAGACGTCATTGTAGATGTCAAAGCTCTTGACAGTGTAGTCCAATGTCTGGTGTAACGGGCAATGTCTACAACTTGTAAAAATTAATTTTGTGGCTATAATGTTTGTGATTATTTTAAAATGCACGTCAACTACTATTTAGAATCGCTGTCTAAATTGGCAGCCATTTTCCTGGTGGATACAGAAAGTGAAAAAGCGCATGTGTAGAGATTTCAGTGCACCTTAAATGTCCCAACTTTGCTAAAGCTAATCCAAAGCCCTCCTTGTGGTGCACTTCATATCCCATGTACAGTTTTGCGTAAAAACAGCTAAAAATTTATGATCAATTTAAACTTATTTTAATGTTTTTAAATGCAAATATTCTCAGTTTAAGCTGCCATATTTAGAGTAAAATATTTTGTAACAATTATATAGCTACCAAAGGTTTACAGAAAAGTTTTTTGCTTTTGGTTGTGCACCTTCTTGTCAAAAGAAAAATGTTGTTAAGAAAGGCAGAAGAAACCCAACTATGGAAATTAGCAAACCCTAAAGCTGCGGATAGAATGAATGTTTTGTACAGAATCTTTTGCTGATTTCAGTTCTAGTCAACTCTAAAAAAGTCTATTGACGTAGAATGCTTACCGTGAGGCACCTCGTAATACTAGCCAAAACTAATGGGCCCTGGCTGTTGGCTTTTCATTTGCAACAGTGACAAATGACCCCACATCCACCGGCAGGGACATAATGCAAGGCACCATGTACAAGCTAGCCTCATGATAAAATAATGTTTTCTGAACAATGGCATTACATTTCAACCATGGGCTTCACCAGGGAACTTGTATGCATTGTTCTGTGATGTTTGCAGTTCTTGTTATTGCTATGTGGGGTCATTTAGTCTAAAGGTATGTTTATAAAACTCCAAATACCACCAAACCTTGCAAGTGCTGTACCATATGAATATTTTTCCGTAAAGCAAAAAGAATAATGCAAACGAAAATAAATGGCTTGGGTACCCAACTTTTATAAGTAGATTATGAGCCGCAGTACGGAGGGAACTATATTATGAGCCGCATTACGGAGGAAACTATACATTTTGCATTTGGTCTTCCTTGATATTGAACCTTCCTGCTCAGCTCAAGAATAAGGCACTAAACATTGCAGGTAGCTACCTTGATTGGAAGTTTGATGCAATACTAAGAAGCCAAGGGTTTTAAGGTTCAAGGAAGTTTTGTGTGGTTGAAGTGTTGCACACCTAATTGCTTTCACTGCACAGCATGGTTAGGCTCTGCAGTGAATCTCGAAGGATGTGTACTGCAGTTCGGCAAAGTGAACATATAATTGGTTTTTTACGAAGTTTTGGGTAATCAACTACCTCTAAAGTTATAACTGTACTGAGATGTGGCTCCTGACTTTTTAAATTGATGTTTTAACAATCGGTGACACAAGTTCAAGGAAATTATCAGCTGATGTTGAGCTTCAATGGAATGTCTCACAGAACCGAGCTTGGAAAGCACGAATGTTTCATACCATAATCGTGTGTGATATTGTGCAATATGTGGTCTCACACCTGCTGCACCTGTGAACCGAGGATGACGCACCCGATTTGTACCCCTTTAGGTGGGTGCTTTTGCAGAAGATGCTCCTACAGATTGGGGTGCTAAGTAGCACCCTAGGATACTTTTAGGCGGAAAAGGGTGTTTATAAGGCACCTGTCTTCTGGGGTGCTTCACAGAGGGTGCTCCTGCGGCGACAAAATCTAAGCACCCTAAAGGGCGTAAAATATTCAGTTTTTAGGGTGCTCCTGTGGCGACAAGCTGAAGCACCCTTTTGGGCGTAAAAATTTTTAGTGTGTATCTGTCATCCGGGTACTTTGGTGACACCGAAAAAAAAACCTGATTATTTGTGAAAATCAGCCCTACGTGCCCACGTTACGGAGATGACATTGTAAGGAGAAGGTATCGTCCTTTTCAAAGTAAATGACGGGCTGTAAACTATAGAAGCCTACACTTCTTTCCTTTACAAAAGCTGGACACGAGTTTTTTCTTCATTCTTGTCCTACAGAGTTACCTGAAGTGAAATAAGCTTCTTCCCTGGTGTATATTTTAGTTTCTCCATCTAGTTAAATTTGGCGGCTCATTTATTTTTGCCCAGCATACGTAGGCTGGCACACTAGAGCTCGGACCTAATGAGGACAGGATGTTGTCTTTTAGGACGAACATTCCATATTCTCTTGAGAAAAAAGTATGAAATTTTTTCAGATATTAAAATAGAAATTGGTTGGTCGAGCATAGAAAATACTTTGGCTTGCACAACATGCGCTGGCAAAGGCAAAGGAGGTAAAGGAAGTACAATTAGGAATTAAGTACATAAGCAAAGGAAATGAAGTAAGAAATATTTTGCGCCAATTGATTCGATCCTCGTTAATAATACTGTAAATTTGTTTCAGCCAGGATATATTACCGTCAAAACACGAAAAAAGAAAAATCCAGGCTTAGGTTATTTTTGTTTATTAGGGAGGACAGTTGGGAAATAAATTGAGGGGGATGAAATTTACGCGCGATTTAGCCAAAAAACACGCATAAATAAAGGTAGCTGCCTGGTAACGGACACTGAAGGAATCATTTAGTATATCCTCGCAGGACTAAACCTCACTGAATTAGCTCACATGACTGTGAACAAATATAATTTACATTGAAATTTCAGAAATTTCACATTTTTTGTCAAGGGAGTATGGAATGTTCGTCCTAAAAGACAACATCTCGTTCTCATTAGTTGCGAGCTCTATTGCGCCAACCTGCGTATTCTGGACATCGTAATTTACTTGCAAGCAATAAACGAGCCGAAGGTGGCTTGTGAAAAAGTTGGAGGGACTGTTTAATGCGCCCTAGATAGCTACGAGCTTCTAATTATACCATGTTTGATTTTTTATTTAGCGGCGTATGCTTAGTTGCGGGGTGGAAATCGGAGCTCTATATAGAAGAGCATATTTAACGTAAGCACATAGTAATGAACACTTCTTAGACAAGGGTCCTTATGAAGCCAGTGGGTGTGACATAGCAGACAATCGCTAGCAGAGTTATCCGTTTGGAATAAGGGATGAAAAGAGCACAGGACTACATGTAGCTATATAGCGGTTGAAAGGATTTCGAAGCCAAGTTCCTGTAGAGACTGCAAAGAGTGATACAGCGTTGTGGATAGCAGAGACACGAACTCCTTTTCACTCACATTCACACGTTCGAGGGCGGTAGAGGGGGGTAGAATACAAACATTTGGTCCATAAGGTGCAACGGGGCCAAAAACATCGTTATTGATGGCGTGTGTGTTGTGGCATTTTATATTCCATTTATTTGTTTATTTTTTATTGTACCCTCAGCGCAAGAGGCATTGAAGAGGGAAGTGGGTTTTACAAAAAGGATTTAGAAACTGGGTAAAAGGGAGTATAAGATTCAACGTCTTCTGAATAAGCAATTTTAGCTGATAACAAAGTTAGGAAAGAAAGGAGAATAAAATGGATATAGTGTACATGTTATAAGCAATCTTTGTATGCAATGATACCTACGAAACACATTAGGAAACACAAGAACAGAAAAAAACGGAAAAGGGCAGAAGTCATGAGAAATCTCAGTTTACAATGTTCGCTAGTGCAGCGCGAAACAGCTTAAAGCTAATAATCGGTTATTGTAGCAGTCGCGCCAGGAAATGACTAACATCAGTTGTGTCGTTAATTTCGCAAAATATCACATAGTCGTCAGTGAACAGGTGTCCGTTTGATGATACGCAATCAGTGAGGTCACTGATGCAAATTAGAAATAACAGGGGACCCAGGACTTAACCTTGCGGTGAACCCGAATGAACAGGACATTAAGGGAACTATACCAGTTGGCTGCAACAAACTGTGTACGGCCACACAAAGAGTATTCCAGCCATTTGAGAACGTCGCTATCAAGGTTCAGTTTGCTTAGTTTGAGGAACAGAAGATAATGGGACACTTTTTTAAAGGTTTTTGCAAAATGGAAAAAAATACAGTCTGCTTTTAAGCGATGGTCAAGAATACGATGAACCTGGTGTGTAAATGACAATAATTCTTTTTCACAGGAAAATTCCTTACGGAAACCATGTTGTCAAACCGTGAAAAATCAGTTGGATTCCAGACATTTTACGATGCTGCTGTACAAGACATGTTGTAGGACTTTACAAGGAAGGCTCGTAAGCGATATAGGGCCGTAATTCAAAGGAGATACTTTGCTGCCCGATTTGTGAACGGCAACCACCTTACCGATTTTCCAGGGACTGCAGAGTAACCTGCTGTCAATGGATTGTTGAAAAAGTTTGAAGAGAAGAATTGACAAATATGAGGCCATGCCTTGAAGAAATTTACAAGTAATAAGGTCGAAACCAGGGCTCGAAGAGGGCTTAAGTGACTGTACTATTTTATAAATTCCCTGAGTGTCAGTAAGAATTGGGTTCATTAGTGGATAGTCGTACAGCTTTGGGGTAGGTAGATGTTGTACTGGAAGAAACCACAAAATTACCACAAAAAGCCTGTTCAGGACAATCGAACCCTCATTATCAGGAATTGATTCATCTTTCTGGTACAGCAGTTTGAATGGACCAGTCGTGTTTTGATTAATACGCGCCAAAAATATTGGGATTGTTTAAAAGCAAGGCACTCCGGAAAAAGATGGATTTGGCATTTTTGACAGCGGATACGTCGGAATTTAGCCACATTTTATGCCTCCCATCGAGTGTTTGGGGGCAGCAGTTTCGCTTTACGGTAAAGGCTCTTCTTGCGGTTTGATGGACGCTTTACGTAGGCAGTATACCATGGAGCACTTGAATGAGAAGAGAGTTTGGGATGCGGGGTGTATCTCTTGGCTTGGTCGCGTACCTTTCGCAGGAATAAGTTCCAGGTAGCTTCCACAGTACCGTTGTCGAAATGGTCTAGAAAAATGTCAAGAAAAGTGGACAGTTCAATGTTAATGGCGTCAAAATTCCTTTCTTATAATCACGAATTGGCTTAGTTGTCTTACGCGTTCCTAGAGCTAGTGCTGTATTGTCGAAAGAAAGAAATAAATGATCAGATAATCACGATGTCATGCACGAAACTGAGTCGGGTCGTGAGGTGCATATGAGGCTTGCTTTACTGTCTGCTTTACTGTTGCTGTACTGTCTGTTGTTCTCGTCGGCTCGGTAACTAACTGAGTAAAAGTAAAAGCTGAGCAAAGGTTCAGGAAGTCGCTATTGTGAGTAAATTGAAAAAAAACATGTGCGATTCTGTGGGCCACTTGATTTGATTAAAATAAAATCACCTAGTAAAAAATTCATGCGTTTTGAAGGCGAGTTACTACGGTAATAAAAACGCCGTGTAAGGGGCAGTAAAGGCTGGCGGAGCGTTAGGGGGGTGATAACATGCCGATAAGATGAAGATATGTTACGGATATAACCTAAATATGGTTCACCTTGCACGCCATTCCAACTTCTTTTTTTCATATTTCACTGGAATTACTGACGTCGTTGGAAAAAAAATTGTTTGTCTTTTGTGGCGCACCGTGTGTAGGTTGTAAAAAACACAGGAACATTTATTTATTTATTTATTTATTTATTTATTTATTTATTTATTTATTTATTTATTTATTTATTATGGTGCCCACAGCGCCAGTTTGGCATTACAGTGGGGGGGAAGAAGTACATATATATCATAGACAAAGAAAGCAGTTAATGCTGAACACATGAAAATAACAATTACAGTTCAGAACAAATCAGTGACACAAATCAAGAGCAAGAACCGTTAATGCGCAACAACAACGACAACAAAGAAGATAAATAAGAAATAATCGTACATGGGCGAAGCAAAACATGGTTCTGGTGGCGCAAGAAGGAAAGCACTGAAAGGAAATGAAAACCCAAATGCGAAAACGAAAATCACACGGCTGAAGCAAATGCATCACTTGAAGACAGCGATATATCATTAGGCAACCTGTTCCACTCACTGACCGTCTAGGGAAAAAAGACACCTTAAAAAGTTCTGTTCTACATCTATATTCTTTAATCTTAATTGGGTTATCGCGCCTTGCATAAGTGCACTCTGGTGCCTTTTTATAGCTATCACGATTGAGGCCGCTTGTATTATGATATATACTGTGCAAAAATTTTAATCTGAATGCCTTTCTACAATTTTGAAGGATATTCTAGCCTAAGTTTTATTTTGTTTCGGATGGGCTAAAATACCGGGTATAATTTTGAACAAAAAAACGTTCTGCTAAGCTTTGTACCCTTTCTAGTTTCATCATGTCGGTCACAGTCCAGGAGTCCCAGATGGTACAAGCATATTCCAGTGTTGGCCTTATCTTAGTCTTGTAAAGTAGATTTCTTGTTTCTAAAGGCTTTCCTTTAAAACAAGAAATCTACTTTACAAGACTTTGGATTTCTACTCAACATACCAAGAACTCTACACGCCTTAGCAATGATATAGTCAACATGGCGGTGCCAGCATAGTTGTTGGGTCAAGTAAACACCAAGGTATTTATACTCACACACTGATGCAAGATTTGTCCCCTTAATGCTATACGTATATACATGTGGCGACCTTTGTCTAGTAAAGCACATCTGCACCACTCTGCAACCTTGTCTAAATCTTTCTGTAGTTCATTGTAATCATCGGGACCTTTTATAACACGTTAAAAACGCAGTCATCTGCAAACAATCTGATACAAGATGATATGCCAATGGAAATATCATTCATGTATAACAAAAACAAGAGCGGACCCAAAACTGAACCTTGAGCCACCCCCGATGACACAACAACACCCTGGGGCCGTTCACCACCGACAGCACGTTGCGTCCTACAACTTAGTATTTTTTTATCCACTGAACAACCGTTTTGTTTATGGTGTACCACGACAATTTTTAAGCAGCACAGAATGAGCAACTACGTGAAAAGCCTTCCTTAAATTAAAAAAAATCATTTTTGCACAACCCCCTTTGTCTAGGGTTGATGCTAAGTCGTGTGTTAATTCTGTAAGTTGAGTGACACAAGAGTTTTGCTGAGGAATCAATAAGAAAAACCTATTCAAGTGGCTCATGATGTTTGTAAAAAGTACAAGCTCAAATATCTTGCAGAGCACACTAGTCAAGAACACAGGCCGATAATTGAACACAAATTTTCGAGGTCCCGATTGCGGAATAGGAACAACATTGGCGATTTTTCAGTCTGCAGGCAATAAACCACATGTCAAGGACTTAGTAAAAAGCACACACAGGTATTTAGACAACGGGCCTGCACAAGTGGAGAGCAGAAAGTTCGGCAAGTCATAAGGGCCCGCTGGCACTAGTGGTACTTAAACGCTCAAGTTGCAGTTGAATGCCCGTCCTGCCAAAGACGATGTCATTCGTGGGTTCCCCTCCGATAAGCACAGAGTGAAACATTGTATCCGTGTTAGTTGCGCGCGCAGAAAATACTTAGGGTTGAGGGTTATTTATTTAAACCAAAACAGATATACATACAATGTACACAGGGACTCAACAATGTTGTCCAAGGGTCCCAACCAAATAATACTACACTTTTATAACAAGTTGGTGCTGGCAGAGTCCTTCAATGCTTTACTGGTCACGGAACTTCGGCGCTCGTTTCATATAGGGACCGTGCACGCTACTACAGGCGCCACCGCCGCACGAAGGGCATCCAGCCGCCGCGTTCGCGGCGTATTGGCCTGCGTGCAAACGCTCGCTGCTTTTCGTGCCTGCGCGCTGATTTAGTTTTTTTTTTCGTAGTAGTTAGCGATGAATAGTCCAGTCATTACCTGCCTTCAATGGGGTTTTATTTTTCGTAGTAAATTGCCGTAGACTTCAGCCGCGAACGGCAACGGCTTCTGCGTGCTCTGGCACAAGCGCTGCGCCGTCGTGTTTTCGGATTTTTAGGTTTCTATTTCTTCTTTTCTTAATAAAAAAGTTGTAAATACCACACATACGGTAGCTGCGTAGCCACGGAATGCTGCGGACCTATCGATAATACAATAAAAAAAACTGAAAGAAAACAAGTACGCGTCGTTCATACTACGCCTAATGAATGCGTTGATTGCTCTGGAATGCACAGAACACTAAAAGAGGTAGCCCAATGGTATTGTCGTTTCGATGACTGGGTACATACTTGAGAATATCTAAAAACACTGCAGAAACGCGAAGCATCAAAACAGGAAAAGATATATGTTGCACCATGTGTTTTTCCGCTTTCACGCTTTGCAATCCTTGCAAAAACCGGAAGCGAAAAAAGAACAATAAAACTGATTTTATCATACGCAAAAAAAAATTCAATGTCACCAAGGGAGACAAAACAACGTGGTCCAGCGTACAAAAAATAATTTTTTTTTGCGCTGCGATGTGCAGCACACGGAGGAAACAGAATATTGCCACGTAGCCAAGAACGGCTTAAAGCTTTTCTGAACACAGCGCCCTAGCGAGCTTCTGTTCTACAAAAAGATTAGAATGAAACACAAACGGCGAAGAAGCAGTCCGCAGTGTGACGTGCACAGATGAACGTCGACAAAGTGAGTTGCGCGGCGTTTGCTATGAATGCATTACTCTCGGAACATTATTAATTTCAGATCCATAGAAATGGGATCGAGAACATTGTCGAAGAAACAAAAAACCAAGTTGGCGACATGGTGGCACCCTTTTCATATCAAACAATATTGCCCGACGGGACCTAGGACAAAAAGAGCAAACGGGCGCTCCGGTTGAAAAGCCAGATAAGAAACCGGAATCGGCCACGCGCTTTTACAAAACAAACAAGACGAACCCTAAGGGATAATTCGCGGAAATATGACAAGTAAAAGCAGAAGCACGTCACAAACCTTTTTTACTCGCGAGCCTGAGCGCAAGGTAATACAAGTTTGCAAAGAGGTAATGAAGGACCGCTACAACCTGACTGACATGACAAAAATCCGGCTTTAAGTTAGCCTTGTACAATTCTAGGTCCACGATGCTCTCAAAAGGGTAAATTGCTTTTTCCATTCTCACACACAGTTCATTTCCACACACTGTCACACACTTATAATCGAACCTGAAATCTCCCGTTTCTTGCCTTGGAATGGCGCGTCTCCATTTCTCTCGCAGCTCCCCGTCGCTCGGTCAACAGAACAAAGAAACATTTTCTGTGGTATCGTTGTACAAGGAGCGACATCCCGGGACGCAACACATGTTAGGCATCGTCATTTCACTACTTAAGTCGCATCACAAGAGCGCGAGATGCACGTTACATTTTTTTTCCCCGCACAAAACAAACACAACTCGCTGCGGCTCCGCCGTTCGGGCCAGCGCAACGCCGCCCGAGGAGTGACCTCAGTGAGAGGGTGGCGCCACCGCGCGGCGGCCAAACGCAGCATATGAAGCTCTCCCATTGAGTTACGGAGCAGTTTCGTGACCAGTAAAGCATTGAAGGACTCTGGTACTGGCAATCGCAGCAGCAAAAAAGGATAAAAATTACGAACAAAAATCACGCTATCACTTGCAATTTTCAGACATAAGATGTTCCTTGGCACGTTTTTTTAAACAATATAAAAGAAGTAAGGTTCTGAGTTTCGGCATTCAGACTATTCCAGCAAGTTCTTGCTGTGAATTCTAGTGTGTTTTTTCTATAATTGGTACAAATTTTAGGCAAGAGAAGACGTTGTGGATTCACACCAGTGGATCGATGAGAAGGTGACAAGCAAACAGTGTTTATATTTAATTTGTGTTGAAGAATTTGGAACATGAGTTGCGCTATATTATACGTTACTAAATTATAAACATTAAGTACATCAAAAAATTCAAACATATTCACTATTTCATTACTTGACCAACGTAAAACAACTCGAAGTGATCGTTTTTGTAACCGGAGAATAAGCAACAGATGTGTTTTATATGTGCAGCCCCAGACTACGATACCGTAATTTATGTGGCAGTGTACGAATGCAGAGTATAAGTTAACAAGTATATCTGAAGTAAAAAAAATGATGATGAGTGATTGTAGTGTTTAACGCGCCGACGCAACGCAGGCGATCAGGCGCGCCGTATTGGAGGGCTCCGGATTAATTTTGACCACCTGGGGATCTTTAACGTGCGTCGAAATCTCGCACACACGGGCGTATTTGCTTTTCGCCTCCATCAGAAAAGCGGCCGCCGCGGCCGGGAATCGAACCCGCGACCTCGTGCTCAGCAGCGCAACGCCTTAGCCACTGAGCCACCGCGGCGGGTAAGTAAAAAAAAATGTCCTCAACGCGCAAGTACATGCAATCCCTAAGACGCCTCTTTTATGATTAAGCGTTAATGATCAGTGAATTTTAAGTGATTATCAATAACAATACCTAAAAACTTTGTGTTGTTAGTGCGTGCAATAACCGACGAATTATAAATAACAGGAGATAGCTCTTCTACTCGTTTGGCCTCTGAGTCGAATAATATATAAACTGTCTTTGGAGGGTTTAGTTGAAAGGCATTAGCTGAACACCATGAATATAAGCGTTGGAGTTCTTCATTAACTTTTGTTATTAAGGCTCTGTGATTACGGTCCGCCATTAAAAGATTCGTATGATCGGCGTAAAGCACCGGGCTGGCGTGAACTAGCTGAAGAGGCAGGTCATTAATGTACAATAAAAACAATATATGTCCCAGGATGGATCCCTGAGGAACTCCAAGGTTTATAGATTTAATTTCGGATTGGAATTTACCGATATGAACTACTTGTTGTCCATCTTTCAAATTATTTTCTATGAGACTCAGAGGAGTGCCATGAATGCCGTAACGCTCTAATTTCGCTTTAAGAATTACGTGGTTCAAAGAATCAAATGCTTTAGCGAAATCTATAAAGATTCCGGCCACTATAAAACCATTGTCTATATATTTCCGCACTGCGTCTACAAAAGTCAAAATCGCTGTGCTAGTCGAATAGCCTTTCCTAAATCCGAACTGGGAATTTGTGAGGATATACTTTTCCAGATACTTACCTAAACGAATAACGATAACTTTTTCCACTACTGTACTTAAAAAAGGGAGTATGGATATGGGCCGATAATACTCCATTTTTTGTCTGTCTTTCGATTTAAACATTGAAAGAACCTTGGCAATTCTCAGTCGGTGAGCGAATACGCCTGTGAGAAAAATATTGTTTATAATATTGGCAAGAACAGGTGATATGTCATCTTTTACAAGCTTAATTGCGTGTGCTGGGATGTTGTCCACCCCACTAGCAGTCGTGCGTAATCCTGATATCACTGAAGATACTTCAAATTCATCTGTAGGATTAAGATAAAACGAGTAAGCTGAACGCGGTATATGGCTTGCATCGTAATTTTTAATTCTAGGTCTTTCCAATGAAGAAAACTATCTATGAAGGCATTGCAAATGTCCTCGGGAGAATTCAAAATAATATCATTATGAACTATATGTTCCGGTGGAGGTTGTTTCTTGTCTCTTCCTAGGAAATTGTTAAGAAGTTTCCAGATTTTTTCTAGAATCATTCCCGTTTGCACGAACTTGTCCACAAAAGTAAGATTTTTTGCCAACAAAAACAGCGTTGTGTAGTACCAAAGCATATTTGGAATATCTTTCATGCATGGACCTGTTAAAGGGTTGTTTTTAAGTTTCCTATACATATTATATTTTCGTTTTATACAGCGCAAAATAAATTTAGATATCCAAGGCTCTCTAGGAGCCTGATACCTTTTGGTTATAGTACGTGTAGTTGATGCAGACATCACTGCTGCAGAAATATGTTGAGACAAAATTTCATAGGACTCATTCGAACACTGCGACGCATAAATAACTAAAAATTAAACTGAACAGATATAATTTAAAGCTGAAGAAAGAGCTATAAAGCTGAATAAAGAGCTAAAACATTCTGCCTTATCCAGGCTTCATGAACAAGAAACCATTGTGTTCGAGCACAGGAATCGAGACTTCGTCTTTTCCATTCCTCTTGGTAAATTGCCAAAATTCCCTGGGGTTGGTTTTTACCCTAGAATGAACAGAAGCATAAAAAACACCTTTTGGGTGTGATATTGCGGACTTCGCGGAATTTGAAGCGTGCTGCAAATGTTGCTTTTTCTGGGGTGTCGGGTTCTTTCTGTACGCAGTGTATACGCGATTCCTTTTCTCCAGTGCCCTACGAACGTCCCTCCTGAACCACGGCTTACTCCTACCCCGCCTTGATGTCATTGTCCATGATGGGGCGAAAAATTGGTCACACAACTCGAAAATGTTATTTTTAAGTAATCTCTATACTTCTTCTATGTTCAGCGACTCTAACAAAATCTCAAATACGTCGTAATACGAGTCAAGTGCCGGCAAAATTTCATTGACTTGAGCCCTTGAGCCTTTCGGTAGCTGTATATTCGTCTGCATGCACCATTTGTGGCCTTAATGTACTCCGATTTCACTTTGCGCAAAACAGCATTATGGTCACTTATGCCTGGCAAGATGAGCGCAGGATCCGTATCCACAGGCAAATTAGTAAAAAGTAAGTCTAACAAATTACTTCCCCGCGTAGGTTGGCACATCAACTGCGATAGCGCAAATGAGTTGTTTACTTTCATCAATTCTTTTGCCGACGCACTAGACACATCACACATTGTGGCATTTGGCGTCCAATTAATTTCGGGTAACCTTAAATCACCACCGATCACTAAAGAATCAGAATTTCACATCTCTACATCTCCCAGTAGCTTAGTTAGAACCTGTGCCCTACTGCCAGGAGGCCTGTCAGAGGAGCAAACCGCCAGCGATTTTCCATTTTTTAAACGAAGTCGCGCCCAAACAGCCTCATCGAATCATCTGAATTGCTTAACATTTCCGACTGTTTTTTCTTATCAAGAAGAATAAACACACCGCCCCCATGGGAGTCTCTATCTTTTCTATAACTAATGTAGTTGCTAGGGAAGACATCACAATTCCTGGCGTTACTATCTAACCACGATTCAGTGCCCAAAATCACAGATGGTTTACTGATGTCAATCAAGCCAAAAAATTTATGCTGTGTTCCTGAGGCTTCTGCAGTTGACGATAAAGAACGATAACAACGCGTCCTTCCCCCGGCTTTGTCAAACAGCTCGCACAACCCGCCTCACGGATTCGTCATAAACATATTTGATTTCATGCAAGTAGAGTACGTCACGCTGAACGTACCCTTTATCTGCCTCAGTCTGGTGTTCTTTTGCATATTCAAAAAACATTTTTCTTTTCTTCCGCAGCGGCTCAAAAAATCTGAAATTGAAATGTCCGTACCTTTCAATTTCTTCGCCGCCAAGAAAACCTACTGTTTGTCCTTATCCGTACAAAATTTGGCAAATATTGGGCGTTGTTTTTTACTGTTAAATTTACCGAGTCGGTGTGCCTTTTCTATTTCCACATGGTCGACTTGTAATACTGAAGTGCACAAATTGACTACACGCTCTTCAGATTTTGCGTATGGTATGGCTCCCGCGCGTCATCTCCGTCAATGCCAAAAAAAAATAAGTTACACCTCCGACTACGGTTTTCCAGATCGTCCACCTTGTGTACCAACGATGCTAGGATAGCCTGAAAGGAATCACAGCTCGACTTACACCCAGAAACTTTACTCTGCAATTCATCGAACCTGTCGATAGATGCTTCAATCTTGTTCATACGCGCATTCAGATTAGCCATATCAGCCTTATTATCTGCTTGGTACCTTTCAATTTCAATTAGCTTCTGCTTGATTTCATTTTAATCATCCAAACGTTGTTGCAGTGTCGTGTCATTGCGCCCAGGGTTTAGTTCTGCATCGCCGCATAACAGCAACAGCAGGAAGTAAAATGCAGCGTAACGAAACAGCAAAAAGTCCGTCTTCCTACTACGAGTAGGTCGCCTAGCTCCTGATCGCGAACATACACTCGCAAAATGCACAGGGGGTGAAACCGGCAAGGCAAAAACACACGGCGCACGTTTGCTATCCTCTAAAGTAACCTGCATGAAGAGCAGCAACGACGTGAATGGCACAGCCACAGCATCGCCGGTTTCACGCCCCCAATCCCGACTGAAGCTCGCCGCCTTTTGTACATGGAAGTGGTGCTCGCTGACAGCCCGTGGTAGCTTGACCAGAGCTTCGGAGCGTCCAAAACCAGCGGCACTGCAGTATTCCTCGGTGATGTTGAAGCCGGTGGTTTCGTAAAAGTTGTCCGCTGCGCATGACGAGTTGGTAACATGCGACGAAAGCCGTTGAACGCTGTCCACTTCAGTGATAATGGGGCAGCGGCTTGTTAGTAATCCAGCACCGACCTGCATGAAGAGCAGCAACGACGTGAATGGCACTATCATAGCAGCGCCGGTTTCACACCGGTTTAGCATAGATAAGTGCATTAACGCTCGCGGTACCATTGATGATGCGCCATTGTTATCACATTGAACCACCTCACCAGGGTGATTTCAAACCAATTTTTGCGGTGCCACTCTCTCGTAAATAATTCGCAAGAAATAGGGGTGAATGAAATATGTACTACACACAGATATAGAAAGTAAAATTCAGTATCCAAGGCTGCAATACGGTCTATTGTTCAGTAATAGCAGGCCTAAAGTTAAGCAAATCTCCGCTAATCAAGAGTCATTCTCTGCGGTAAAGAAGTTGTGCACTCCTCTGATGGTCATTGTTTTGTGTGTGGTTGTAAGGCTTACAACTCCTCGTCTTGTGCCGGCATTTCACTAGTCACATAAGGAAACAACAAGGCATTGTTGACATACCCCGTTCCTGAAGAAAAATGAGGTATCACAACCCTGCCAAAATTACGACTATACTCCATTTGGGAGATCCACAGCGAGAGCTATTAGTACACTCTTGAGTTATTTTTTAGCAATCTGACTGATCAGCTGCTTAGCAGTTCCCGAGCGTCCCTGCGGCGTCAATAACATTTGAATGTCCCTTGCCGCCCACGCTGGGTTGTAGCGGCTTAGACACGACACTTGCTAGCAAGTTGTTGATGTGGCTTCAATTGCTTGTAATTTGATTATTGAGCTGCCGGAAATGTGGGGAAGGCGTTCCAGTTCCTATTAGCACAACTGCTGTGTTGACGTTTGGGGCGTAACACCAAAGTAAAAGGGAGAAAAATGGGCCATGAAGGGTCAGGGCAGGAACATCCGAAGGTTCTTACGATATCACCCTCACGGGAGTCCCGAAGGCGATGGAAGTCCTTTCTGGGGCCCCGGCTGCGCCATGTTAAACTACTTGCAGTATGTTGCAAGCAGTATGCAGACGCCCGCTCTGTTTGAATGCGTATAAAACTGTTTTCGCAGCTGAAGGCTATCACGGAAAATATTTAGTTTCTGCTTTCTACAAAAATGGCAAGGGTCATTTTTGGTAAAGTGCAGAACGAGACAAAACAAAGAAAACTAATCACGCGATTGCGGTAGAGAGGGAAGGAGCGGGTAAATACTCCTGCACAACCTCCCGCTCCCCAGAAAATATTTTTCCAGCGCCAGCGTGTTCCTCCCCCTAGTGGAATTTGATGCAATGGAGGAGAAGTGTATAGATCACTGTTTCATCGCTGCGATGCTACCTACACACATTTTAGATTAATAGCGTGCTTGCGTGTACAGGAATTGAGTTCTTTGTGCAGTAAACAACGAGTGATACCCGGAGAAGTGCGAAGAGTTTGGGAATTTGTGCGTTAATTACTCCTGCTGGATTGGGTTAAAAAATTTCTCTACGATTTCACTCCTGTGTAACGCTTTCCACCTGCATGCTACACCGACTCTGAATATTATTTCACCGCCAATTGCGGAAGTTGAGCTGGTGAAAAGTTCTTTTTATAAAAGTTATTTTCCGGGGAATTCGACAGTAATTAAGTTCACGTATAGGCCTACATTTCGCAAAGGGCACAATGTGGCTTCTCTGTTAGAATTACTGGAACAGGCATTCTCTACCCTTTAATTACCTCTCGTGTTAGGACGCATTGGACGTAGAAACGCTCGTCGAGGCTTTTGGGTCTGCTTTTATTAATGAATAAATAATGTCGTTTGAATGGACAAAAGGATGGCGCCTCTCTTCACTTGTGCTGACGTAGATTATCATCAGAGGAAGAAAAAAACATCAGTTTATAAAGTACATGAGAAAACTGCGTTGCTTGACTCTTACTTTCTTCAGCCTGGGTGCTCCAAGCGACATCTGACCAGCGAGAGCCAGAGCAAAGGTTTCTCCCCAAGTGTTCTCTTCCACTCATTCTTCACGTAACTCCAACTGAAGCGGCAGCATCCCCCATGCCGGGGCGTTCCGATTTAGTACGTATCGGCCAATCGGGCCCTGTCTCTGAAACTCCCGCAGACCGTACGGTAGTCCGCACCAAGATGGATCTGTTCCAGTAGGTTTTATGTCTTTCGCGGCGTCGGTGCCAGTCGCGAACCAGGGGAGCAGCGATGCGTCACATGCCAGAGAAGGCAGCGGGTGCGGGGACAAAATGATGGTAGACGACACCAACGTCAGCCCGGTCTACCCGAGTGGAAGATGCTTGTTTTTAGAGCTCTGAGCGTTTTTGTGATCTTTTATTTCTGGCGGGGCGAGTGAGGCAAAGGCAGACTTCCCTCTTTAATATCTGGCGGCTTCTCACCGCCATTAAAGGGCACATTAGCCGCGAGTCACTTCGCCACCAGCACTTTGCTTCAATGATTTGATCTGTTTACTTTTTATTGATAGGGGTGTCCAAGTTATGCCGGCTTGCGCCGTTAAGACGGCATTACCCGTGCTCCCATTTGAGTCAGTGCAGCCACTATGCTGTGCGTAACGGCCCCATATGTTTCATCAAGAGCTGGAAATTACTCCTTGCTGTTCTGAGAGGCCTGCAGAGGACATTTATATGGCTGCTCATGGAATATGTGCTTCCACCTAGGGAACTACCGCTTCGCACGTGTACGTTTATTTACGAGTAGAGCCAGGGGTGATCCCAGTGTTTCCCACACACAAGGGAGTTACGACACACAGTAACACAGAAGCCAACTAAGGGACAAATGCCTCTTTCATAGGAAGCGGTAATACACGAAAGTGAAATGTGCCTTCACGGGAACAGTTATTGTGCATCCACATAACCTTGCACATCACTATTTATATTACGTCGGTATGCCACCGTTAGGCGCATAAACGCTACACACTGGATTGCACGGGCCGGAACATTGCGTAAATCCGACTGAAACCCCAGCCTCTTGTAAAGCGTGCGAACAAAACCGAACCGAGAGCAGTAGGTGGCGGAGTATGCCTCAATTCACCCGCGTCCCGTTTACACGAAGACGCTGGCATCGAGGCGTCAACTGTCGGCGCTCATTATTGTCATGATGAACTACTTCGCTTCACTTCTCCTAGACGGCAGCATCTCCTAGACGCCACCGGAATGAAGAAAGTAGTGGAAAAGGTATAGGGCGCGTTCGTAGACCTACTTCCGCTTGAAGTTGTAGCGCAGTGGGCGGAGCGCTGCGTACCTCCGTTGCGGCGAGAGAATTCGTGGGTCGAATCCGGGCGCAGCCGCGTCAATGGAAGTTTATCTGGCGACGTCATTTCCGTGGCAGATGTAACGCCGGTCAGACCTTGGTGTACCCGGGCATAAAACACTTCCCTGTTAAAAACACCAAATTCAAGCGAACACTTTTATTTTGATTATAATAGGAAATAAAACAGCATACTGACAAAGCACACAGCAGGAGGTTCTACAATGTTAAGGTTTTTATTTATTACTTCCGGATATTTTAAAATGGAAGCCGATTTTTAAATTATTTATTACGTTCTTTGCTCTAAATATTTCTGTCATTTTTATCTTCTCGCGAAGCCCCACCTCTGCTGATTTTGCTTGGGAGAGCTTCCTCTGAACTAGCACAGATGGTGTGCGGTGCCTACAAATCTTCAAACGTAAACTGTCCTCTACGTAGGCACTTCACACTTTTTCAAACCAAACTCTGACTCTCTGTAAAGATATGCGTGGACTCTCACAGGGTAGCTATTACGCGAAAAAGTTAAGTGGATCTTTGACAAAGACGGCTGGTAGATTTTTATAGAATCATATTCAGCTTCGCTCTTGAGTAGAGCCAGCTCAAGCTGCAAGTAAAATTTATCACTGCTAATTTTGGGAAACTTTCAGGGCCCCCCATAGTTGTTTGTACAAAAAAGAATATTCACATACAAGGCGCGACGCCAACCAACTCCACGTTCATTTTCGACCGTACGAAGTTAAATTTATTTATTTATTTATTTATTTATTTATAATACCCCTAAGGGCCCTCTCACAGGATGGTATTACATTACATAGGGGGGCTATAACACATACAGGTGCATGACAATGGTTAATATGACCAAAAACACGCAAACTGAAAAAACTATACAACTAATAAATAGATTAGAGTAAAATATAGGGTGAATATTCTTTCCGCACAATCTTTAATAATTAGAATAATCCACAGAGAAAAGTTTTTAATCTTTATTGTATTATTTTCAAAATAAAAATTGCCGCATTACTTTTGTATTCGCATGTTGAAGTACAATAGTGGGGTCTTATCGGTTTGCAACGACAGGTTGACATTGTTACCATTTCATAGCTTCGCCATTGGGCAAGAATAGCCCAATGGTGAAGAGTACCTACGGTGCACTTGCTTTTGCTGCATTTGTAAACAATGACCGCATTTGAAAGAGCGAGATAAAAAAAATTTCAAAGTTCAATGCGAGTCCACGTCATCAAAATCGGCTACCACGATTATCGTGTACTGACGCGTTCCGCTTGGCAGCACGATATCGTGGTTTCCAGTCCCGCCGGCGGTTTCTGTAGAAAAACTGAAGCCGCCGTCACATTTCTTAACCGACACGCTCATTAAGATATGCTGGCACCCTCATTTCTTAATCACATGCTCGTCCCAGAAATCACCACGTTGAGAAGATTTCTGGCACTCTAAAGAAGCACGAAAGGTCTGTCCTTTCACAAGATGGAAACACACGCCTTCATACAAAAACTGCTGCTTCATTTTTTTTAAATTTTTGTTCCATGTCCCGCAAGTCCAATACTGATATAAAAGGCAAAGACCTGCATTGTATAAAGACGAGCGCAAACTCGGCCTATGGGGCTAAAACGTCGTGTTTGGAGCGTGCAACGTAGTCCGTGAGGACTACGTTGCAACGTATTCCTCCAAATTCCGCAGTTTATAACGTATTCCTTGAGAAATACCTTGTAAACTGCGCCGATAAACTCTACTGTTTCTTTTTAGTTAGGTTCCATATATGTATATATATATATATATATATATATATATATATATATATATATATATATATATATTTGTGTGTGTGTGTGTGTGTGTGTGTGTGTGTGTGTGTGTGTGTGTGTGTGTGTGTGTGAATTTGATACCACAACCTGGTTAAGCAATGTCAGGAGGTCTAGCGATGTAAGTCGGAGCAATTGAGGCGTTTTTTTGGGGTGCGAAGCTCCTCAGGGGCTCCGGCTGTCGGCGTCTCCTGTCGTCGTCGTCGTATCTCCTCTCATGTCCGACGGTACTAAAATGCCGGGAGTCGGGACACTCCGTTTCCAACACCTCGCGCTAAAACATTCCGCGTAGTAGAACAACCCACCGGGGCACACGTGTTCCAACGCCTCATGCTGGAACGGTTCATCTGTGTGCGTAGAAACCCGTTCTGAAAGAACACACCACACCGGCACAGCCTTTTTCCAACGTATTGCGCTAGAACGCTTCCTGCTTCAAAGACAGGAGACGTTTACAGCCAAGCTGTATATGTCATCCCCCAACGGTTTCATCTTTGAGGGAAAAATGCCACTGCACTAAGAATGCCCCTATACACTGCATGGTCCGCCCCTCCCCATGTTTCACGTGAGAGGTGAGGGCCCGGAACATTTTACTGTAGCCTATACCTTACATAATTTTACACTTCAATCCGAATTCTTCGAGAGCATCTACATTTATTTTCGTCGAGTACACTGACCCAGTTGCAACAACCAAACATGACATGCGATCGTCCCACAACGGAATATCA
The DNA here is from genome assembly GCF_048455015.1 of Haemaphysalis longicornis. Lineage (NCBI taxonomy): Eukaryota > Metazoa > Arthropoda > Arachnida > Ixodida > Ixodidae > Haemaphysalis > Haemaphysalis longicornis. The sequence continues at coordinate 10,925,850 of NW_027526233.1, read as the reverse complement.
TCGTATTTCTGAATTGGCTGGGCCCGTCTATATTTTATCGCCTACACAAAGGCAACAGACATTAGTCTCGCCATCAAACGAAGTGAATGATGATGAGTGGGGCGAAGCTCCAATGCTTATCGGTAAAACCGTAAAACATTCGCCCACACAGCATATAAAGACTCGTCTCGTTGTTATAGGGGTGATTGTATATACACTTATATACAGGATGTTTATTATTTACATATCGATGCAATCATCCCGCGCCCGCTCCGATTCGATGTTCTCATGCCGCAGCTTGCGTGCCGCCGCTTCGCGGGCTCTCACGTCGGAATCCGCTTGTCGACGAGCCCGCTTTGCTTCGGCTGCGCGGGCCCTCGCCGCTCACGCCGCCTCCGGATCGATGCTGGTGCTGGCTTGCGATTGCTGCCGACGCTGGCGTCTTTCTTCGGCCTCGCGAGCTCTCACCGCGTGGTCTTGGTGGCGGGCCTGCATTGGAGCCGTGTCGCGAGCTCTCCGCGCCGCTGTCATCGTTCGTCTATTAGCGTGTCGAAAATACGATACATTTTAATATACTTCATAATTTACACAATTTCAGTTTTCTGAGCGTCGCTGCCATTAGCCTTGTAATGGCCCAAAGATAGTGGTCTAGGTCATGGTCGAGACCACTAGGTGGCGTGCTTAAGGGTTAGTCGTAGACCGTCGAGGCGGCGAAAAGAAGATTAGAATGCTGGTGGACGAAAAGCAGGCAGGGGAATATTTCCTACGACAGTTACCACCTGTAACAGAAAAAGAAGGTATTTTGTGCCTAATAAGCTTGTTTTGCCTGCCCTAAGCAGCGCTAGTGTTAAATCAAGAGTATGTAAGCATTGGTATATTAATCCTTTTTGGTAAGATGACATGTCATCACCCCGCTACAAATAGGAAACCCATAGCAATCATCAATAATCATCATCACATAATTAACGCGGAATTCAGAGCACCATGCTCCCCTTTCACGTATTCGTGACAACGTGAAAGCACATTTCAATTTTTTTCAATCCGTTAACTAGGCCTGGTTGACTTGCCATTGTTAAAATGAGTTTTATGTATGTCTTCTTGGGAGGTTTTTACAGAAGTATTAGCTGGACTCTCAATATTAGTGAGACGTTTCAGAAATACGTTGGAAAAACGCATTGAAACACCAGGTATAATATTTTAAGCAAAAAAGGTACATCAAAATATATTTCTGACGCTTACACACAAAATTACCCAAGATGATATATCTAAACGGAGTAGTAGTTGTTTTTTTTTCAGGTTTTTACACATAAAAAGTAACAAAGTTCCCGGTATTTTCCAACTGCGACTTTGGTCATCCTTTGGTGTATATACGCGTTATTTATTATAGATAGAAAATATAATATACATAAGCGCAATGTCGTTAACGCAAAAGCTTTGTATGTTTGGCAGATGCATTCCATAAGACGCACTGCTTCTTTAGTGATTCAGTCCTAATAATATCTTTTGTTTATCTCGTGTGTAAGCACTCAGGTTGAGTACTGTCGATTATGTTATTGTGATTTTTTGGTACCCTCAATTGAGCTTGAAACACAGCTGATATCTGAAGACTATTCTTGGCAGCAACACATTCGAAAATGCACAGTCCAACAAGGAAGGGTTTTTGCGTTGTCGTAAAAATTGCACATGATGGAAACACGCATGGAAGTGTACACCAGTGATGTGTAAACGAACAATGTTTAAGTTGTTTGTGGGCGTGCACTACGGACGCTTGCCGAGAAGTGGACAAAGATTGGCTGTTTCAGTAAAAGATCCGATTTAAAACTTCCGCTCAAATTGCCATCAGTTTATTATAGACAGCGCAACCAGCAGCAACCACACTGCAAACGCGCATCTAACAGGAACCCAACTTTGTTAATGCAATGGCAAACTCAGCCGATTTCCGACAAACAAGGTTTTGGTAAAAATAGAGGCTTTGCTTGCTTCTTTCAAAAATCAAATTATGCATAAAGGTGACATGAAAACAACGTATATTTTGGTGCGGCGTTCTTCTTAAAATTGGAGACAACCATTTTTTTGACAGGGATATTCGTACTTTTGTACAATTTTTCACGCTTTGTACCCTGCACGACTCTATTCAAATAAAGCAAGTAAGGCGTTTTATGCGTGAAGAGCGTTGGACACGTTCAAAGTTTTACGGCATCGGGCATTGATGATACCAAGAAGAACGAGTGCTTGTAAAAATACCATGAGTGGTGCGACATATGCGTGTAGGTTATGTGGCATAAAATCTCTGAGCGCGCAGGAGGAGCGGTTTATGCCCTGTTGCGGGAGAATGAGCGGTGCTTGTCAGCTCACGACCCGTTTCCCATTAGCCACCGCCGCGCAGGGGGTTCCGTGCTGGCTGTAGTGCTTGCGCTCATAGGAAGTGGGAAGCATAAAATCCCGGAAGGGAATGATACACTGGTTCGCGTTGAACTCACTCGCCCCTAGCAGCTCCTGTGGACACGGCACTCGAGAGAAACTGACCCCGAATGAATGGCGCACTCTATCCTTAGTGTGTACACGCAGTGCCCCGCTGGCTGAGAAACCGGCGCAGTCTGCAATAAACGACCTCCTGCTGCGCCTAGGGATAAAGAAACTCTAAACGTATGTGCACTTTATTTCTTTGCCGTTTTTTTTTTACTCTAGTATTTTAATGTAGAGAGTTCTTCGGGAATTTATGCGTCATTTCCAGTGGAGATAAAAGTCATTTTGCTCCTATAAACTTTCTTCGGCGGATCAAAGTCATTTGAGAATTTTTTCTGACCTTGTTTTTTTTTCCACAGCTCACTCTGTGTAGACGTGGGGACGTGCGTAATGCCCTCCGTCTTTTTTTCGAATTACTCCTCCTTCGTAGATAATATGTCTCCTATAAAAATTTAGGCGTTCCCACTGCGGAACATGAGATGAGCACGAGAGAGGGGCACTGTATCTTAGTGATTGGTGCTTATTCTAGGTATAGGAACGTTATAGTTGCGCGAAAGGTGGCTATGCGCTCCTAAACTTTCAAAGACATCCGCACAGCTCCCAGTGTGGGAAACGTTTCGTTTCACAGGGCAATGCGGCGGACATGGGACAATTGTAGCTATGCCCCTGGTTGCTACCTTTTTAGTATTATGACTGGTGAAGGCTGTGGCAATGCAAGCAAGGGTGACATTAAATTTGGCAAGACTATAAGGAATCAATTAGTGGGATAATCCCCCTCCATCATATCTACGACACAGAATTCGGTAGATTCCCGTTGCATCTGCCATCTTTTCTGCTGCTGATGCTGTGGTCAGTTAATACGGAGTTTTGTCGCACGAGCATCTTCTCAAGAAAGTCCGTCCATGATTGTGAAAGCGCTGCGCCTACGTACGGGCGTGAGCTCAAGCGGGGTTGAGCTCAAGCCTCCACGGTTTTGAGCCTGAGCTGAAGCCCCCAAGTGGCGACGTCTGCGTGGCTCGTCACCCGACAGCGGGTAAACAACAGTAAGAGGTGAGCTTTCACACGTTGGTTACGTTTGCCACAGCAATGAGCAGAGTGCCGATCCTTGTGTTGTGCCGGCGGATTGCTCATCGACAGAGTCAGTATTTTCTCTTTCTTGCAAGGCCTGAAATATTTCGTTCAACTTAACCTGGCAGCAAAGACGAGCGCTGTCTGGCTTGGCATGTCTCCAGCATGCACTCGATTGCTCCGCGTTCGCTGCAAACATAGGGTTTATTTTAGAGCGAAATCTCTACTACGCGATGTCTCCAAAGGTCACTCCTCGTGTCTAAATAACCATGAGCACCTTGAGCGCAAGAGTTGCAAATGTAACCCAACTTTAAGCAAGCACTGTGCCCATAGTCTTCGAACCAAGCTAAACAGACCTTGCGCTCGTGATCACTAACTATACAAATGTTACACCTTAACCGTTTTTCCCCAACAGCCACAAGCCAGTGCCACCACCCTGAAAAAAAAATAAATATTTCTACTACGTTTATGTGCGAGTACTTTACGAATGTTTAATTTAAATCACTCGTATTTCGAAAACTCTTGCGCACATAGCCGGAAAAATCAACGTTCAACAGCTCGAAATTTAAATTTTCTGGTTGAGCTTTTGGAATCAAATCTTACTAGAGGTAACACGAGAGGCTCTCGGTGCGTAATTGGGTGACATTTAAGCTCTCTCTAGCTCGTTCATTGTATAACGAGGGCGGAAAAAATTGTTTAGAGTATATATATTTTTTACCACACCTGATTTGCGGAAAGCAAAAACAAAACTTCCAGGCCTGCCGAGTTTACACTTCAGATATCCACGGTGAACGAAATCAACTCCGCGTGTGTCGCGTAACCTCCTTTTAAATTCAGTGGGCGTAGCCTTGACACCTTGACTTATTCCACCAAAAAATACAATTCAAGATATTCTGGAGAAAGCGCCATCCATTATGGGTGCGTAAGTGAAAAATTAGGCAAGGTATTTTCAATTTATTAGTTCATATATCATCACAATTCACGAACGTCGGATATTACAGGAAAATGAGAAAAGATATTTTCTGCCGCGCAAGGAATGGAACAGCAACCTTCGCGACAAAGATTATTGGCTCGTCAGTTGAGCTTGTAGTGGAGTCAATTTTGCGTTTTGTGTGGGAGGGAAATGGCCGCATGCAATGCCTCATGGCGGTGCTCAGCCCCACTACCCTGTCACAGTGAATGTATTCTTTATACAACCCCATTTGCTTGTATCCTTCACAAGTGACGGTTGGTAGTAGCTCGATGGAAACTATTAAAGCTGATTGTACAATGCAGCTGATTGCCAAAACTTTCTTCTTGGACGCATTGTCATTCCGGTGCTGGTCATTTGTTACGCACAGGATGAAGTGACGGTTACTAAACGTAAGGCGCGTACAACTTGGGTAGGTTTTTTTTGTTCCTATAGCCAGCGAATATTTATCTTAAGAAAGCGTGACAGAGGGCGTACATAATTGTACGCAGGGCAGTGAGCCGACACAACCGCGTGGCGTTTTTTTCCCACATCGCCGTGAACTTGTTCTTGGCGAATTATATATAACCAATAGTTTTGTACAAGACAATCATCAAGGTATAATTAAAACGGCTAAAAGTATTGAACCTTCGCTACATGGCCTGTATTTTTTTTCTTTCTTTGTTGTGCTGTTTCCTTTCGTTGTACTGCCCACTCCTACTTAAAGCCTTGCCCCAAGGCTAGCAGTACCCCAATAAATAAATAAATACCATTGTCAGGATCAACCTGCCGAAATCTGTAGATGAACTTGTGCCGCATGCAATGAGACTCTTCTATGGAACTGTGTCTATGACATGTAAGGGCTGCAAAAAAGTAGTATTCCCGAAATTTGTCGAAATAAAGCTCCTACGAGTTTTGATCAAATTCTATCGCTAAAACATTTATATGTCATATCAGTTCCAGTTGCGCGACTATGACTGGCAGGCAGGGATGCAGTTTGTATTCAATAATATGGTTCTCGGGAATTTGAACGATCAAACAATATTGAATAAAAATAGCTTTTCAATGTACTGAGCTGAACTGCGATGTCTATGAGCTTGGGAGAACACAAATACGACCAGCGAGTTTTTGGTCTGTAATTCTTTCTCGTGTATTTTGGAAAGCGTACGCTTCACGTGTATTGAGAAATAGAGAAGCAATTTGTCCTGGCTCGGATGTAGCTTAATTAAAAACGTCAAAAACATTCATATTGTTGGGATTCATTTCGTTAGTCTACATGGAGAGCACCCCACTGCGAACCAATCCTGCTGAAATGAGGGCTTCCGATTTCACGGGTGTAATGGAGCGAACCGTATACTTCCGGGAGTGATCACATCTGTCATTCGATATTTGCTTTCCCTGTTTCAGAATCTTGGCTGTCCTCTCCACCCAGCTTCCTACAAGCTGCGCAAAAATAGGGAAAGCCTTCAGAATTTTATCGGTGTTCCCGGCGGAAAGGGGGGGGGGGGGCGGGGGTTCAGGTGCCCTCGAGACAAAAGCATGGTTCGTGCAGACTGATGTCAACCCACTGAAAGTGGTCCTGCTTGTGCATGACTGGGGAAATACGTTTTGTAACTTCTTCTAAATGATTCCACGGTATATTTCGCGCCGCCGAGGACTCCCGGCAAAAAAAAGTCGCAAAACAATTGTCTTCATCAGGAGAGGGAAACCGCATGTAGGGAAACCCAACCTGAAATTGGCGTTCAGCTCATAGCGTAAAAGAAGGGGTAGGTAAGGTGAGATAGTGTAACGTGCTGAGTTTTTGTGTCGGAGGTCTGAACCCCGTTTCTGCAACCACGTTAAGCACAAGGAGCTTTAAACTCTCATTGGTTGAAGTGAAGTTGAAACTTCCTGCACTTGCATAGACAGTGCACAGACAGTGTCCTATCACTTTTGATAAAAAAAATTGTGTACGCCAAGGTCTAAGTAAAATTTACCTTTAAGGGAAATGATGCATAGCAACGTACGTACGTAGCTATGCGTCCACTCAGAGCAATCAAAGTGAACAGGCTGAGCAATTTTATCTCTGATAATGTTTCTTTTTGTGAAACTATTTGTGTAGCCGTTCCCCTCTTCCTCAGGCCTTCCAGACTGGTTTCCTAAGCTACAAGCAAGAGCCGGTTTTGCTAAAGCGGCCGTGTGAAGACGTCAGCCGTGGACGGTAGACTGGAACCGTGCATTTAGAATGGGGTTACGGTAGAAAAAACACGTGAGGGATACTACCAGTTATCCAGTTGTCATTTCAAACATTGAGCAGCCGTAGCTGTCTCTCTATTTTGAAGCAAACCCGATAATTTCTTGATTGTGGCCCCACCAGTCTGTGACATTACCCTCCAACACAGCCTAAACTTACGATAGGCAACCAAATTTATAATTTATTCTTTATTTTTAAAAAGTATTCGTTTAGTTTGGGTATTAACTGACAATGAAATTCTGTCCACACTGTCAGTTCTGCACAGTCTACTTTTTAACCGCATTTGATATTTCCTGGCGCAATCATCTCTCAGTGAATCAATACGGTTCATATGCATTCTATACATATACATTTGGGTCTGAAATGCCGTGCAATTTTATTGACATAAAGATAAAGTAATGAAGTTTTGAGACTACTAAATTCGAGTTAGAGGTGAGGCCAATCATGAGGTGATGTTTGGAGCGATGCCTGACGTATACATTTCGATAGGTGAATTCCTACAAACCACAACCTCTAAAGAAAGTTGAGGTTATGGTAAGGTTGATGATATTATTGGTACCCTTTTGTCGCTAGACATTTTGTTTTGAAATAGATATTACTGCGTGTATATTTAGCGAAGGTAGACAAAACGAGAATGTTTAAGATTGTTTTATATGACTAACAATTACGTACGGTATGTTTGTCTTGTGATTTTCCGGAAGGCTTTTTGTTTGAAAGTAGTCCCGACCTCAAGACAATTTGCACAATTCCTAGGAAACTTCGTTGGTACTTCACTAATAAACCGGAAAGTGATACCTCGTGTACAGATTTCGATAGGAATTTCCATAGGAGATAACACGGGAGTTATTACAAGGGTCGTGAAGAAAAAATTCATTTGCTTTTTAGCATTTTTAACTGCTTGAACAACCTTTTAAAAACGCCAAATCGTAATATTTCTCAATTCATTGCTTCTGCAACTCAGTATAAGTCTTTGAAATGCTCATTTTGATACGCATCTTCATCTACCCCGCGATACCATCGTTCGGTAGCGCCGTGAGGTCACGACCCGTGAGGTCATGTTAACAACACTGGATAATGAAACGCTCTTTCGGTATATTACTTGTCAATCCCTAAAGGAAACAATTTAAAAATGATGCATCCCTTATTGACTGTCATAAGAAGTTTTGCACCCCCCTGACCAGCAGTCACATTGTAGCAAATCTCGGTGTTTTTGCACTCTTTCCCGTCTAAAGGCTGCGTTCTTTTCCCGAATTCTCTTCGGAATCTCACGCTTGTCGTATAACCCATCGCAAAGCCGATCAATCAAACAAAAGTTACCCCACCCCGTCTGTTATTGGAGATTACGGCCAGCGGGCCGGTACGCATAAGATCAGGATACCTTGTCCATTCGACCACAGTGGAGGAGGAAAAAAACTTCATTGATCCCATCCGTTACGATTGCGGTCACTCCCGACTAGTGAGGGGTGTCCTCAGTCCACACTCCCAAGTTGTAGCCGGCCTTTCGTTCCCTATTCACAAGGCAAAGCTGGGAGCAAGGGTCGGGGCTGGTCAGCATAACCGCCCCCTGCAAATGGAGTGCAATTGAGGTGAGGGATGGAAATCCGGGTGTTTGTGTGTTCCCAGGCTATGTGAAATAGTGTTCCTGACGTGGGGTAGAACATTCAATGGGGTGGGCATTTGGTTTGGAATATTTTGTGTCAGAGCGCATGGCGGGGGAAGGACTTTGGAACTTGCGAAGCACGGCGCCTCTTTGGTAAGTTTCTTATGTGGGGTAAGAAACAGTGGGCGGACCAGACGGTAGGGAGAGAGTGCGTCTTTGTAAGTAGCAAGGATTTGGGCGTGTAGTCGGTGAGGGTGTTCGCATAGGGTTGTTGCTGTTCACAATGGCCTGTGTACTGCTTCTCGAGTCACGTTTTCTGCCACTTCATTGCCGAATATGCGTGAATGACTTGGCACCCAGATAATGCAGAGATCAGGTAGGTGGGTTTTATTTTTGAGAATATGGAAGGAAGCTGGTGAGATTGTGCCTCCCAGGAAGTTGCGAAAAGCTCCTTGTGAATCCGCCATTATGGTCAGGTAGTCGCTCGGTTTTTATGGTTGCGGCTGCCATGGGTATTGATGCTTCCTCAACTACTGCGGTGTCCGTAGTGAGGACAGTGGCTGTTGCTACGTCTGCAGTTTATTATTCACCTCTGGTATCGTATAGACGTTTTCGGTTACGTAGGGAGCGGCATCTCTGTAGACTACATCCCGTGGATGTTGATATTGTGCGTGGTCATAGTTGGCAAGGGCCCTTCGTCGTGCAAAGTGATCAGCAGGGTTATTGAATTCAAACCAGGTTATAACGAATTGTGTGATTCGACTCGAGTTTTTCGCTATACGAAGTATTTCGATATAATCAAACCCGATTATAACAGACTTCAGTATCAAATTTGTTATCTACAATGTGAACAGCCAATTTAAAACGCGGTAATGAAAGAAACATTATACCACTCGCCGTGAATAGTACTCTACTCTAAAAGACATTTATTCCAGATAAATGTGCAGCTTTTTGTACCAGACAGTGATTTTCGATAGAACAATGCATTTAATAGCATCACCGAGCATCACATCCTTGAGGTGCCACATCATGCGTACAAAATCCAGTCAACTTTTATGTATTCCGACAGGGCTTGTTGCGGATTCGTCGTGATCATGTTATGAAGCGCTTCAATGTTACTGTGTGTATATTTAACTTCTACAGAAATGTATATTTATCATCTACAGAAATGGGGGAAACATCGGTATGGTCGTAGTGCCGGATTCCTGAGCAGCACAGCACTTCTGGCCGGTTTTGTTCTCGTTCCAAAGCGCGATATGTACACATACTAGAGCAAGTGGCAGGCAGCTGCCTAATCGGAGTGCTGCAAAGCGAGTCAGGCAAGAGGTGCGGATCGCTCCCGCCTGATGCGTTTCACAGAAGCGCAGCGGCCCGGAGTCCAGGCGCAGGCGGCGCAGAAGCGCGTTGGCGGGCTTTTCGTTACCCGTCGCGCGTGCTCAGAGTTTGATATATCCATTGTTCAGCACTCATTAAAAACACATTTCACAAGTATTATGGCCGTATAACTTTGAGCGCTCGCTATACAGCATAATACGCTGTAACTGTAGTTGGTAGTATTCGGGAGTGACTGCTCAATTCAGCACCGGGAAATTTCAACCATACTAAAGGTGAGGCTGCCAGCCAAAAGTAACTGGCGTGGTCAATTAAAATTCCCTCATAGTGGCAGCCACACGGAGAGTACCTGTTGAGATTTCATAACTGCAACGATACGGCCACTGCTGCCATTAAAGTAGTGCCTTTCCCAACGCGCATTAACATCCCTGTACAGCCTTGCTGTGTGCGAGCTCTAGTGTCGTGGAGGCCCAAAGGCACGACTAGGTGCAGCAGCAATCCATCATAATTGCCCACTGCAAGGAAACGTATGCAGTGACGGTCAAAGGGAACTCCTTGTGAGTGTCCTCAGCAGCACCTTCCAAAAATACCCTCCCTCCACAAAATCTTTTATGCGGATTTACAGCTGAAGCGTTATGTCACCCGGTAATGTCACCCGGTATGTGCACGCGGCCGAAAGATGAGACATAAAAGCCGCCGGTTGGTATTCGTGGTCCGGAACGCCAGTTATGTTTTTGTAACTTCTACTCTACCCAGAGCGGGAACACGCCCCATTCCCCCTTACTGCTGAACGCTTCTGAAATTATCCATAGCTAGCATATCTCATTGACGAAATGAAGTTAGCAGCACTGTTTATTGCAGGAAAGCAATCTAGCTGCGTGGTCGTTGTACTCGGTGAAGTGCTTTGCCCTGATTCTAGCTCATTATTTTTGCGCTTGGAGAGTAAACAACGAGTTAATTTTTCTTCCGACTACTGGAAGCTGCTTCGATAAACGTTTTCATGTAGTAAACGGCCATTTTACTGTTTAGGTCTTATATCTTCTCAGTTCAGAAAGTTCATGTTCACGTCACTCATATTACAGGCTATGTCAGGCAGACGTTGGCAAGCTTCAGCAAGAATATTGGTTAACAGAACGATAGTTTAAACTAGTAAAATAGTTTCCCAGTCCCCATTTACGAGGAACATGTTTGCCTGCGCCATTCACTCAATGTTGTGCTTCGGTCAGCCGGCCGGTCTGGCTGTGTGTTACCTGCTGCCGCAACCACCGTTTTGCACCCAAGGGGCTCCTATGAGTGACTTCTTAACATGACGTCACCTCGCGACTTGAGAAGAAAATCCTTTTTAAAACTATGTCCGCATTACTGTACTTATTTGACGATACCCTGCAACAACGCTGCTACAGGCAGTTTGCGTCGAGGGTCCACAGTTCTGAATACCCACACGATATTTTTTTTTCAAAACCACTTCACTCCCCTTTTATGCGGAATGTCATTTCTGGCATTCTATTATTCATTGTCACTACAACACAAATGCTTACACCCCTGAAGGAGACACCAGTTCCAAGAAGCAAGAAATTAAGAATGTACTCTAGCACGGTGCTGAAATATTGAAGAAAGGATAGGACGCGTGTAAAACCACTCCGTTCCCCTGCACGAATACCAGAATATAATATAGTAACAGAAAATACTAAGCTTCGGGGGGTTTAATTTGAAAAGCTGTAGTATATGATACAGAAACAGGCCCCTCTCACTCAAAAGAAAATTGTAGTTCTGAGGCTGTCGTCTCGTGTTTATTCATCAAGCAGCCATTGGGATGATAGTAAATTTACTTGTGAAAATATAAATCTATAGTGCGTGTAGGTATATAAATTAACCGAAATACTTTTTTTTCAACCAGCGACGTATTTTTGGAGCGACTTTGGCAATAAAAAAGGACCATAAGAAGCCAAAAATTGTCGCAGACATAAACAGAACAAACACACAAGACGACATTTTGCCATAATTTTTCGCCATTGATTAGTGGGCATCAACTTTCATGATATTCTACCCTCTTTCGAGGTACTTTTACTTGAGCTTCCGATATGGCAAGCAAGTAAAAACGCATTTGTTTCGTTAATGAAATCTACAAATTGAGCCCTCATCGTCCCAGTGTGTTTCACCACACAAAAATTCCTAATTCTTCTTGGTCATGCTATGGAAGAAATTGCGTGGTTGTCGCTTCACTCGTACAGCAGAAACACACAAAGTCCTCCATGTGTGCCTGCATGAAAAGTGTACTAACGAACCTAGTGATGAATCGACTGCACTTTTCAAACAAAATGAGAATATCGGGGACGTGCATTCGATTTCCTTCGCAGGGAGCCCGCTCCAGGGGGTGGTAAATTGAGCCGCAATCTACTTAGACGAAAAGGGGCAAAACCAGAAGAGCGTCCGTTATTCGTGATTCACAGATACTGCGCGCACGCGTAGCCATATCTCTTAGAGTTCACACAAGCGATATGGCGAGCCGCCTGCGACAACTTATTGCCCGCCGCGACGTTTAAGTGGTTAAGCCCTCGTGGGCAGCACTCAAGGCCAGGGGTTCTATTTAGGGACACCTGCTACCCCAATCTCAATTTCCCATATTAGGAGAGAAGCCCATTGTGGGCTGGCGCTATTGGCGTCTCCTGTCGTCCGTGGTCGCCGTCGCAATGCTCTACTCACGTAGTCACGGCACTAAAACACCGGGAAACTCGTTTGCGCCTTGCGCTAGAGAGTTTCGTGGTTCAAAGACTTTCACAGAAAAGCCGTGTCGCTCTAGCTCCAAGCGTTTTCATCTCCAAAAACACCGATGCACCAAGACTGCAGTGAAACACTGCATGCTTGGCCCCTCCCCAGGTATCACGTGAGTGGTGATGGCCGTGAATTTTTTTTATACCGATTTCAGCAAAAGAATATTCATCATTCACTCCAACTTCTGTACGAAAGGATGCGTTTATGAGGCATACGAAAACCAAAAACACCGGTGGGGCGAGCTGTGGGCGCAGGTTAAATATTTTCATGTCATTGAACATGGCCGGACGCGCTCTACTTGCTCCCTTCGTAGCCTAGGTGTGCCTTTGGCGAGCACCCCTTCCTATTCCACCCGCCCCTATCTGGAACATTTAGAACATATTTAGCCTAAAATTATTGACCATCCGCTAAAAAGTGCTGCCACCGTTGAAAGCTAAAATATGTCTTGATGTCATTTTTTTCCGGTGTTACTGAGACGTCGCTCCGCCCGTTCGCTGCTGGTGCGTTACCCACCTTGTTCGTTTTGTTCACTACTTTCTCTTCTGTCCTGGTTTTGTGTCTCTGATAGAATTTCAAATTCAATGCACACTGATCTATAGGTTCTATCGGCGTTATTTATAAGAGTGTTTAATCTGTGCGCATATCCTGTTATAGCTTTCTTATAAATCGACAATGTCATTATTCTTGGACTCATTATTTGTAGGTTTGAAACAGCCTTTTTGGAACTAGGGATTTTAAATCAGGATCTTAACTCTTATTTATAAACAGAAAAGCTACTATTCAGGCTTTGACCGCAATCAACAATGCATCGATACGCAACGGGGATTTACAGTCCGTACGCTGGGAACGTTGCACAGTATAATAAAGTGCAATATTGCCTGGCGAGTTAATCCTAAGAAATTAACACAGAGAGGCCTAAAACTCCTTTACTAATTTCTTGTTTGGGTGCAGAGTCCTCTGTATACTTAAATCATCGTAAACTCAACTAAAAATGGTGAAGTCTGCAAAAATGTACGTGCTGCATTATTAGTTTTGTTGTAATATTCTTCTCCATAATTCCCTCAAAAAGAGCATTTTTACGGCTCAGCATCTTCAGTTGAGGGTCACCAAGGAGCGAACACAAAATCGTCTTGTGCGTTTACGACTGAGCTACTTCTAGAACCTTAAACCATTCAACGTTTGCATTGTGGTAATTTTCAATCGATCTTTTGCATACCGGCGTCAGCCCGTTCTGCGGCCAACTTGGCTACGGCCACACCTCTCCGCCCCCGCTGTGTAGCGCCTTCTTGTGTAGCTTTCTGTACGCGGATTCATGGAGCAAACATTTCCCAACATCTACCATATGCTTTTCCCACAGTAAAGCCATTATGTACCCCCTGCGTGACATCACCAGAACAAGGGAGACGTACACTTGGGGTTCAATTTTACCACGTAAGTTTTCCTAGAAACCCTTGTGTTACCCAGGGTGATATCTTTAAGCGAAGCCTGCACCACCTACCTTTTTCCTATCCAGATCATCCCCACTTAGCAAAGAGGCTCAAATCTCAAACCACAAACTCAACCTTGAAGGTCTGGGCAAAACGCCAGTGCACCGTTCCTGTATGTGCAGTCGTAAGATATGACACGACGTCATGATTCTGGCGCAAAAGTTAAAGCGCTACATGACCGCTGGAGACGAGGGAACCTTTGATGGTACTGGTCGGAGATGAGCGGCCGAGGGGTCTTGCGCACACGCTCCCGAATGAAGTAGAAGACAGCGATCACAAAAATATTACATTTTTAGCCGTTCTGGTGCGCCGATTAAGACGACTTCGAGAAAGAGGTGACGAAGAACTCTCGCACTTGTCGTAATTGCAGTGTTTAGAGTGCCGGGCAGTCCATCTCAGCGCTACAGCCATGGCTAGAGTTCCATCCAAAGAAATTCGAATGTTCAAGACTGGGCTCGAACAATCCAGGGCGTCTGCTTTTGTGGTGTAATGGTTCCGTCTTGGAGTCCTGTTACTAAGGCAGATGATTGAAGTCCGGACTTGCTTCCTTTATTTTGTTACATCGTTAGAATAAAAAGCTGTCAGAGGTTAGGTTAGTTTTCGCTAACGGACATGAGTTTTTTCTGTTCGTTGGGTTGCTTCATGCTAGTTTTTGTTGTTTTACGTTAAACGAAGGTGAAAGAGTGACAAACGGGGCATTTTTCATTGAAACGCCGGTGGATATCGCTTTAGTATATAACTGCGTCGGACAACCCTCTAGCCACAGCCTTTGAAAACTACCCAGCAAAATGTCTGTGGTCCGTTAGTATTGTTACGAATCAGCCCGCCACCGCGCTTTGTTCAACACTCCTCGGCTGTGCGGCGAAGCCTCCACTACGTGCGCCTTTGAAGCAGGCCCCCCTTGTCGGCGACTCACACTTGCAGCCGACGCAAAACAAGTTGCGACAGGCCTGGATCTCTGGCGCCTCGCTATCGGCGTGAATCAAACAGGCGTCGGCCGACGAGGCAGGCTTCAACTTGCCGAAGGACGCGGAAGCTGTTGCGAAGACCTCCTCTCTCCCCTCTCTCAGACTCAGCGTGCGCCGCTACTACCGACCACTTACGAACTCGGAAAGAGGGTTGTGTGTATCTGTGCCGTTCCTGTCGTGTGCAGAATCTAGAGGGAACGCTCGTTTTGACCGTTGGCGATTTAGGTATAAATAAGACCCCCCAAGAACTGTAGTTCAATCCTGTTAGAGCAGTGAATCAATGCTGTCACTCTGCTCGATTCCTGTACTGTAAGCTCGCCCGTCGGGGCATTGTTCTTTGGCTTCGGCTCAGCTCTCGCTATGAAGTAAACAAGTTACGTTTTGCCTACGGCTTCTGGAGTTCCTCACGGCTGCAACATTGGCTGGCCGCTCGCGTCAAACCCCACGTATGTCGGAGGCGACGGAGCTCGGCTCGGCTTGGCCTTCCCGTACGCAGAAACGAGTTGTCAGCGGTGGGATGACAACGTTGCAACAGTATAGATGATCACCTTGAAATAAAAAGTTTTCTCCTAATAAATTTTTTTGTTGTGCAGAACTTCCTTTCTGGAAACAAAATCGCTGTACGGAAAGACAACCGTTCCAATGAATAGAATTCTCCCTACATGTCCACTCAGGCGGATGTCGTGTCATAAATATCTCTTACTGCTTCGCAGTAGCAAATGAAGCAAAACAAATATCAGCTCAGTATATTCAGGGCTCTAATTTCTTGCGCTTTCCGTGGTTTCATGAGGGAGCACTGCAAGTGACTTAGGATTGAAATGGAAAGACTTAAACCGAAAAAAAGATACGTATAGCAAAAGAGCATTTACGAGGGACAATGAACTTTTCGCTCAAAATAAAAAATGGTAACATTGTTTTATTAATAATTGAGCAACGAAATTTCTGCAGTCTTTGCTACAAAACAAACCTGTGGCTGCATTTAGGTGTGCTCACTCGCTTTGAATGACAATACATGTGGTTCTTATTAACGTCGTTACTGCAGCATCGTACTTGCGTCGCTTTCACTGCGTGCTTTTTCTTCTTTTGTCTTTTTAAGGATTACTTCAACCTTATTCTTTTTCGTACAGCGCGTTTTCACAGTGGCTTCAAGATGTCTGTATAGTCGTCTGTATAGTCTGTATAGTCGTCGTATAGTCGTCGTATGTACAGTCTGTATAGTCGTCTGTATAGTCGTCTGTATAATGTCTGTATAGTCGTCGTATATGGCGCTAATCTCTTTAGGCCCGTCTGTGCTGAGGACTCGGGCAGCCTCATTTCTGTTTGAGGCAAGTAGTACCGCGTTTTTGGCTTTACTACTAATACATTCCCATTATTCAATCGCTTTGTGAAGTGAATCTTGTGATTTTGCGTCCTTGTAGTACTGTTCCTTCTAAATTTTCCTTACGGGCACGCTTGTGACGATTCATGTGGTAGGTGTGCTCTTCTGTAATAATTTTATTGCCTTGCTTTTTCGTGGACAATTTATTTACGGTGTCCCACAAAACCCTTTACAGACATTTAATATCAGTGCTACTTCCTGCACCCTCTGCCGAGCTCTTTACGATAGTTTACTCGGCCCTGGTATCATAATGTAAAATGTCTGTAAAATTCCTCCTTCTTTCTGTACAAAATCTTTCTTTTTCCAGTTGCATACGTAAACCTTTCCCGTTAAACCATGGCTGCGTATAGGAGCATTTTGTGCCTTCTGTCAACTGTCAACAGTAAACTTTGTAAACTTTGTAAAACTGTTTTATTTACTGCAAAGACGCTATATTGTTCTGGGATGGCCTTCAATAAACACTCCTAAAGTATCTTGACATAACAGTCTAAGGTACTTTGTAGGTCCCTATTATAATGTGCCTTATTACCTGTATTTTTTTTTCAGATGGACCTACGCAGTTTATGGAAAACGCGCATTCAAGACCGAAGCAGAAACGCTGAGCCGATGGTGACTTTCGATGTGCACTTCAGTCAGATGATAAATAAGCTAAAAAGGCTATCATGAAGAAAATAAATGTAAACCTGATTGCCACTGTCTTTTGCGCCGTTGTGCATCATCGCCCCCTTGCTATCCGGAAGCGTGGTCAATGCTTTGTTCGACGAACTACAGCTTACCGGGTACTTTTGTATATTAAACGCGAGGATTCGTGAGTGGCTCTTGTATATATGTGTCTCTATATTTGGAACGAATACATTGGGATAAAGCAAGCAAAGCTTAGTGGCAACGCATCGGGCTGCTGTTGCGAAGACCTGCGTTGAACTCCCATCGAATCACTCGTACGTTTTTCATCATTTTTATTCTTTACATAGCTTACAGTTTTTTTCCCAAAACATCAACTACAACAACAACGGCAACGATGATGACGGCTACGACGACGGCGGCTTTTCTCAGCCAGGGGCACTTTAAATACTATTATCAAGAGTGTCCTTTCAGATTTTGGAGCGCTTTGTGGTTCCTTTCTCAGATAAGGTAGAGTGCTTTCATTGGACATGAAGAGATCAAATTTCCAGCTCTTAGGAATGGGAGAGAAGGAAAAAACTATTTCCACGTCATTGCCACGTTCACAAATCTCTATACTGTATCAACGTCTGTGAAAGGGGGTTCTTTTGCATGCTTTGGAACTAGCGTGTTCCGTCTCATACCCGACGTCAGTAAACAAAGCCCAAGTTGCCACGCCATGATTGACAAATGGTAAACACAACATGTATAAAACTCAGTCGATTTCAAAGATGGCGTGGTGTGGCTGTCCGTTAATATATATGTTATGGCCGTGCGATCTTTTTCCCCACGCTTCAGCAGCTGACAGTTTCCCAGCGATGTAGGCAATAAAAATCATTCAAGTAAGAATAGCGAGCCGAGAGCTATAACCGAAATAAACGGCAATTGATCGAGCAGCGGTGCTGTCAGGAAGACGAGTATGGGGAGTTTCCAAATGGGGTCTGAGGAGCCCTTTGAATTGATGCATCGGTTCCCCATCCCCAGAGCTGAGGGGAAAAACGGCGGTGTTATATACGGACCTTCTTTTCTAACCTTTGCCTACCCCACTGTCACCATCGTTAATTTCATCCCAGGTTTCGCCTCATGCCATCGAAGGTATTTTTCTATGTCGTTTACTGCTGGAGTGTCATAAGTACGTTCACTTGCTAATGTTTTAAAAAAATTTTGTTTTGAAATTCGCTGTATTCAAAAAAGGTCGCAATGAAATAATGCCTGCATATCAATGATCACGACTATGACAATCACCTTCCCCTTTCAATCAAGAAAGCCGTACATGCCATCAGATGTGTTTAAAGTGTCTAACTATTGTTGTATATTTTTGTATCTTTATGGGCCTAATTGTCATTCGGAAAACACTAAATGTTCTCGGAAATTAGTGATGGCACCGAACTCGGCCCTGCCCTGCATTTTCCATTATTAACTGTTGAATTGGCCATAAATTAAAATCCCAAATTCAGTACACTGCCTAAAGTTAGACTAGTGGCACCTCAGGTAACAAACTAACCATTTATAACCCGTCTCCTGAATGAGCGCAGCGTGAAGGAACTCGCAAAACAATGACTGAAAAAAAAATAGTTTAATACTGACGGCGCATAACCTATTTTATTGCTACAAAACAGCAAAAGAATATAATAAACCAGTGAAATGCGAGCACCGGCCCCAAAATCTTTTATGAATGCCGGGAGAAACTCTAAAATATTTCTTTATTATTATGCAGTGGCTAAAGAGCCATCCGAAAGCCCTCCAATTCAACGCTGCAAGCATGGCTCTGCAGCGGTCTACATGAATCCATTCTTTAAGGCTATAGAATTCTGTTGTCAAATGTCTGTCATAATGGTGTAGATACTCCATCTTTACCTCCGCACCCAAAAATCTAACTTTTACTCCGACGTTTGGGGGGATTTTTCTATCATTCATTTCTTGTTGGATGATTACCTCTTCAAATCTGTTAATATTCTCACGGACAACACTTGGATCTGAACGGATTAGGTGGAGCCCGACGTTTAATTGATCAGAAAAACTGATACCAAGCCAAGAATGGCTCTCGTGCTCGCCGATTGCGCTGCGTTAACTTTCTCTACTTCCAACTCCTAGGAAAAGGTCTGATGATGATCTCTGATGAGCGATTGATGAATGAGTGATGGCTTGACTGGTGTCGAGGGTGAAGGGACAAGTAGAATTGACAAAGGTGGCATTACTCCCACACTTAAAAGGCATCGACTTGATGTAGCGAGGAAGGATGGCAAGCATGTGATATTCTTCTTTGGGAGAGCTGACGCACTATCGTTCGTAGTAAGGTTTGAGCCGAACTACGCGCACACCTTCCAACTTCCATAATAATTTTCCCCGCCAGGGGCGACTTCAATTCAATTTTTCAACTTTATTTACCAAGAAGGGAATACATTTTGTTTTGCAATACATCATCTTCGTAGTAAGGTTTCCTATGCGGCTGAGCACCTTGAATGGGCAGAAGTACCGCTTTAGAAGATTCTCACTGGGACTTCGGCAGCGTATTACGGTCTACACCAAACCATATCGCGGGTTTTGAACGGAACATCTCGTCGACCAAGCTTGTAGCGGTCAGCGTGGACACGTGTTGAAATTGGATCCTGACCCAGGCAAGCCGCCACGCCTCTTTTGCTCGCTGCGAAATCAGCTGCGCATCCTCGTGAGTATTGCCAATGGGTGTGTGATGCCGCATCGCGCCCAGCATCATAGTAACCGGTCGGCCGTGCACTAAGTGGGAGGGAGACAACCCTGTTGTCTCTTGGACGGCCGTGCAGTAGGCAAACGAAACGAAAGGGGTAACTTCATCCCACATTCGGTGCTCCACGTCGACATACACAGCAGTCAGGTCGGTGAGGATCTCGTTAAGGCGCTCGGTCAATCCATTTGTTTGTGGGTGGTGGGAGGTTGTACGTCTGCGACTGGTGTTGCTTAACAACCTGATATCCTGCGGAAGTTGAAACTTATGCGGGTCCGCAGTCGGTTATGAAAACCTTGGGAGCGCCATGTACAATACACTGGGTAAATAAAGCTACTATTGCGGCGGTAGTTCCAGATGGGAGGACTTTCGATGATGTATATTGAATTAAACAACCTGTGGCAATTATATTCGACCGAATGTGAGCATTTGATATTGAAAATAGGGCCAATCAATCAATTTTGAGTTAAAATTATCTGCTGCCTTTCTAAGTCAAAAATCCTTAGGGTATAGTAGCTTAGATCAGAGTACTTGAAATGAAGTTAAGTTTTATTTATAAGGTCAGATTACACGGTGTTAGGTTACGCGAAACAATGCCAACATTCTTACATTGTTCCGATTAAAATCAATGGCGAGAGCTAGGTAATTCCATTCACTACAGCAGGCAAGATAACACACCTCAACGTCACTGTAGTGAAGTACGTTTAGAGACGTTGAACGGCACTCTAGACGCTGAGTTTTCCTTTAACGCTGAAAAAATCTCTAAGGGCCATCCTACAGACGCAAAGAAGTTCCGGTGTGATTGTCATGTTACCGAAAAGAGACTCTCCTTCAGAATACTTCCCCTAAAACCAGGCCATCTAAAATAACGTGAAACCTGAGGAGCGGCAATGCATGCAGTGTATAAGGGTATTCAAAGATTGTATGTCTCCGCTTTCCACATGTGGCGCGCTAATATACGCCACATCCCAATTATGAAGATGGCGGAGAAGTGAAATTCGAAACGAAGAACTGCAATGTTTGAAGTTAAAGCGGATTGAGAGACACTGACGGCCGCACTATCGCCACCAATGCGTTTCAACTGTCCCCTGAAAAGATGCAGTGTCCAGTGGAATGTCCAGTGGAATGCTCGTGGTCTGTGGTCAAAGCTGGCTGATCTACGTCACCTTCTTACTTATCGATTCCCATTCCTTGACACTTCCGTGTCCAAGGTGGATGAAAACTTTTGCTTGATTGGTTACTATTTTCTCCACTCCCAAAGAGTACAAGCCGGCTTCTTATCGGACTCCGCACTGACGTTCCGTCAGTTGAAGTTTGAGTTTCGCCCCAAAAAACAAACGCGTAAGTTTGCGCAACTGCAATTACTGGTTCTAAGACTTTCACATTCAGTCCAGCTTACTTACCATGCGTTGCCAAGTTCGACGAGTCCAGGCTGGAGAACCTCATCACGCCACTGCCAAGCCTCAAATTATCGACGTGGACTTTAACACTCATAATGATATTTTGGGCACTTCCCAAACACGCGCACGTGGAGCGAAACTCGCAGAGCTCGTGATTAGACATGGCATTGAGCCGCTAAATGATGGCAGCATTACACTCTTCAAATCTCTCCACACAACTCGCTGTATTGATCTATCATACGTCACCGTTGGTTTTTAGGCAAAGTCACCTAGTTTACGGATTTAGAGACAAGAGGAAGTGACCACTTCCCGATTTCTATTTCAACTCCTGACAGTGTCATTCAGACTTACAAAGCAACGGGCGCGTACACAGGCTGCAGTGCCTTCACGGAAGCTACATGCACCTGAATTGCGGCTGCAACTCGTGATGACGAAACAATCCCAACCTCAGTTTGCTGTTTTTTGGCAATCCACAAGCTTAAGAACAAAGCGAACCAATCAACGCAATAATGACGCTGAATACTGAAGGACCCTCCTTCCAGTGTGAAGGGTTCGCGAGCCTGACCCCGCTCGACCAAGTGACGCCGACACACAACGAACAGAAATGGCCGGTTTATTTCGGGCAACAGAAATACATGTGGGAAAAACATCCGCATAGAATAGAATGGTCATGGGAGCATCGCGACATAAGAGATCCAGCTGCCTCCACTGCCCAAAAAATAAGACGGCGCTCCCCCAACACTCACAAATGTTTCTGAGTCCATTGACCTGAGCCACACCGTCCACGCTCACCAGATGCACTGCTTAGTCCCGGATGGCCAAGGGTCGTCGTTGCTGTACATGGCCTCGTTCCGCTCCCATCCAGCCGATCCGCCATGGCCGGGCTCCGTCGTCCAATTCCCCTCCCGCGCCCCCGCTGATATTGTGAGCGGCGCTTTTAAGCCACTGGGTTGGTTGTGCGCATGTTCCTGGTTTTACGCGCACTGCACGTGTTTGTTGCGGCTCACTGTTCATCGCACACGCACGCAAAAGCACAAGGCGCACAGACGTCCTTATCGGCATTCGACGCGCGGCCAGTGCACCATACGTTATAGCCTACCCCTGCTACATCGTGCATCGCCTACCAACAAGATCAAGCTAGAATCGGAGCGGCGGAAAAGACTCCGCATTTGTCTTGGTCTATCCAGAAATTCCTCGGGTGCAGGGACCATCGCTGCAGCTCGATGTTTGGCTATGGAGTTTCTCATGATACAGGACCTGCTCCATGTCGATTTTCGGCATCTTCTACAACCTACAGCTCACTGTCTGAGCAGGATAACTTTTTCCCAGAGTTCTCTGTATGGAGAGGCTAGAAGCGATTTGCCCCTTCCCAAAACAACTCAACTGTCGCGAGCACTGCCATCTCAATTTCCGCTCTGAACATTTTCACCTACTCGTATAGGTTTATGCACCCCTGGAACGACAACTAGAAAGACAACGCCCCAAGCTGAGCTGCTCCAAGTGGCGTTAAGCTACATGCACATGATGCATTCCACGAGAGCTCATATTTCCGCCGATGTTTCTTTATTGCCTCAAAGTTCCTCCACAGGGCTGAATGTCCCCTCGACTGGTAAACTCTATTCCCACCGTTTAGAAAGACCAATCTTCTAAACAACAGCTCAGCATTTGCTCTGAGAGGCAGTCCGCTACATTATCCGTCAAGAACCCCATAATTGACCATATTTGCTGATTAAAAACCTGCCTTTAACTGCCTGATTAGCAGCGGCAAGCGCCCTGCATATGAACTTGCCGCACAAGATAATCTCTATCTTCACCACCTTGCAGTAGGCGCATATTACTATTTCAGTGGGTGTTTCATCACTGTGGGGCATCAGGAAACCAAAACGCTGGTGACGCTGCCTCTGCAAGCCACACCTGCCGGAATATACGGCGGACATTTTTCACCAAGCAGGACACTTCCCCGCTGGCCAAACGCTACCTCCTTACTGAAAGAAAGAGGATCTGCTCACATCCTGCTCACCACCACCAATTTCTCTACGCACTTGGCCCCAGCTGTCATCAAGACTTCCGCCATCAGTTAGAAGCATTATCTCCGACTTAATTCAGTGTACAGCAATAATTGACGTTTCGACATTGGACTATCTCCCGATTCATGGTGCATGGAACTGTACATCGGAAGACACAATAGGGAGTGTTTTGCTCCGCTGCCCTGCTTACAAGGACTCTCGATCAATCTTGCTACGCAACATTGCCCGCGTAGGCTATATGGAAAGACCAGTCACTTTAAAAACCATGTTATCCCCATGGCCTTTTTCTCAGCAGTGCCATGCCCTGAAAGGCCGTTTTTTATACCCCAGAGACACCGGTTTAATTTGAGAACATTAGATCTTTTCACTCCAAGACTTTTCCAGTTCTAAATTAATTTTGTTTTTCCGCCTCTCAGCTTGTATTTCTTTTCTGACCTCCTCTACCTTGGGCATTTTTTTTTCTTTTCCATGTCCTCTTACAAAATAGCATGAAGAAGATTCTCGACGCCAGCTATACCCTACTTTCCAGTGGAGCTTCTCTGTGTCTCTCTCTCTCTTTGTTTCTTTCTTTCTCTCTCTCTAAAGTTAAAGCGAGCACGGTGCGAAAAAGAAGCGAGTAAGCAAACGCGAATGAAAAATTAGTGTCCCGGTGTGTTCTTTTATTGGGCGATTTTGCCCACGGAGATGAAATCATTACGCGTTCGAAAACGAGTGTCCCGGTGTTTAGTATCGGCACCACATGAGAATACGACGACATGAGGCGAAGACTTCATCAAACACCGACATCCCGAGCCCTTCAGGTGCTTCGCCCCTGAAAATCAATGAATATAGGTTCCATTGCTTCTTTTTCTAAGGTTTGCTTTAAACAAAAAATGGCATCGGAAACCGAGCGTGTATTTTCAATTCTATGTGCACGTACTTTGCCAACTTTGCGGGTAAAAAGTGTGCGGGTAGTTTCAACGGCCCGTAACATAGCTTGTGCAATTTTATGAAAAAAACGCCATGTAAAGGTGAGCTAGACCCCCTAAAATAAACGTTAAGAAATCTTATAGGGATCAATACACATGTTTTTCTTTCATCTATATGTACGCTTTCGTTCCTCCCTTCTCCAAAGTTCATCAAACATTACATATTCATACACCTCACAATGTCGCAAAAATTTATGCCTGATCGCAAAAATGACGGGCTGTTCTTCACGTACGTTACGTGGGCTGCATGGTCTTTATGTTATATTCTACAGACTTAAAAAGAACGATTGTTTATTATCAAGAAGTGGCGCAGCAGACCAGCGAAAAGAAAGTTTTGAAAGGGAACCATCGCAGAAAACAGGCACCAAATTATCGCGCATTACCGTAGTTTAGCGAATTGTAATCAATGAAGAGAGTGTCGCATCAACGAAAAACGTCGATTTATTCACAACAAAATAAGTTCTTTTTTAAGGTGTACCCGAGCATAAAAATCCTATTTAGTGTAAAAACATCACCCTTAGTTGGTTATAGATATTCTGACATCTACAATATTTTCCTACAAAAGTACAAAAATGGCACTCAAATGTTATATTGCATTGCGCAATAACGCTTTGGCGTCACTGTTCGTTTTTTCTTCTGTATCGAAATATAACTCATTTCTGTCCCTTTTGTTGTATCTTGTATCAGCGGTCATCTCGAGCCTTCGCAGCGTACCCGCCGGGGACAAAATAATGGAAAGACAAGCAATGCAGGAGAAAACAGGCAAGAACCTGCGGACTGACGACCGAAGAATGGAACGTCAGTATTGGCAGCATGCTCCATCCGCTTTCTTGGTGCGCTCTAACAAAAAAGTTAAAGGGGGATCCTTTCACAGCGCTCATCGAAGTGTCAACGACGGGGAGAGGTCCACGGACGGGAAACAGCCCAATTGGAGGCCCAGTAAGGGCTGAGGGCACAAGCGTTGATGAGCATTTGGCCCCACCACAGAGACTCAATGGCGTTCAGATTTTCTCTTTTATTGCAGGGAAGGCTATTACACTTGGCCCGACAGGATCCCAAACACTCGGCGCACTTTGGACAGTGGGAACCTTGGGGCAACAGAATTATGACCCATAAAACCCAGAGTCCCAGTGACGCCCACCGTGTGAGCATTTTTGCATTCGGTAAATTACTTGCGCGACGTCAAAAGAAGCTGTGACAGGTGCCCGTTTTTACACCGCTAATTCACACGCTGACGTTCATGTGCCGATGACTGCGGGCCATAAATGGTGTAGTGAAAACATAACGGCTCGTAATTCAAGGCCCTATATTTCATTCATTTATATGTTTCATTTGCAAAGCACATTGCGACTTGCATGTTTTCGACCTTTACCTAGTTATCAGCTTTTTTTGAGTTGATAAAAATTTGTAACCCGCGTAAAATCCTCGCCAAGCCATTATGACAGCGTTACTTCCGTGCAAGGTGTGCCTAATCTTTGGTTCTATGGGTAATATGGAGTTACAGCAAAGGAAAGTGCAAATTCACTTGGCAGCCTGAGAGCTGTGCCAGTTTTCATCCTTATTGAATACTTGCGTACGTACGCGTCGCACTTGTGTTTTGGATTCCCTCAGCATAACCGACAAGCTAGAATGCCAAAGGTTTCGCCATTTTTGGCGGTAAAGATATTAGTATTGCGCCCTGCAGCCGATATTATCATCCATTACAGAATGCATGAGGGGCGTAGGGACATGCTGCCCGCGCTGTAGTCTGGTGCTTTCTTTTTTTAGCAACAACACCGCCCGATAACTTCTAATTGCTGCAAATATAATAATGAGTGGTAATAAACCATACGAGCAGCTCTTGTGGTTCGATATTCGTTTGACGGGCGGAAAAACGGTATTTCCGACTCGTTCTAATGGCGCACAGCTAAACTTTTTTACCGTAAATTGCACATTCTTGTCCCCATTTCTCAAGAACGACGTAGCAGCTACATTGTCTCCGAATGAGAACAACAACTACAACTGCATTTTTTTACATGTCTATATCTTGTAGTTGTTTCAAAGTATTCATTCATTTCCGAAAACAAAACGGTGGCCCGGGAGAACAGTTTAAACAGGGAAGAAGCAGCGCCCTTGAGGTCATCTTGTATATTTATTGCAAAGCCGTAACGCAAGTAGCCAATTTCGATATAAAAATATTGTAACTTGATAAACTGGAAATAGCACTTTCGAGCGGCCATCACGAGCTCTCCTCTGAGGACCTGAAACGTCGTCACAGCTGTTTCATTTCCACTTGGGTGGAAGAAATCAAGAAGTTTTGTTTTAAAGATGGGAAATGCACACGGACGACCTTACGGCCATCATTCAGCATTGATCACCTATTTCTTATGCAACGGCGTTATTGTTTTCGCAGCGCTTCAGTAGTGAAAGTATGCCTTGCATTCACAATCTTTGCACGGACCGAACAATTGCATTCACAGCCACTTCCGGCATCCTACAAGGGTTCGTTGGAGGTATTTTAAGAGTTTCAAATAAAATATCGCATTCCATTTTTGCGGCAGCATCCTATTCATCGCCCGTCAAAGCGGCGTGTATGCATTACCCTGCCTACTATATTGTAAGGGAAGCTGAGGGAGACCCGCCCAGCGAGAAAAGAAGGGTTTCAACTGCCGGCAACAGCTCTTGTTCTTAGATAAATTAGTATGAGCACTCCAACGTTAGCTATGTCAGTTACGAAAATGGCAAAATTTTCAGCAAGCCCAGATATGCAACCGCCCGGCCTCCCCCTGCTTTTACATATTGAAATTGGACAATATAATCACAGTTCCGCCAGGGACGACATTTTCATCTATATGAAAACCAAACACTTGGAGGTTGAGTAACAAATATATAGTTTTGCAGAGAATTGTTTTATACCTGACGTTAGAAGGAATCGCCTCGGCATAAATTAAAAACAAGAAGATGTCCTCCAAACCCTTTGAAACCCAGAGTAGGAAGAAGTGTTAGTCCACGGAGTGAGGGTTTTCTTTTTAGGAAGCCAAGAGCTCGTTTTATTATTGCTGCTATGCGCAATATCCTGGTACTGTTTTCTCGTTTTTTTTTTTTTTTGTTTCTTTTGCCGAGAACCCTTCTCTGCGCTCGACGCAGCCCGATGTGCTTACACTGAGCTGAGCTCTTCATGTCAGTGGGGGAAGTTTCGCGTGCGCCGGAACTCTTTTAGCGAGGTCATTTTGTATTTTATCTTCTTACCCTTTTTTTGAACCCTTCGTGTCAAGCGCATATTTTAACCCTGAGCTATATCTGCGAGGTTTCTCGATTATCAGCGCCTAATTTCAAAATGAATCATTTCCACTTGCAATGGCTGCGGTTTTCCATACGACGATGGTGAAGTAGTGAAATTTGAAGCTTTTGTTCTGTAAAAACATAAACAGTATATTCGGAGTTACATTTCGCAAATATTAAAAGATATGGATTTATTTTTGATGGTGTCCCTGAAGGCCTTAATAAGCGGACAGGGATGCATGTGAATTAACAGCACAGTGAAAACTTTACACCATTTTAAACACCATGCAGATAGAAACAATGAAGAATATTCCATGATATGTTGCTTCGGAATATGCGTTCTAACTTAAGTTATGCAAAATGTAAAAGATAATTGGATAATTGGGAGAGATGGGCAGTACCTAACGCAAACTGATAGTATATACGGACAACTTTACATTAAATTGAGGGCAATAGTTAGAAGAGAATATGATGGGCCATGGGAACTCCAGACTATGCAAAATATTTCCTGGTGCTGTCTCGCGAACGACAAAATATCTCCAGACGCAAGATAGGGTACCGAAATGGAAAACTAGGAATCATATTTTTGAGGCCCCGGAACCGGTTCGGAACGGTTCCTTCGATTCGTTCCGTTTGGGGTCCAGTTCTAAAATCGCGTAAAAATACGGTTCCCGTTCAGTTCTGGTTCCGGGCAAAAAATTTGGGTTTGGTTCTGGTTTTCGGTTCGTATCGGGTTCCAGTTCGACACCCTGCATGATCAGGCACACAGCCTGCCCCTGGTTAGTACAACAGAGACACACTAAAAGACCAGGCTAACACACTCGCACAACACTTCCAACACGTGTCCAGTTCGGCACACTACACGGACACTTTCCTGAAGTATTAAGACTAGTAAAAAGCAGTCCCTACATGATAACAACAAATCACAGGCTTCTTACAACTCCCTCTTTGAGCACGTGTAAACCCGCAGCTCCAGGCCAAACCAACATTACATACGCAATGTTGCAACAACTACATACAGACACACTTGAAACGACATCCAAATATGGCCTTCGGAGCACATTCCCAAATCTTGGAGGGAGGCCATAGTAGTGGCTTTCGCGAAGGAGGGGAAGGACCCAACCTCTCCTGCCAGTTATCGGGCCATCGTCCTTACAAGTTGCCTGTGCAAGCTCCTCGAGAAGATGATAAACAGGAGACTTGTGTACTTTCTTGAGTAGAATGGTCTTCTCGAGGGCTGCCAGGCAGGCTTCAGGGCGGGGCGATCTAGAAATGACCAACCAGTAGCGCTAGAATCCTACAGTGAAGACGCCTACCTACATAAGAAATATTGCATGACGGTGTACTTTGATATTGAAGAGGCATATGATACTGCATGGCGCTATGGCACCCTTAGAGACCTCGAATCCCTTGGTACATCAAGTAACATGCTACGCAACCTGTCCAATTTCCTGTCTTTACGAGCATTTCGTGTCAGAGTTGGTAAGGCACTTTCAAACATGCACGCGCAGGAGAATGGCTGCCTCAAGGTGGCCTTTGGAGCTGCTCTTGTTTATAATCAAATGAAATTGTTTTCGGAAGGCATTACTACGAACACTCTCTTGTTCGATGTATGTGGACGGCGTAAAAATATCATTTATATCGTGTAATATGTTCCTATGTGGACGATAGGTCCAGCTTGGGGTAATCAAGCTTTGTCGCTGGGCAGATCAATGCGACTTTAGGCGTAATCCTGGCAGAAGTTCCTGTGTCGTCTTCTCAAAGCGGCGCGGTATCCAGCCCGACCCTGAAATATAAATTCAATGGTGACTTGATTCCTGCGAAAAAGGAACACAAATTTCTAGGCGTCGTGTTAAATGAGAAACTCACATTCATCCCACACATCAAACAACTAAAACATAAATGCCTTAAAGCAAACAACATTCCTAAGGGCCTTTCACACCTCTCCTATAGTGCGGACAAGCAACTCCCCTTACGTGTCTTCACAAGCTTGGTGGGGTCCCGCTTGGAATATGGGAGTGTGGTTTATGGGTCGGCACCAAAAACAGCGCTGAAAATGCTACACCCAGCACTTCACTTGGGCCTTGGCCTCGCGTCGGGCGCTTTCCGTACTAGCCCCGCAGAAAGCCGTTCAGCCATTTAGTGCGATAAATGGTCCCTAGATCACCAGCGAACATACATGGATGATTTACAATTTTAAAATTTCATTAATAGCCCACGATCCTTTCAAAACTTTTTTTGTGATACACCCATGTCCCAACTTCTTCTAAATGGTCCATCTATGTCTGCTCCATTCTCGTATAGAGTGAGACGGGAAGCGTCAGAATTACCTGTCACCTTTTCAGACACCTGCAAATCAACCCTTTAAAACTTTTTACCATCATGGCAGCTTCACTCCGTGTTGTGCGACTTGTCTTTTGTGGCGGTTGATAAAAAACCAGTCCCCACAACTGCAATTCGTCAGCACTTGTTCTTTGAAGAGAAATACAAGTGTGCATAATTTTTAGCGATGCGTCAAAAAGAGCATTTACCGCGTGGTGTGCTGCGCACGGACCTCATTTTGGGGTATCAACACCCTTCCTCGAAAAGCAGCATTTTTATGGCTGAAGGCTATGGCATATTTCTTGTTTTAAAGCACATAGTTAATCATAAAATTCCCAAGTCCATCATCTTCGCAGATGTCTTGATCGTAGTACGTGCATTTACATATAAGCAGTTTTGTAAAAATCATGTTATTCGTTTAGTTGACAAAACCGTCATTTCAGCATCTGCGTTAAGTATTGAAGTTAGCGTATGCTGGGTGCCAGGGCGCTCGGGGATTGCCGTAAACGAGACAGGAGATCAAATGGCTGCTTCTGCTGCACTTACAACTACAGTTGACATAGCAACAATACCGTACACTGACATTAGGTCACACATCAAACAACACCTTTGAAATACATGGCAAGCACACAGGAATGAACAGACAGAATACAAAAAACACGTTAGAAAGACACTCTTGGGAGCATACACTACTGACACACACAACAGACACAATGAACTTACCCTGGTTCGATTACGGATAGGCCACACCCTTGCAACACACTCCTACCTGCTCCCGGGATCTCCAAGACCCCTGTGTAGCAGGTGTGGAGACGGCCTATCCGTGATCCATGTGCTACTTCAATGCAAAGCGCTCCACACGACACATTCCACTACATCCAGCATTGTTTATGGCGGATGATCTCATGATTCCTACACAACGCACCCTTAAGTTTCTTAGTGAAATCATGTTTTTACATCTCGTTTCCTACCACGCTCAGTTTTTTAAAACCCTATTTTATGCCACGCACCATCACAACCTGGGCTTTTGCACTAGCCATCCTTATTGTCATTCATTGATTTTACTTTTGTTTTTATTAAACGATTTTAGAATTTACATCCTTCATACCCAACCACCGTTTTGGCGCGCTTTGCGCTAGTTGGCCTTGCGCCATAAACATCCAACCATCATCATCAAAACTATATAGGAAACGGTAAAGATTTTGAGCTAACTGGAAAAAGACACAGTCGTAAAATGAAGCAGTTGGTTACAGTACGTGGTAATTAACGCCACAGATCCGTGACGGCGTTGAAAGGTCCAGGTGAAGCGTCGTGGCTGTGATGGTCAAGCGCGCTCCCAGCTACTTTTGCCAAGTAGCGAACGCAGCTGTCTTGGGGCGGCGCTGTCCTTCACCACTGCACGGCGAGACGACTGCCTTGCGGAGGGCAAGCTCTGCAGGCCGCGCCTGTGGAGGACTTCTTGGGGCACGGCTCGGGTCTGGTCGCGCGACCGCAGCCCATCCCTGGCTCTCTCCACACTTCGGAATCTGTTCTCTCTCGAAGTTCTTCTTCGGCCGCTTCTCTGCCGCCGGCCGCTGTCGGTAGCCGCTTCCGATTGTCCCGCGTCCGGCGCAAGCTCGTGCTCTAATCTCAAGCGCTTGGCGGCGCGCGCCTTGGCGTCGTCTTTCAGATGCGACGCTGAGAGCACCTCTTGTCGGCGGCCCTGTCCTTCCTGCGTGCGTCCGTCGTCGTCGTCGTCGGCGTCGCCACTCTCCTCCTCTTTCCCCCTCTCCTCTCCGATAGCGAACACTCTCTCGCGAGGGGCATTGAATTGGATTCGATTGGCTTGGCTTGGCTTGGCTTGGCTTGGATTGAGTTGGATCTGGATTGGATTGTATTAAAGTGGATTGTGTTGGATTGTGTTGCGTCATTGCCGCGGCAGACGCACTGGCACCGGTGCGTGCCCAGGTGAGAGCGAACGCTCTCTCTCAACATCTGCGGGTGTGCGGCCCAGCGCGCTCTCACTCCGTTGGTGGGCGGCGCTGCGCGCGGAGCTGCGCATGTGCAGTACTCCGCGGTCTCCGCGGTCTCCTCTCCTTCGGGCGCGCTGCGCATATAACCGGTGTGCCGCTCTCCGGCGGCCTTTCGGTGGACGGTTGCTCTCCGCTTGCGCTTGAACCCCCTCAGCGTCGCATCACACCAGGGTTCCCGCGAGGGGAGGTGGACGTAATTTTTAGGGGCGAAGCTCCTAAAGCCATGGGTCTGTCCATTCCTTGTGTCTCGTGGTACGTGACCGCCGCATGCTTTTGGAGATGTCGCAAAGTGGGCCGCGTTGCACGCGCAAGTACCGGCTGCAACCGGCAGCGCAAATTCGGCACCGGGAGCGCGAGGTTGTCTGTGTTCGCCAACGGAGGCGTGAGTGCACGTGCACTGCGAGGGGGAGGTCACGCAAGAGATCACGCCACGAACGCAGGCAGTCGTTCTCGGAGATCGAACGAGACGCAAGGACCTTTGCTCGTTTCCTCTCGTCTTGTTCGGGCACAAGTTCGCCCTAAATAAAAGTTCTTTCTTTACCGTTGTGTCCCATCCTACGTGACAAATTGTGGTGGAGAACAAAATAAAATAACAAAAGAAAAGTTGATTTGTACAATGTACGCACACAGTCTTACGTCTTTCTTAATGATGTAATGGGCTAACTTTCAAAGGAGAGTTACGGTTACCGATGATCTTCCCTTCTCGAGCTTCGCCCCACTTATCATCATTCATTCCGTGGATATGGCGTGATTTTTTGTCATATTCTTGCTGAGTTTTATGTATTTTTAGATGCGAAGCATCTCACGGTCGGGGCTATGTCCTTCCCTTGTTGTTGTTGCGCCGTCCACACCCCCACTGCGCACGCTGGGCTTGCTGAACGCCAGGTGGTGTATTAACCTTTAATCGCTCCTGGAGCGACAGTGTTGCCGGTGTCTTCCTGGGCCAGCACGAGACGAGCAGGCTTCACGTGTCTTCGACGTTTAATCGTCTTCAGCGGCGGCGTGCGTCGGCGAGTCTCGGCGGGCCGTGATTACAAGCAGCCCACAACCATCCGGGGAACGTGCATTGACCTCACCTTCGGCAACTTTAGGGTTCATCTACTACAACCGCCCTTGACTTTATATTTCACAGACCATAAGGCGGTCATAATCAAAGCGGAACGCCAACCACAGCTCGATGACACCTGCATTGAGCATGATCATGATAATGCCTAAATAAAGACAAATTCATACCACGTACAACGTCTCTCTCTCTCTCTCTTTAATGCCTCTCCACTTAACACCCCCCTCCAATAAAATTCCACCATCCTCCCGTAGGATGCTTATGGTCGAGCCTGTTCCCTCCCATGTTGTTGCGCCGTCCACACCTCCACTGCGCATGCGCGTCTCTCCTCCATTCTCCTCCTCAACCCACACACGCGCCGCCGTACGCAACACCACACACCAACTCTACTCACACTACTTACTTCAACTCTACTTACATACCAACCAACCCTCACTGCTGCTTCGCATCCTCGTCAGGGTTTCCCCCACGGGAAGATGGGGAAATTTTTACTTCTTGGGGTGGTGTTTTCTGTGTTCATGCGAAGGTAAAGCGCTGCACAGTGAATCGTCTCACTCTTCTCACTGAAATACGTTTATTACCAGTTTTTGTGACATATGCATACATAAAAGAACCGTGCGGCCATGTGTACTTCGATAATCGTATTGGGCGCTGGGCGGCAATATTGGGATCTCTCGTCGCGTCGCTCACGCGATCGCTTTCATGTGGCTGCCTCAGCCAACGACTGGCACAAGCGAGTGTGGATCCCTGTCACATCGCTCACAAAAATCGCTTCATGTGGTTACTGATTCAGAAAATGCGTGGGAAATATATGGAGTTCCGAGACTACTGCAGAGTATAAAATCAGGGTCTCTTTTAAACGAGCGCATTAGCGAGAGAAACATGGAATACTCCATGTGAAGTCCCGATCGGCGGCGAGAGGGAAGAGGTGGGGCGAGAACTCGTGCAAACGCACTTAAGAAATAGTTTTAGAACCCCACACTTGGAGTTTACGGGAGCAATACAAGAAGGTGGACATTATTGAACGGAACACATGCTGAAAGAACATTGTATGGGTTTTTGCGTTGATTTATCGTCCTTGAAAAGATGGTATTATGACGGAGCCGTCAATGTTCCGCCGGATCCCTAATCTCGTTCCCGGTAAGGCGACATCAGCGAGCCAGGGAAGTGCAGGGCCGATGGGGTAGTTATAGGCGCTGGACTGCCCGACAGTCCGCTCGCCGGTGACAGGTTTTTTAGATGCAAAGCATCCCTTGCTCTCGGCTCTGTCGTCCGTCGTCCGTCCGCACCTCTCCCCCTCTCCCCACCAGCTGTGCAATACCGCGCGCGCTTCTCCTCCTCTCACTCTCTCCACGCCAGCTGTGCGATAGCGCGCGCGCTTCTCCTCTTCTCCCCCTCTCCACGCCAGCTGTGCGATCGCGCGCGCGCTGCTCATCACCGCAGCTGCGCGATAAGCGCGCATGCGCATTTCCTCTCTCATTTCCTCCTCTCCACTCCATCTGCTCTATATAATGAACCCGGTCCGCTCTATATAATAAACCCGGCCCGGTCAGTTGCTGCTTCGGTTGAGTCACGCTGCGCCGTCCGAAGTTCCGTCATTTTCCGCAATTTGAGTGCCCAATCTCGTGAACGTTTCCGAACCTCCGAGATGCTTCGCATCAACTCAGCGTTCCCTCGCGGGAAGGTGGTGTCATTTTTTCAAGAAAACGCGGCGGGGGACTGGGGGCACTCTTTTCAAAGTGGCACGAGGTGAATCACGCTGGGTAAGACCGGGCGTGAGGAGCTTCTTTAGAGGAAGTTTGTCAGTAGGCTTGCGGCGGCACGACCAGTACTTCCTCAAGAAGATCGAGTTCGGATAGTCGCCTTGAGTCACATAGTCACCGTCCAGACTCCACACCCTGGGCCCCAAAAGGCGGAAGCTGCAGCCCCGTCGAGTCCGTATAGTCTTCGTCGGTACCTGGTTTCGTCGGACTTAGAGTTAAGGCTATCCTCGCCTAGGGTCAGCGCGTAGGGCTCTTAATATACAGACCTTTTCGCAGTCCCCACTTTTCGTATTTTTTGGAGTTTTTTTTCCTTCCTGTGTAGTCGCCGAGCGTTAGCCTCCCCGCGCGCTCTTGCTGCCTTCATGTCGCGTCCCACGTTCAGTGCTCACGCGCACGAGGTGCAATGTTCGCGTGAGATTTTTTTCTGTAATTTGGCACCAGACCACAGAAGGACATACAAGCGTTTGTCCTTCTGTAGTCTGTCCTTCTGTCTGGTGTCTTATGACCTAATTATAAAGGTGTTTCGTTTGTTTAACCAGAATCTGGGAACTTGTGTACCTCTCTACCTCCGGCGACTTTGGTACATGAGCACACGCACAGGCCGACCACCCCGTTAAAATTGTAAAACTGTTGTCACACCTTTTTCTTGCGCAGGCGGGCAAGGGGTTCTGACAGTATAAGTAAACCGTTGTTATTTGAATTTTTGTGACTGGTGCTGGTAGTAGGTGTACTTCTGCACTGCACTCTTCCCCATGTCCGAGCAAAAAAGAAGGGCGCCTTTCTCTTGCAAAGGCAAATATTTGGAAACCCTTTCCTTATGAACTGCCACAAAGCGTGCTACAGTCCAAGGGTAGTTTCACTGGACTGTAAATTTTATACTTTTGACTCCATCTTTCAGAACGTCAATTAATTTTCCCCATTTCATTTGTACAACACAGGCACAAAAAACTGGCTGTGGTAGGGTATGCAAAATAATCTTAACCTCGTTCATCCGCCTTTTCACACAATTGTCTACCACTGAAGAAGCCATCAAGGGGGATACCATTTTGTTTCATTACTGAACCGTACCAATATTGTCACGAAGCCAAGGACGACGCAGTTGTCTTGAAGGAGAAACAAGTTTATTGGAGCGAACTTCTGCTCCCCTAACAACTCAAAAGAATACAGAGGCGGCGAAGCAGCGGTCAACAAAGTGACGTGCGTCGGTGAGCGTCGCAGAATCGAAGGCCGCGGCGTCTGCTCCGCAGGCTTTTATCTTTTGGCAGAAATGTTTCTGGAAGCGTCGATTCACATCCAGAACATTGTAGATCACAGAAGCTTATTCTGGGCTAGGGACGTTGGGGCAAAACAATCTGCATATCTGAATGCGATAGCCCATGCGGCATAAAAGTAAAGAATGTAAGACGCGCTTCGTTTGGAACGCAGATAACACAGCCGGGCGTGGCCCTGCAGTGAAAACAAACACTAAATAAACAAACCCATACATGGTTCGCGGCAATATCAATAATGTCCATTTCATCAGTGTTCGAAAAATAATGGAGGCAGTACATAAGACATGTCAAAGTGGTTACTCTTCAGCCACTTTCCCATGTTTTTTTCTGACGCCTGGAAAATTGTCTGCCCTATTTGGGGCCGCCAGCCTAAGCTACGGCCAACACACATGAAAGGGCGCGTGTGAGGAGGCCTCAAGTTCCGTTTCACTGTATCGCTTTGAATTCTAACGCTCAGTAAAGAAACGCCGCAACACTTCTCATAACCACTTTCACTCTTTTCTTCGGGTCTCAAAACACTGCGAAGGCTATAGTTATCGCCAGCACAGAGCTTCACTGCATGATTTGCTCGTCGCAGCAGATCCGCCTTCCTTTCCTGCTTTGCTGCTGTCGTTTTCTTTCTAAACAGGCTATAGAATGTAATAACACCGTTAGGCGGGCTAGTTGGTACTCAGAATTCATGCTGAATTTTTGCGCAGCGTAAGACAAGGACAGATACAACAAGGGACACGGAGACCAGCGCAGACTAACAACTGAAATTTATTTCTTAAACAACACATATATATACACTATCTAACAACCCTTGATCACCGCGCATGAGCAGGTTAGTACACTCTCCATCAAAATGCAAAGCATGATAACTGTACAATCAAACTGACTGGATAAGGCGAACTGCCGCCCCGCAACAATATTATACTATCTTGTATTGGTCAGCAACTGTATTTCTTTTTCTGACAAAGCGACTGCAGGGTGGCTCACGCATGCTCCCTTGATCGCAGCCATGTGCCACGCTTCTACAATTTCCCTGGTAGTCTGATTAGGGTGACAGAACACAATAGTAGTTTGGTTCAACAAAGGTTCGCACTTGTCTACAGTACATTGCTCACCGTGCTTTGCCAAATGCGTATATGGCCTTCCTTTCAAGCTAGACAAGTGTTCCTAAGCCTAATATTTACACATCTGCCTGTCTGACCGACATAATGCTGCCCGCAAGTGAAAGGAATCTTGTAAACTACGCTCTTTTTGCATTCTAAAAACCTGGGTTTGTGATTCATCGTGCACTTCCCAGTTTCAGGTCTTTTTCTTCCTTCGTACAATTTATTCACTGCGGGACACACACTCCCCACTTTGTTCTTTGCTGCGAAAACGACATTAACGTTATACTTGGCTGCAACTTTTTTAAGTTTGTGCGACAGTCCGTGCACGTACGGGATTACTGAAAACGTACTATCTGGGCTATTTTCTTTCGCCTTGCACTCCGACTTTATTCTTTTCAATAGCCTTTCGCAAGCAGTCAGCAACACCGAAGTCGGGTACCCCGCCTTTTTGAGGCGATGCTCTTGCTCAAGGTATGCTTCACCCATTTTGTGCTTGCAAGTCTTGGTGAGAGCGGCTTTGAAACATCCCATGGCGATACCGTTTTTCACAATCCTTGAATGCCCAGACGTGTAATTCAGGAGTGGTTTTTCCGTGCGTGGAGAGTATTGCCAGCAGATATGGTGCTCTCCAAACATGAACTTCACATCCAGGAACTGTAGCCTGTTTTCTTTCGGCACCTCATACGTGAAGCTTAACCCTTCGCCTCTCACTCTGAAGACGTCCAACACTTGTGCCTTGAACATCTCCAACTCTGTACCTTGGCCCAGTACTAAATAATCGTCTACATATCTGAAGATTCTCAGCACCCTTCCTACTAAATCAGTTTTCACTCGACTATCCACCCTACCCAAAAAAATTGTGCTTAACACAGGGGCTACTTTCGACCCAATGCACACGCCCTGTTTCTGAAGGAACAGCTTTTCTTCGTACTTCACGTAAGTACTCTCCAGATACAGAATCAGTAGTTCTAGAAAGGCCTCCAGCGACATTCCACTCATATTACGAAACGACACTTCATCATTTTCCTGTTCGACACAATCTCTAACACTCTGCGTTTGTTGCTGCAACTGAAGAAAAGCGGGCCAATATTCAGTACATCGCTGTAATGACGGAATTCCAGCGGCCAAAGAACGCAGAGCTCGGAAAGTGAGAAAAATTGTTTGAACAAGTTTACAAGTTATCTAATGAACATAGAGCAGTCATAGAGCAGGCTGAGGCACTTTCGAAACCCCTAATTTACGTACTCGATGTGTTGGTACAGTACGCTCTGCGAGAATATAAGATTCCTAAAAAAGTTGAGAAAAGCGTTGCAGGGTTTCTTGGTAACACTCAAAAAACGTTTTAGTTTTTTCCCACACAACGTCACTTCTGCCCATACTATGTCCCTGGTGAACGAAATTGCAAACTGTTTAAATATTTCCTGCACATTTTCTTGTTAAAAATCTCTCCTTCGTGAGTGCAATACAGATGAATTGGAATGACGATGGAATGGTGCAAAGGATAGTTCTTTCAAAACGAACGAAGATGTATTTTGTCGTCATGGCGCTTTAACTACCTAATACTTATAACAATTCTTACGCAGCGCACGATGTCAGCAAGGTCGTTTATTTCCGCCTCTGCTTCTCTAACAGTTTCGCTCGGCTCCATGGGAAACGCAAAGCGTTAAGGGGAGGTACTTGCCTTCCTACCGAAGGAGTTTGCCTTTTATATGCCGCAATGAGCGGGGTGGCTCTCGGGATTGGAGTCGGTGCATTACCATCGGCAACCGCAACGCGGATCTTTGTGCTTTAACGCTTGCTGCAACGCTACTTTCCGTCACCACAGCGGGTGCATTGGCCTTAGGGGTGCGTAGGGCGGACCCCGGACTCGTTCAATTGGGGACACAATGATGTGTGTTCGCGGCAGCCCATACTCCGCATTTGAATGTGTTTTTAGGGCTCCCCGTTTAGCCTTCGCGTAGCGTTGAGTGCAGTGGTCGGGACATATTTCTCAGCCGCCCTTCGAATCAGTAACGAGGAAGGAGGGCCATGCGTGTGTCACGCGTTTTTCCATTCGACACACTGCGTATACAAGGCAGTAGGGAGCCGTCAAATGCCGTTTGACGTCACTTTGTTCAGCAATTTTTCTGCTCCTTTAGGACAAGAGAGAGGCGGGCAAAGAAAAAGAAAAAAGACGACGAGTTTTGTGAACGCACTTTTGCCATGAGACAAATTGATTTATAGGCGGGCACAATCAAGTTTGTTCACTTCATCACGCAAGGCGTTCAAAAGGAGCCGTTTTCCTACAGCACTGCCACAGACTTTCTTTAGTGGCTCATTTCTGTCGCTTTTGAATAAGTACCCACCGTTACAGGGAAGCTAGTTTTATGTGCTAAAAATATAAAAGTTTGCGTGCCAAACCTACACCTGAGCAATGAAGAGCGCAGCAGTAGAGGCCTACATTATTGTTCAAACCACCTGGGAAGGTAAATAATGAGCTGGACCTCATAAAACGGCTTTTTTTCTAAAAAAAACCATGACGCTGATCCTAAAAACAAAGAATTCTTGCCTGAAGATTTTCGAAAGCATACAAAACAGCGACTACGCAGCAGACAGAGACAGAGAGACGGAGATAGCTCTTTATAAGATCAAAGCAGAGAGGTTTGTGGGCATGTTGCCGCCTACATGCTACTCTGCGGGAATGGAGAGAAGGGAGTAAACGCACTAAAAGAAGTAGGGCAGAAGAGAGTGGGATAATAGGAGAGGTTAAAAGAAAAAGTGAACATGAAGCTTTGCATGGTGACATAAAAGCCCACACGATCTAACAGGTGAAGTTCTAGATTGTCTCTGCAACACCGATTTCGCGCAAATAGTCACATGAGGCAACGAACACGTTTCTCTGAGATGGTAGAGAGGGCCATGCTCCAAGGAGCCATTTCAAAGATAGAATTTCTCATTCGATCCAGTGACGTCAGGAACTTCTTGGTGGGATTAGCAACCTCCTGCCGAAGTTACCGCCTACAGAAAAGACTGTGCGATTATGGTGTACCTCAACTTCTCTGCGTTCGTGCCACCCGAGAGCTGGTAGGAATCGGTAACAAGATTGTTAGCATCAGCTTAGTTACGCACGGCGGGCGTATAGTTGCGAAATTTTGAAAATCAGTCTAATAAACATACATCTCTGTGATATTGTTCAGTTTAACTCAGTTCGCTGTAATTGGCGAGACGCCTCTGTATAAAGTCACAACACCATATCTAGGTGTTATACAGGTGCCCACGGAAATCCCCCCCCCCCCCCAAACAAAAAAAGGTTTTATGTGCATGACCAGCATATGAATACCACCCCGCGGGATTTGCCAAAAAAAAAAGATTAGCTTTAATCAACGTTGTGTCTACAGCTCTGTGTGACCGCACCCTAAGTGTTCCTCGAAAAGGAACTCGACCCGCATTTGCAGAAAAAAAAACAGGCCTGACAATTTATCGCTCTCCCAACGCAGGGTAATGTGAGGGCATGCAATTTGGCGTGAAGTATCGCAAATAAAACCGTAACTTACAACATCGCAGACGACCTGTAGAGAGTGAGAGAGAGATGGAGAGAGAGAGAGAGAGAGAGAGAGAAAGAGAGAGAGAGAGAGAGAGAGAGAGAGAGAGAGAGCGAGAGAGAGAGAGAGAGAGAGAGAGAGAGAGAGAGAGAGAGAGAGAGAGAGAGAGAGAGAGAGAGAGAGAGAGAGAGAGAGAGAGAGAGAGAGAGAGAGAGAGAGAGAGAGAGAGCTTATTATTATTTGAAGACAGAGTTACGCCGGCATGTTCCAGACTACGCTCTACTCTGCGGGGAT
Source organism: Haemaphysalis longicornis (assembly GCF_048455015.1). Classification (NCBI taxonomy): domain Eukaryota; kingdom Metazoa; phylum Arthropoda; class Arachnida; order Ixodida; family Ixodidae; genus Haemaphysalis; species Haemaphysalis longicornis. Next base: position 10,885,255 of record NW_027526233.1, on the reverse strand, counting down.
GGGGACAAGGGAATAAAGGCTCCGAAAGAGGGAGGGCGAAAGAGAGACAGAGGAAAAAGAGGAGAGATAAAAAAGTCAACCTAAAGCTTTGTGCGGGTGACGTAAAATTCCACATGTGTCACGGGGGGGATTTGAGTTCTAGATTGTCTCTGCGACGATGATTTCGTGTAGATGATCAAATGAGGCAACCAACACGTTTTCCTGAGACTATGGAGGCGGCCAGGGTACAAGGAGAGCTTTCAAAGATATGGATGCCCACATGAGGTGCTCGATCTTTTGTGCGAGGTTTCTTTCCTCTTGTATGCCGGACGCTACAGCAAAATGTTGATTGATTGATTGTAGGGTTTAACGTGCCGACGCAACGCAGGCTATGAGGCGCGCCGTAGTGGAGGGCTCCGGATTAATTTGGACCACCTGGGGATCTTTAACGTGCGCCGAAATCTCGTACACACGGGAGTTTTCGCTTTTCGCCTCCATCAGAAAAGCGACCACCGCGGCCGGGAATCGAACCCGCGACCTCGTGCTCAGCAGCGCAACGCCTTAGCCATTGTACAGCAAAATGTGCTCAGCTGTCTCCGGCAATCCACAGCTGTCACAATAGGGCCAAAACCACCCAAACCTTAACTGAAACTAGAAGTGTAACTGGAAACCTTTCAGCTGGACCATTAGAAAACGAAGGACCGTCGAGAGAAACAGGAACACAGTGCTGCCCCTGTTTCGGAGCATTGTTTCCGTGTTTTTTCTCGGCCGTCCTTCGTTTCCTTACGTTGCAGCGGGAAGTTTTCCAGTGATCATGAATAAAATCGCCCAATCCCAAGCAATACTAAATGTGTAAAATGCGCCTATACACTCCGTACAGATGTTTAACCAGCGAAAGTGTGTGTTGCGGCCGGTGTTTCCTCGTGTGCTATACTCCTGATAGATAATCAAATTTTTAAAGGATCAACCATTTTAGTTTGCGTGATTGTGGTATTCTACTTTGTTCCTGCTCCTGCTTGTGGCATCACCAATCGCAAGCTGCCGGCTCATCGGAAGTGCGTATGATGCGAGTGTAGTGGCCATTTCGAAATTCTAAATGACGTGAGGCCACTGTTGGCCATTTGCGCGTTGACGCATCCCTGCCCGCCGTTTCACGGAATAGCTCGCTGCGATAGCGCTCTGCACCAAGAGATAGAGACCAAGCCAAAACTCTCCCCTGTCTGTTAACTCCTCTCTAACCCATTTTCCCCCCTTGCTGATCTGTTTAGGTGGAGGAGTTGTATGCGTACACGAGACCGCCGTATTTTCCATCGCCTAGTCATATAAAGCTTCGCTTCGAAAATAAAGGTGGCAAAATCTGGCCTGAAAACGACGCAATTTGTGTCACCGAGCTGACCCTACACCATGGTTGCAGACGTAGAGTTTAGAGCGGGCCTATCCTGAAAAATTCAGGTACTCTATGAATTGTGCTTAATCGAACAGCAAGTAGCAACCACCCAGGGGTGCAAAACAAACTCGGCCCACCAGCTGCATGGCAGCTGCCATAGATATGCACAGGAGGACATTTCTGGGTGAAGCCTAGCCTATCTCGGGGTCTAGCAGAAAGGGGGTTACTGCGCGCTAGACGTACGTCGTAAACGGATGGGAAGTGAGCCGCGCGTACAGAACAGGAACGACCGAGCGACGTGCTCAGTGGCAATGAGAGAGAGAGAATGAACTTTTAAGAGTAAGGCTGTTTAGGAAATCGTAATTTTTTGACTACGCAGTTAAAAATGCCAAGACATTTCCGACCGCGCGCACGCGAGCGCGGGCCTCGCGGCGGCCGCCCGGAACTTACACAAAAACAATAGAATGCCGACCGCTCGGGTTTCCATGCCTCGGGGCGACCGTCGAGCTTCCCCAGCGCTCGTTTGCAAGACAAGCATACCCATTTAAGAAGATTAGCCAAGATTGGCAAAAACCTAACTCCAGCGTTGGCCGTAATCATGACAACATGTCTCGTGACGTAGAAGACTCCAGTGTTCGCTGTAATCGTGGCAACACTCTCTCGAAACGATAAGGACACGTCATAGTGCACGCCCCTCCAAGTCCAATGATAATCACTTCCAAAAAAATGAAACAAGCTCACACTTATAGCAAGAATGGTTGAGTAGATGTCGTTACGGAATCTGCAATCGAGGACTTGATCCTTGACGATGGTGGTGAAGGTTGCGCGTAGCTTCGCCACCTTGAAGTCTTACACGTACTGTGATCTTTATTGTTTAGACAGCCAAAGATCGGACCGCCACATCAGTAGGTAACGGCCGGTATGTTGAATTCCCAGAGTCCCTCATAACGCACATTCTGTGGGGTGGAACAAGTTCTGGTCATGATCCGGGTTCAGCCAGTCCTCACAGGAAGCGATGGGAGAGCTTAAGTGGGCAGCAGCTTTGTCGGATGGCAGTCCCAGTAAAGTTTTACAGATGGGTTGGAAGGGCAGCTGGGGGTAGAGAGAGAGAGAGAGAGAAAATGACATTTATTTGTGTCCGGCGTGCAGGGGCGGGTCAGGCCACGCATGGCTTCACCGCCCCCTATCGGGAGGCTAGACCTCGGGGAACTCTCGCCAAGTAGCCAAAGCTGGAGCACTGGCCTAGAGTTCCCTGCGGGTAGAAAGAGAGGGGCGGGAGAGGATCGCGTGTACACAGCGTATACAGGGCGGAGTAAGAAGAGATGAGGCTTGTTCTGGCCCCACTATCAGATGCGGCTTTACGGAAAAGGGTTGGGTGGGAGACTCAAAAGCACTGCCTACTGTCCCGTAGCACGCAGAGATGCAGTCGGTGTGTCTGACATTCTAAAACTTTTTGAATGCCAGGGTGATTCATGGGCGATCCCGCGAAGAGTTCTCGGGTAAGAAAGTGTGCTTGAGCATCGCCGCTAAAATTGGCGTTGCCGGGGACCCATATCAACGTTATCTTGTGCGGTGGATAAGCGCCAAGGAAGCTGTATAGTGTGTCACCACAGCATCAGGGTTCGCGGCGTGTGCTATAATTGAGTAGTGCTTCGTGCGAGTCACGAAACCACAAGATGGGAATGTCAGGAGGTTCGAATTTGACAGCGTAATCGACGGAGGCTTTTGGAAACTATTCCGGGGTTGTACGATTTGGAGGGCTTTTTAAGGGGGCGATGGTGTCCACTGACGGGTAGGACAATGTAGGTTGATTCACCAATCTCTAGTAGTCTAGTCCAAACTGCCATCTAGGAAGTACATTGCAGCGCTATTATTTTAATGAAATTGATGCACTTGTGGAATTGATGCACTTGTTGATGCACTGTGCGTTGCTGTCTGAGGACCAAGTTGTGTACATATGGCGACGGAGATATTCAATGACTGGGCTAGGGAAGGAGAAACAGCGGGGAGGTTCGAAAGCGATGGCGGACGGTTATCTGCTGCGTAGTTTAGGAGGGTGAGGAGCGTTTGAATTTGTGTAGAAAGCTTTAAGCGTTCCAACTTGGCCTACAGGTTAGAGGCGATTCGTTCATCGAGAGTAGTGTAGAAGCCGAGTGGCAACAAGCTTTGTGTGGCGGCATAATCAAGTACCCCCAGTGTTAAACGATAGAAAACAAAGGGTCCTCTTTCACAGCAGCTTGACTGGGCAAGTGAGAGAGTAGGGTACGGTGTACGGGCTGCGAAATGTCGCAAAAAAGTCATGAATGAGGACAAGGAGAGACTTACGCTATGCTTGCGATTTTAAATGCACAGTTGAGGTAGTGGTACCTGAGCAATCTGGGAGTGGACAAGAGGATGTCCAATGTGTACCAAGAAGGAGAGTGGCGCAAACAGCGAGCAGTGATTGAATGCTACACGGTTGCTGTATGTGCAGGCAGTGCTACCTTGGTAAAAAGTAAAACAAAACAATACCAAAAGCAACCAACCAAAAACCACGCAACGCTCCCCCGTTTGAGCGCAACCATTCCCATTCACCTTATAGGTACATCCTGTAGTTTCTTATTCCAGAAGTTTTCCATAGAGCATAGGAAAGAATAAATGTAAAAAAATTCTCCGGATTACGGAAGGAATCGAAGCAGGGGCGATGATGTGGACGTCGTACCCACGCCATGAAATCTAGCGGACGTCCTGTACGCACGCCGCCGGAGGGGAGGTGCACAAGGCGTAGGCTTCGGAGGACACGGCCGCGCCACAACAAGTACTCCGCTGTCTGTTGAACATGTCACTGAGGTGGCCAGGTTCCCGTCACAGCCGGCATGAGGGCGTCCCCAGGCGTAGACGTCGGAGCAGGACTTCACCTTGGCTAGAAACCTGCCAGGGAGATTGCGCCACGCGTGATGCGCCGTAGACGTGATTTTGCACTGGCTACAGGCGCACAATCACTGAGGAAGGTCCAAGAGGAGCGGGATGTAGCCCACGCACGGGATGTGTACCTGTGGCGTTGGCGCCATGACACGCGAACACTGCATGGGTAAGTTCGGAATTTCTAACCCTGTTCCCTGTTCGTTGAACATCACAGTTCTACGAAGCTATGGAAAAGCTACCGATTAATCTGCGTATATTGGACACTGTGGTGAATCCTAGTTTATTTAAAAATAAAGCCGGTCGGTTGGAACGAAAACTTGCGCTGCTATGGGTGAACCCGCATCCCATGCCAAGGACTGGAGTAGCCCAAAATCTTCAAACATGAATGGTCGCATATCTGCTGGTGTCAATGAAAACTTAAAAAGAGGATAGCCTCCTACCGCCCTGTTACCTGACTACTTTCTGCTCTCATCCACCCACCTTCCACGGCGTTGCCCTCTTGTCTCCGTCTATCTGATCTTCAATTAATCTTTCACGCGCTCTCTCTGCTGCCGCACTACCTATAGGGGCCGTTGAGACTTAGCGCTCGATCCACGAGCAGAAGCCTTTTTTGTATTGGGGTTAAAACGATTTTCAGCGTGTTTTTTATTTGCTGTCGGAAAAATTATGCACGCATCAACGTTCAACTAAAAGAACCCTGTAACTCTGAGTTATGTATTGAGGTTTATCTCAACTATGCCTGATGTTTCCCTTTTTCTCAGCATTATTGACAAGTATGAAGCCCGTTTCTACATTCAGCATATTTAAGTTTTTACCTACACGAACGGTTCGTTCATAAATTGTAACTTCGCCTAGGTGGCTCAGTCAAGATACAAACAGACAGGCGAAACTTTTCGCGTGTGAGTAGGCCAAAAGAGACTATCGTCCGTTAAAAAACACGACAGAAGTAACTTGCCGGAAAGAAAACGCTCCACAAATCATGTCCACGACACCAGCCCAATCACATTAGATTGCCGCCAGGGTGAGGGGGCCGAAATGGGCGGGAGATCACAGCTCTCGGATTGCACTCTTACATGCACAGGGACTCGAGGGATAATTTGCGTGCAACATTGACACTGCGGTGAGGGAGGGACCCCACGAATACGGGGATGGGGCAGGACGGAGCGTGCCACCGCCATTAATCTCAGGAGCCGGGAGCTGACAACGGCGCAGCCTTCCGTTCGGCAGCCTTACCGGCATTTAACGTACCAAACGAAAGTGGGAAAACGAAGCTACGAATATTTATTCCAGTGAAGAAAGCTGTTAGCTCGGCTCAGCGTTCTCCTCGACGCTCTAACTTAATTTTCGGTGAGAAATCTTTGTACTTGTTTTTCAAGGCTCAGAGCTATTCTGCATGTGGTTGCATTAGTTTGAGTCTCTCTATACTGTAGAACACTGGGTCTCTAATATGAGTGTTTCGGGGACTCCATTTAGCCTTGTAAAAGTTACAGAGGACCATGCCATGCTGTATATTGGTCCGCGTCATAGGGTCTAACAATTTGCCCATGCAGCTGAAGTTGCCAGAAAATATTTAATGCCCGCATTTGCGCTGACTGTTATGCTGATTGAGGCCAGATTATGAAAGATGTGCTTTTGCAGGTAGCAGTCTTACGAACACTTACATTCTGCCTTATTGTGTGTGTGGTTTGTTTTAATAGCTGGCGTGTCGTGCAAAAAACTGACTGTAAATAATATGGAAGGTGGAGAAAAAAATAACGTGTGTCACGTAGCGAAGCCCCATTTTTGTATTGGAAACAAGGTCTGACAAAATATTTCCGTTTAGGGGATGTAAGACGAACGGACGCCACTTGGTATTTTGCTGAAATACAATGCTCTCTGAATTTATGGCGGAACTAAGTGCTGCCATTCAAAAGGCTACACTCCGGAGAACTCCCGCCCGTCGTGACGGAGTAACATTTGAATCTTTGAAGAACCTCAGCGATTCTTCTCGGGGGGGGGGGGGTGTTCTCCTGGGGGCGTAAAATCTGGTATGGCTCGCGTGTACGATCCCTCAGGCCTGGCTTCAATCGGATGTTATGACTACTCCAAAATACGTTAAGCGGAGTACCGGTATCTCAGCTCCGACCAATAGCAGTCATGGTGACCATTTGGAAGCTGTTGGAACGAATGATTGCCACACGCCTTTATTCGTGGCTCGAAGTGCGCCATCTATACCACCCATGCTAACTTGTAGTTCGTGCCCAGCTTCGTGCAGATGATGGTCTGTGCCCCGTCTTCGAAATGAACCTCATTTGTGGCCGATCCCACCATGTTTCTTCTGTGCTGGGCATGGAAGTCCGCAAAGCGTACGATCACCTTGGCCATGCCGCTGTCATGACGGTACTTCATATCCTTCACCTGCGCTCACCCCTATGTGATTTAATTTCCTCCAACCTACTAAACCGCACCTTTTCGATCCGTCTAAACGGATCTCTTATCGGTTCCTTCGAGCGCCGCTGTAGCACAGATATCTTTTGCCGGGCGCTCTTGCACACATCTATAGTGTCATCTATGCAGACGACATCACGGTATGGTGTGATCTGACCAGGATTGAAAACTACTTGCTCGGTAGCGCTGGGAAGAATATTGCGATTCGTTTTCACGACATACAGGAACAGGAAAGCTTTGGTCAACGTTTCGATCTCCCTGCGGACGCGGTAAGCTCCACGGAACGGATCAGGAGCACTTGAAAAGGGAAGCGGCTTCCATCTTTTTTCAGCAGCCAGTCACCCTGCTTTCTCCTGATGTATATGCTCCTCTCGAGGTGGACGAATCTCGACTTTGTTTACGATTGCCGTACTTACAGCGGCATTGGAACAAACGAATGTTCATAGTGCACCAGGGAAGGACAGCGCCACGTCGACAATGCTTCGGAACCTTCCCGTGGCTTTACGGGACGAGCTTCTTGAGAATATCAACGAAATATGGATCCACGCACAGGTACCGGCATCTCTAAAACATGATGTAAAAACTCCCATTCTAAAGCCAAAGAAACACCCGTCAGATATGGCCAACCTTAGACCTATCTCACTTAAGTCTAGCCTCTTTAAGATAATAGAACGGATGGCAGTCACCAGACTGAATTACCACCTCGAGGAGAAAGATGAGCCTATCCACACGTGTCAGACTGGGTACGCATAATTCTGGCTATGCATAATCTGGGGACGCAAAATTCCCGGTTCCTCCTGGGGCGTATTCTAGGAAAAACAAATCACAAGCGCCCGCTCGTCATGGTTGCGTTGGGTCTCCGCAAAGCCTGACACACATACTCACGCAGATGTTCTTGAGTCGCTGGCGGACGCCTACCCGGGCAAGAGATTGAAATATTTTGTCCGGAGTTTTTTGTGAACCGGACTTTTGTGGTACGCTCTGGACGCCACAACACTCAACAATCTAACAACCGTTCTGGGGTTCCGCAGGGGGCCATCTTATCTCCCACTCTTTTCAATTTATTGATGAGTAAGCTTGTGGCAGCTGTACCTGGCAGCTGCTGACCTCCTAAATGTCTCTAAAATCTCATCAATGGATAACCACCCCTTCACACCGGTTTTTACTGATAAATCCACAACTAAGCTCTTTTTAAAGCACCCATCAATTTCTGTTTCTTATAATTGCAGAGAGTGAGGAGCAAAGTGACTTTTCATTAGGTCAGTTTTCTAGAGACATTAAAATAATCTCACACTGACCGTGTATCAGGTGACTTGTGTGTGTATCGGCGTGTATCAGGTGACTTGTGTTTCTCACAATTTAATAAAAACACGATCAAAGACTGTGATTTTGCAGCATTTCATGTAACCGCAAGATAAATACGAGACTGGTGAGTTTTCAGTATTGCATCAAGAACTATCACTGCGGTATCTTGTGGTGCCCATGAACCAAATTTTGAAGCACGTAGAAGCATGAATTTAGAAGCATGTAGAAACAAGCACTTTTGCGGCAGAAGCGTATGGCATTTTGGTTGTAGGTCACATAATTTGACGTCATATTCCTAAATCCACCGTTTAAACAGATTCACTGAGAGTCATCGTTACATTGTCATTCGAAACGTCTTCGGAAAATCACGTCGTTTATCTTGTTTTCAAATTAATTATGCCAGCTTATTCTTCAAACCTTGAGGTGACAATGTGTTGGGTGCCAGGCCGCTCTGGCATCGGTGGAAATGAGCTGGCGGATATAATGACCGCCAGCGCTGCACTCCGAAACACGGTCAACATAGCAAATAAGGTACGTTGTTTGCTAATTGGTCAATGATACTAAGCAAATAGCGCTTTGTCCTTGTGGATCCTTTCCGTCCTTCGTCTTTTCGTTGCGCTATACATCGCTCAAGTCAACATAGCAACACTACCTTACACAGACCTCCAGCCACACATCAGACAGTTCCGTAAAACATGGCAAGCAGACTGGAGTGAACAACCAGACAACAAACAAGCCACACTTGGGACATACACTACTGACTCACACAACAGACACATTGAAGGTACCCTAGCTAGGTACGGATAGGCCACACTCATGTAACACACTCGCACCTCCCAGGCGGTACAGAAAGTGTGTCCGAAGACGGGCCAGTCTATGGCTGCTTTCTGGCATGTCCGGCCAGCATCCAGGATCCAGGAGGCCAGCATCCAGCATCCAGGAAGCCGCTGATCATACGACGAGCGGCCAACATTCGGCAACCAGCGCTTCGGTATTTCTCCGGCCGCCCGTGTTCAGACGCACAACGGCAGCTGCCCGGCTGCCAGATATTCAGTTGCCTTTCGGCTGCCGATGTTGAGAAAGAAATCGGCCGGAGTACGGCTTTAGGGCATCCGTTTTTCCTTCGGGAAGCGGTGTTCAGCCGAAGCACGGCAAGCGAACGGCCACAGGATATCCGCATTCTTGTGGCAGTTGGTGTTCGAAAGGAGACCGGCCGTAGCGCGGCTGCCGCGCATCCGCTCTTTCAATGGTGAAGCGCGCGTCCGGCGGCAGAATATTCGTTTTCTTCGGGCAGCCGCTGTTGTAAAGGAGACCGGCTGACGTACGGCCTCAGAATGTACGTTTATTATTTGGTTAGCGGTCCTCGGCCGAATTACGGCAAGCGAACGGCCGCAGAATTTTCGGCAACCGGTGTTCAAGAGAAGACCGGCCTTCGTAAGGTATCAGGTTATACGTCGTTATGCGAACAACGGCGCGCGTCTAGCTGGGCACCGAGAATTCATGTACAGACGTGCTTTGAAGAAGACCCGCCGACGTAGGACCGGTTTTTCCTTGGGTGAAGAAAGAGCAGTCAGGGAGTCGAATGGCGCAGACACGTTTTTCATCCGCTCGGTGTTTCTACGTTTTAAATGAACGAACTACATTTGTCTAACAGTAATTAGTGTTCTAGGTGAACGGGCAAGGTGTAAGGACTAACTGGACATTACCAGGGAAACGTTTAGGCCATCGAAATGCCATTTATTGCCGCAAGAAGACTGTGCCACACCGACGGGTGAGCTAAGCCTCGCCAGTCATAGCCGCTACAATGCCTCGCCGTCGGCTTCGCCGACGCATCAGCTCGAGGCTATTCGCCCCCTCAAGAAATGGAGATCATTGGAAACATCGACCCGGCAGCGATGTCCGAACCGAGATGGCGGTGGTTCACCAAAATAAGTGGCCTGAAAAGGTGCCGAGCAAGCGGCCACTACGCAGGAGCTCAACCGGCGCCATGTCAAGGCCTCCCCACCAAAGAAAGGCAAGGGCGCGCGAAAACGCAAGTTTCCGGCTATTCTTCTCACAATAATACTGCAAAAAACAATGTGCACTATGTTGTTTGTGATAAACGTAGAAGAGGCTAAGCTCGTGCATTGGTAGGCTCAACTTCGTGCCCTCCACTATATTACTTCATGGGATTTTATGACTGCCTATTTAGAAACAAGTGTTATTTTGAATTTGCCATAATAACAGAGCCTTGTGAATGACGAAGCCTGGATGTTAATTTAGTTGCGGTGTTTGAAATTGAGATTAGCTACGCTTTGGATATGACTCATTTGGTTCAACATAATCGCCAGCATCCTAGCAAACACGGATTTCGTCGGCTTTTTCTTGCTCAACGCAGCTGGTTGAGTTCACGCACGATTTGGCTCTAGCAATAGATAAGCTTAAAGTAGCCGACTATTTTCTTGTGCGGCAAAAAGGCATTTGACGGTGTTTAATATCACCTTCTTGTTTTAAATTGCGGGTAATAAACTGAATGAATAGGTTATTGCTTGGATAGCCGAGTACATCTCTCTAAGACAGCAGCTGGTCGCTCTCAATGGTTGTTCGTCCGGATATGTTCCCGCGACCTCAGGAATTCCCCGAAGCTGAGTTGCGGGCCCTCTTTTGTTTGTGTGGCCTCAAATCTTTGTTAAAAATGTTTTCGAATGACTGTGTAATTTACAGGAGTATAGCGAATGAACGTGATATAAAATACTTGCAGCATGATTCAAATTAATAACATCATGGTGTGCTTATTCAGAAAAGTCATGGAATCTTAAAGAGTGTGTTAACGTCAACTTTACAAGAAAACCTTCATTCTAATTGAATGCGTATACAGTTAATTACACTGCTTTAAGAACGACCGGGGAATATAATAAACGAGGAGTCTATTTACGAGTTGTTAGAGAAATAGACACGTTCACAACATAAAAGTTACGGCTGCACGTGTTTCTGGCAGAGTGAATTTGCTACTCTGCGGGGATGGAGAGAATGGAGTAAAGGCCCTAAAGAAAGTAGGGCGGAAGAAAGAGGAAAAAAAGAGAGGTAAAAAGAAGCGCACAGGATAGGCTTTGCATGGGTGACGTAAAAGTCCACATGATCTCGCCGGGGCGGATATGAAGTTCCAGATCGTCTCTGCAACGCAGATTTTGTGTAGATAAATAAATAAGTGAACCAACACTTTTCATTGAAAGGATCGAAAGGCCAGGGTCCAAACAGAGCTTTCAAATATAGCGTCTCGACTGGGACCAGTTGGTTCATTCTGAACTTGAACAACAGCGCAAAAGACAAGGACTAGGAAAGAAGCACTGTCTTTTGCGCTGTTGTTTAAGTTCAAAGATATAGATCCGCAGTTGAGGAACTCGATCTTTTGTGCGGGATTTCTTTCATCTTGTATGGGGACATTGAAACAAACCGTGCTCATTTCTAAACATTCCAACCCCAGCATGTGCTGATGTTGCTCCTGCACTACGCTGTTTCCCTATAACTTCACTAGGTACTATCAGTTTTAATAAGGGATAGCATTTTGACTTGGCTCCCATCCAAAAACATTTAATCTGTTTTCTCCCGAATAACCTCGGAGCCCTTTATTATTCTGCCTGTTGTGTTTCGCAACTGTTCCTCCAGTAATCACTGAGCAGAGTTATCCTTCCGCCTTACGTGCCACACTTCTATGCGAATCGCTTCGCGCTAGTCGGCCTCCATTCAACTAAAATTGATAAGGGAGCGTCTACGTCGCGTGAGAATGCCGTTTCTAAAACTAAGTCAGCGGCCTCCCCAAGAAATCATCACTAGGCCGCGCCATCGCGTTGCAAAGAAAGGGATGATGCTGTCCATTTGTAAAGAAGATAGAGACTTGAGTCTTGTACTGTGTGCAGCAAAAAGCGTCGTGCCACTTCAAAACTTCAAAGAATTATTGTATCAGCTAAAAGCTATCAAAGAGGTTAGGATCCTCAATTACACTACAAATTACCCTCTCTTTTGTTACAAACAGCTGCGTAGCGGGCACGAACTGAACGAATTTATTTATATCCCCTTTTAACAGCGAAGCCGCTGAGAAATCCTTTGCGTATAGTGTCCGCAGTTTTCAAATTACGAAGAAAATTCCAAGCGCTCCTGCACTCGTGCCTCGAGTGCACATTCGTCAAGCTACGCATACCCACTTAGGAAGATTGCTCAATATTTGCCAAAAAGAACGCTCCAGCGTTCGCCGCGTGGTTCGAGCGCACGTTCGTCAAGCCAAGCATACCTACTTCTGGAGATTGGCCAGCATTGCTCGCAAAGAAACTTCAGCGTTCGAGTTATATTGTCAACAATTGCTAGTAACGAGAAAGACACGCATAGCGTACGCGACTTGTTCGTTCGTCCTGGTGTCACCGTGCGCATGCGCTCTGTGCCTCAGAAGAGCCGCGACTTGAATGTCGAAGCTGCTGCACATGATCATCGACTCCACACAGCCCGGCTGCCGAGGAAGATGCCGCGCTTCCAGGGGCTCGGGGTGCAAAGCATCCGCTAGAAACGATAAGTCGCGCTTGCAGAAGACGAACGATGATGTCGGCCAAAACGACGAGCTGACTCTGGTCTCGCTCAAGATAAGGTCATTGGAATTCCATGCCGCAGACGTCAACCACGAAACCACATCGGTACTGAAATTGACCTTTGCGTCCGTCAATGTTCCCCTACAACAGCTTTGCCACTCAAATCTTGAACGTGAGTGAAAGCTTCCCAGAATTTTATTTTACTACTGACGGTCCTAATTTTGCCAGAAACTTTCACTTTTCCTACACTTTTTTTGCTAAGAGCGAGCATATACAACACTGCTTAGGAGCCTTCGACAGGAACTGTGTCACACGTATGCTTCAGGGCTCTAAAATTCAAATTTTCGGCTTGATTTTAGCAAACGTCTTACAAATGGGTATGAAACTTTTGTGGTTGTCTTTTAACAAACCTCTATATTCTTGGGCAGTTCCACTTCTTGCTAGCAAGAGCCCGCGCACTTTATTGGCGCCCCTGTAACCTGATCCTGTGAAGCTTCTCAGAAAATGTGCCGCCTTCCGTATCAACCTTTCCGCATTCGTTATGTACGAGTAGGGGGAACTACATAGCTTCCAAACGTCCATTAACCTCAAATTAAAAAAAGACGTTTCTTCCTGACATACGACACAGACCACCGTGAAGTGTTGTGCATCTCACACGAGCAACGTCATTCTCATTAACCAGTCTGCAGTAGACACGCAAGCGATGTGCACAGCGGAGCGTTCAGCGTCATCTCTTCGATCACCCCCGCTTCCTGTACGTTGGATAGCACGTTCGTCTTCTATGCTTCTTTTAATTAGCATAAATTAGGGGCTGTCGCAAAGCACCTAACCTTTTCAGGCTTCCACGAGGTTTCCGATTTCCAGGACTCCTCTTTTTCCATATCGCGGTTAGCTGCGCTTCTGACGGGGCCGTCGATGGTAACGAGTTTTCTTTATACTTGAAATTGCCTTCGCCCGTTGAAATCTCCTTTTCCGCATAAACGCTCTAACGAAAATTGCATAATTTAGCTTCTTTTATTTAACCTCATAAGCAAACTAGAAATCAGAATTATTAGAGAACGTGGAGTTGGCGAGCTTTTAGAATGACATGTCTAGTTCCATGTGGGCCACTTCTGCATCAATTTAATGGTTTCTCTTCCCACTCATTGGTTATTGTTTGGTTTTCTTGCGGATAGTTTCTCCAGCGGTCGCTGTACTATTACCACTGTATTAAACAAGGCTTTTGGGCTGCTAGCTAGATGCCATTCATTTCGGCGAAAAGGCGGTAAAAGAATTTCGGAGAAGATTTGCGTTATCAGCGTTGAAATCTCTACAGCAAAGTTCCCCTTCTATATGGGTACGTCATCTATGTCACCTGTATATGTCGTTTTTATCTACCTTTTTCTTGGTATGTTTAGCGCCACGTTTTTTTTACTGCACCAACGCACAAAAAATGCAGTTTTGTTCACTTTTTGTTCCAAAGACTTTACCTATATTTGTTATATTCTCCTAGTACGCTATATTCGCAATGTTTCCTAAGTGCTGCGTTCTGAAACATGCCTAAAGAAGTCCAAGCTCCGACAAGTCCCTTTCAGTAGGCTTTGTGTGCGCGGAGGTGAGCGGGTAAGTTTTCGCGTGTTTGAGCGCAAGAACTAATAAAAAACAACGGTAAAAACGATTAAATGCGCCTTACCCTCTGTGGAGAAAGGGACGAGCCGCCATGACCCGTTCTGATGCGTGCTTTAATCGAACACGGTAATGATCATGATGATGGGCACGAGGAGTCTTCTTTTCAACATCCTCCCCCTCGCGAAAATGGCTAGAAAGTTTGACGGTGTTTACAGTCTATGGCGGAAAATCATTCACTGGACAAGCGACGTCATTAATGTCCGTAGAGGCAAGCAGTGTTGGGAACATGATCGCTTCTGCTTCCATCGATGATAAACGTACTTACAGCGCCGAAGCGTACACCCGTTTCCTGGCTGAGCAGCCACTGAACCTTTTGTGGAGACGGGAGTCCTGGAACCGACAAAATTGCTACTGCTTGTGGTTCCAAAACGCTTTGTTGGCCTCACGTCTTTCTGTTCCTCCCAGAAGTACGCTTTCTTCGTTCGAATTCGCGGCCCGTATACTTTTTTGGAATCAAAGGCACTGTCTCCCTTTTTCTTTTAATTCGCTTTAATCTCTCGGCTGGCCCTGCGCTGTTGACCCCTCGGTGCCGGTGTTTTCTATTTATCCTCACAACCCAAATCCTCTGGTGCGGCTTGGGTCTTGAATGAGCCGTGTTGCGCGATGAATTAATCTCTCTTTTACTTTCTTCGGGTAGGGCAGCTCCTTTTACGCTGTTCTCGCAATATTGGAGAGATTTATTGTGATTCACTGCACTAGGGAACCGAAATATGAATGGACGAAACGGTAACATGGTGGCTCTTTCCTGTCGCTTTTCGAATGGCCAGCTGCATTCTACTTCATGGCAGTTTTCGTTGTAGGTAACAAATGTCGTTTCAACAGAACATATGAATAAGTTTCGCACCCACGTCACGTTATGACTCCAACGATTTCTCGCTCAATATCCAGGAAGGAAGCGAAATCATTGCAGGAAAGTGATATGTCGCGTATAGAGTATATATTCGGGTAGTATATGAACACTCTAATAATATTTCTCGGAGTTCTAAACAGTTTTTGTGTAATTCGTTGTCAATGTCACCGCCCACACATTGCAATGGGATAGTTTGCATGGTTCTGGAACACAATAAAACGGAGTTGAAAACTAGCAATTCTGTACAATGCAAGCTTCCGCTCCGCAGTATTACCGGTGCGAAATTTTGGATTACACTGAATAACTGTAGGGCAATCACTGCAGAAATAATTGCGATGAGCCTAGGAGCTTCACCCGTTCCTTTCTGGAACCGCACAGCGCTGCTCGTGCATTTATCATTTACGTGTCTATTTTCTGTAGGGGGAGCTGCCCTGTCTAACCTGTGTGGTATTCACGTGCTGCGGCCTATGCGACGATATTCTATATGACGGTGTCAGTATACGCCTGCGAACCTAATTCATTCACCATGGATCTCGTTAAGAAGCGTAAAGTTATTTTGTTTTGCTTTCGGAAGCCTTGTCCGCTAACAGAATTCTGCTAAACCTTACTGATCCGAAGCATAATTGATAATTATCGGTTCTAAATTTCCCTCTTGTGTAAACCATCAAATATAAACTCCTCGACACGTTATAAATAATTTAACCTTCGTGTAGCGTCATTATTTCTGCATCAGCTAACGCCCTGAACGTAAATTTCCTTGCCTCATGCAGCACAGAAAGAAGACACCTGAAAGTTGTGCATGCTCTTCTCTGGTTAAAACTAAATTTATATTGCTATTCCAAAAATTTCTCTAGCGTCTTCCGATTACCCTAAGAGCAATAAATTGATGATTAAAAACGCGCCATTCACCACTTCAATTATACAACGTTTATGAGAAAACTGAGAGTTAAAATATATCCAGTTATTCTTTCAACCGTAAAAACTAAGAAAAAACAAACTGAAAAATTAGGCATCTCTGAAAGGACATATTGCGCACGCAAATTTTGTCCTCCGGGACTATCCGTACGCAAACTGAATGAAGACTCTCTTTCGGCAGGCCCGTGTTAATTCAGCTTCAGAGAATCCCAACTGTAAGGCACTGATTCACCTTTTTTGCAGGTACGCAAAAGGCAACGAAAATCCTGAGACTGATAACCGAGCGAAGCGGGGGCTCAGTCGTTCCACAACAGAAGCGTCGCTTTAATTTTTATTTTCTTGCAATCGACTACTGCATTTTTCCCGAACACGTGGTACAATAAGTTGTGGTCGCACATGGGACCCATTCAAGAGGACATGGCAAAGAGGCGCAAACATTTTCTCCTAGTTCACCTGGACAGAAGAAATTTTTTCTTCACCTCTCCTAAGCTTCGAGCGAAGCGTTAGACAACCGAAAATACGGAACTTTCCCCATCTCTTGCATTCGCCGTTCGTCCGGTTGCGCTTCAATGCCTGGCGTCATTGTTAATGCTCGTGGTACGAATAATGATTTACGACTCTGCGAGAAAACAATGCGCGCTGGTCGATCGATCGCGGCATTCAGCCGTGAAAACAAAGGCTGGAAAAAGAACGCGTATGGGTACCTGCCCCAACTTGGTGTGCAAAGCCGCCCTAGAAGTGTTCATTTGATGTATTTCTTTGCATAGTTTTCGACGTACATGAACGATTTCTTTGTGTGGCGGTCACGAATAGAAAAGCATAATCCGATGACTTGCTCTATCCCCTATTTTCTGAATCTACTGTATATTTTATAACAGTAACAAGTGAACCTAAATATATTTTAAGAAATCCCACATCATGGCAACGAGAGAGAGAGAGAGAAACAACATTTATTCATGCCTGCGAAAACCCGGTGGGTTACCTACTGGCGCTACTCGCCGGACCCCGTGCAAGGGGTGGTGGAAAGTCGCACTTTCGGCCGCTGGCGTTCGATGGCCGCGAGCGCGAGCTCGGCAGCCATCTTTTGGAGTTCGTAGTTGACGCTGGTGACCGCGTCCCTCACGCTTGGTGGGAGCGGATCATCGTCCTCCTCCGTTGTTGTTGTCGGTGGTTGATTGAGGCAACCCCACAGCATGTGCTGCATGGTCGCACGAGCGCTCCCACACAGCGCACACTCGTCTGTTGGGTATAGTTCGGGGCACACGTGCTTGGCGACCACGGGCGTCCATATCGCCCGCGTTTGGAGCTGTCGCACGAGCACCCCTTCCCTCCTGGTGAGTTTACGGTGTGGCGGCGGGAAGGCGCGCCTAGTCTCTCTGTACCACGCAAGCACATCCTTGTAGGAGCTGACCGGGGTTGCCTCCTCTTCTTCCCTGTAGTAGTCTTCCGCGTTCGATGGAGTAGGAGGAGGAAGCAGACTCGCCTCGGCCGCAGCCGCCGCCCGAGCCGCCGCCGCACCCTCCGCGGGCGCAGCAGCCGCGGCAGCGGCCGCACCAGCGACGGCGGCGCCATCGTGTCTCGTTAGCACGCGCGCCGCTCGGTCCGCCTCCTCGTTGCGGTTGGTTCCGGTCCCCACCGGTCCCACGTGTGCCGGGAACCACTTGAGGACCACCGGTAGCGTCCGTCGGGGCAGGGCCCCGCACACCCTGTTTGCGCACTCCGACACCGAGTTCCGAGCGTAGCTCAGTATCGCGTTTCGCGAGTCACTGATCACTGTCGCGCACCGTGGGTCCACTAGGGCCAGCGCGATCGCCAGCTCCTCCGCTTGCGTTGAGTCCCGGGCCCTGACGCTGCCCGCCGAGCACAGCTTCCCGGAGGTCGCTGCAATCACGGCCACGGCGTACGTGCCCCGGCGGCCTGGGTATTCCGCCGCGTCCACGTAGAAGGCGTTGGTGTCCGCCGCGTGCACGTCCGTCAGGGCTTTCTCTCTGGCCGCTCGCCGCTCTCGGTTCTCTTCTGGGTCCATGTGCTTCGGCAGCGGCGGCACGTGCATGAGGGCGAGCAGCCCGCCGGCTTCGGCATCGGCGGCCGGCTTGCCGGCCACCCCCCGCCTCCACCACCGCGACCACCGCCACCGCCACCGCTCCCGCCGCCGCACCCGCCACTCTCGCTTTCGCCTTCTCGCGTTAATTCCGACCGGTAGCCTACCCTACGTAGAATAGCCCTACCAGTTCTCGTCTGCGTAAGCCTCGCGATCTGCGCGGTGCCCTGGGCCTCGGCTATCTCGCTGAGGGTGTTGTGCACCCCCAGTTCGAGAAGCCTTTCTGTGTTGGTATGTGCGTATAGGCCCAGGGCCGTCTTATAGGCTTTGCGTAGCAGAGCGTCCACTTTCCCTCGCTCCGCCACCGTCCAATTGTGGAATGCAGCTACATATGCAACGTGATCATGGCAAGGAGAGCTTCGCTGGCTGGGCTCGATTTTGTGGTTTTTGCTGCTGCTGATTATTACTTCAGAGCCTTCAGTCGTACTTAGAATAGACGTGCAACGCTTGTTAAGAGCTTTTATGTCTGAAGAATTATAAAGACAGAAGCGATCTTACCTAGACATTTTGTGACAGTTCATTTGAACTTTCCAGTAGTATCTTTATTAGCCAACCACAACATTTTTTGCTACTTTTAGAAGAAACACAACAGGAAGTATATGTCTGCATCTCATACATTTGTTGTTTGAATGGTGTTTGAACCACACGATCTGCTTTACGTCGAAAAATGAGTTCTATCTACAGAAAGAAACCACTCCACGTTGTCAGAGAAACTCTGGTAGGGAGTGAACAAAAAGGGGCCCCGTATACCCATTTCACATTCAGGTCGATGACCTTATGCCCTGTTGAAACAAAAAAAGCAAGCAGGTGTTCTGGGGTAGAGCAGCTCCGCACACATGGGTACATCTTACTGTTTGAGGGACGCGTGTCACATTGGGGAAAGTGAAATGAAGGAAGTACTTGTCAAAGTCGGAGCAGGGGTTGATCCTAAGTGACATCGGTGGAGTGAGACCTCCTTTCGCCTAATTTAGTACCGGCCGTACCGAGAACATCTTCGGAAGGCGGGAGGGGGACAGGGGTTGTAAAGTTCGACCCGAACCGGCATGGGATGGGAGACAGCCGCGCACACCATCAGAGCCTCCCCGCTGCGACGACAGTTTGCGTCCTCGATTTATGCGCAGGTTCTGGGAGCTAAAGCAGTTGCGGAGATGGTCGGACAGATCTCCCGCCAAATAGCCCTTTGCGCTTCATTGGGGAAAAGGGCCGTGGTAGAAAGGAAGATGTTATGTGCCGACTCCGACTGCCCAGAGGATGGAAGGAAAAGAAAACGAAGGTCATGTTGAAGGAAGCAGGAAAGGAAAGTAGAGTACTGCTGATCAAATTAACTACAGGAACAAAGCACGTGCCGTCCACCCCGTCGAAACGGCGGCTGAGGCAATAAAATAAGCTATACCATGACTTCTCTGCCACTGGACTATAGTTTCCTTTGCTTCTTTTGTCCTGATTGGCATTTTTGGATGTCGGAGTATACTCCTAAAGTGATGTTTTTGTTATCTTGACTCCCCAACAACGAAACTTACCTTTTTGCTTTTATTTCTCTTTCCTGGTATGGCAACGTCCCCGTGTTTCGAGTGCATAGACATTGTGCCGCGAAGACATTGCCCTCCCAAGGGCTAAAAGAGGGACGTTGCGGTCTGTCGCCGACAGACGGATGGAGCCATTTACACAAAACTTCTATGTTTTTGTAGGTGTTACCTTTTATCTTAGATTTATGATAATTTCCCCGATCCCCAAAGGCCATCGCCTTGTCACTTCGCTGAAATGGGAGGCCCACTCGTGCAGACAGCACGGTTTACGACCTTGTTTCAGCCAGCAGCGCAACGGGGACAGGCGACGTTAAGCGCTCCCCCCGAGGACATCTCTGATCTCAAGTGGCGACCCCCACACGCAGAGCAACGGTTGTCGCGCGACGGTCCCGTTCGGAGCACTCAAGCCAGACACACGTGTCGCTCTG
Source organism: Haemaphysalis longicornis (assembly GCF_048455015.1). Taxonomy (NCBI): domain Eukaryota; kingdom Metazoa; phylum Arthropoda; class Arachnida; order Ixodida; family Ixodidae; genus Haemaphysalis; species Haemaphysalis longicornis. The sequence goes on along the minus strand of NW_027526233.1, from coordinate 10,865,209 downwards.
CCCAGTAGGTACCATGCAATCCGATTTGGTGGCAATTTTCCGCGTGAGAGTAGGTCACCACTTTTGGAACTTTGTGTCGCGGGGTTTGAAGAGTGTGAATCAGCAACGCGTGCACGGAGCGTGCCATGTGAAAACAATATGCCGGTTTTTCACGCCACCGCCATGCGTTGGCGGCCGCCAAGGAAAACCGTTGCTATGCAGCGTCGTGCTGTCACAGGCTGAAGCCTCATAATCAGTTGTTTGCCAGCTTGCCACCGGCTTTGCCACGATCATAGACGGAACGAATTCCGCTTGCTAGGAGACACCCAGGATAGCCGGTTTGTGGCGCTGCGGCCGGGAGCGTTCGAAAGGTATCGCCTACTTATGAGCAGTATAACGTCGTCCTCCCCTGGCTTTTTCGCTACAGTTCGCATTAAAACAGTGTTCAAGTTGACGCACGACCAGATTAGTCCGAAGCTTGACGAATAGAAGCGGGGAGATCACCAAGCACGAGGTAGGCGGTGCAGCTGGCGGGGCGGAGAAATATAGTATTGATAGTAGTATAGCGAAGATGCGAAGAAATGTTGGAGCAATAAACACGCAACCAGTTCGATAAACAAGTATCAAAGGCTCATGACAAGTAATTGCAAAAGGACGATGCTACAAAGGGGAGGATGTTGATTTACGAAAAATACCAGTTCCATTTGTCGTTGTCTTTGACCTTTTAGTTTGCTTACGGTGCGATAGTGGAATTAAATTAGAGTTTTAAGATGAAGCAAACTATTTATTTTATTGCAAAGACACTTTAAACCTAACCCTGCCTACCCAGCCTGTTTGGTGAAGTCCGTTTCGTGGGGCATTTTTGGTAATGCGTCTAGTATTTTAACCTTTATAATTCGCTTTATAACTCGCTGATGCCCAGCGGAGAGTGACGCGGGCATTCTATGGACACACTTTAGTCCTGACGACCCCATTCGAAAGCAACGTGTCGACCGGTACCCACAGAACGACGTACTCCAAATATGACGTTGCTCGGCACTTTGTAATTGACTCTAGTTGAAGAAATATTGCATGTGTATGAGTGAAGTCCTCCGTTCTCGGAATTCTTGCTCGTTGTTGATCCCGTGAATCGTTGTCGGTATCACGTAGAGTTGCATTGTACGGCCAATTTGTTTATTTGAAGTTGCAATGAATTCGCAGAGTTGCTTATTGTCGCCTTTTGATCATCTCCTGTAAGGACCCTCAAAAGAGGTGAACCAGAGAGAGAGAGAGAAAGAGCGAGAGTTAATGAACGTCTAATAGAGCACACGCTGGTCGTTGAGCCGTTACTTCAAATTGGATTTAAGCCCCCTTATAGGTTTAGCGTGGTGAACTAGCACCGACTTATCCTTGTACGCTAACCTGTTGGAACCGGTTGACGTTGTAAGGACTCACAGCCAAGCGATAGGCCTGTCGAAGCAGCCGTTGCCACTGTTCTGGCAAAGCGACACATATCCCCATAGTACTACAAAGCCGCATAAGGGGATTGAACAACGTTTTGTAAGCCACCTGGGCCGATACTCTGAATCCCGTATGTGTATAAGATGTCACATAATCCGAATAGAGCTAATCCCTGCTTCAAGGGTACTTCATAAGCAGAAAAGCATGTCGCTTGGGCATGGTATTTCGTGCTTGGCGTAGCGAAAGCATCCGCCAGTTATTTCAAAATTAAGGATATCGTGGGGTCAGGGTTACACCTTTGAAGTAATGGGAGTCTCAATGAAAGGGCAGGAAATCAAGTGGAGAGCAGAAGCGACATGTGTCATCTCAGCGTGTTTTGATAAATGAGTTATCTTTTTTGCGTTTCACAATGTTTGTATTTTCTCTTTTGCGATTTCGAAACAACTGCTGCGGTATAGCTCTCAAGTAGTGACTGAGCGTGAGGCTCTACAACTCATTACCTAAATACTCAGGAAACATGCGGACCACTGCCTCTAAGTAGGAGTTACCCGGCTGCTGTAATGAGCCGAATTCACAACTTGAGTGGACAAGCCCAGCGCTCGTGATCTAGCCCGCGTTCTTCTTGCGCAGCGCTTTTGTTTTCGTAAACGAAGTTACATTGCGGTGAACGGGATCATCGCCTTCATTTTACAGGCTGGGACTTTGAGCACCAAAGGTGAAATGTGAAATGTAAGATATTTTGCAAGGAACGAGATTGATAAGTCCTTACAGCTTTGAATTTCAAATTATTTTGTCTAATATTTGCGGATTTGCAGCCACGAGTGGCATACCATTAACACGTGCCTGCTTCTGTCGTAGAAAAGCTATGCCGGCCTCGTGCAACCAGCCCCAAGCCTCCCGGCCGTTACTCATCAACCAAGCTGTCAACGATCCCCTACTCTCTGCCAAGACGGGCGTGGGGAAAAGACACGAGCTCCTGTGATGTCACATGCAACGGCGCCACCGGGACCGTACGTAAACTCTGGGAAGCTCCTTACCTCCGTGATTTGTGGCCACGAGTGGCCTACCGTTAACACGCGCCTTCTTCTGTCGTAGGTAGGAAACTTTTGTTTACACTCACCGTAATTGCAGCCGCCACATTCTTATGCGGCCGTAAATCTCACCAAGTGTGTTGTTAGAATTGCGCCATGGGTGTCGACGTGTGTACGTACCGTGTACGCATCGGTACCTTCTTTCCCGGCCGAGAACTCGGGTGCCGTAGTGTTAATCGCTTCTTTGCAGCGTTTGGTATAATCGGGGTACTTTGCCCTAAGCACTCTTCACTGTTACTTTCTACGTTCCTTGCCCTCCTGCTGTTATCAGCTGGGGATGTTGAAGCAAATCCAGGGCCACAAGTCGATGACGTGCTCGCACTTGTCAATGAGTGTCATGAAGACAAGAAAACGGCTCTGGTAGAAATCAAACAGCATGTCAGAAGCCTCTACACTCGTGTTATCACTATTGAACAAAGTATGAAGAATATTTCTGATTGTAAGTTTAACATCGATGTCTCCGCTGATTCCGTAAAACAATTGAAAGTTCACATTAACAAGGCCAATGAAGAGCTCGTCGATCTTGTTGATGACATGAACAACCGCATGCGCAGAAACAATCTTATCATTAAAGGGGCCCTGCAACAGTTACTATCGACTGCTAGGAATGTGTTTTGGGGAAAAGTCTATTGTCCCAGCAATCTCCTCCCGCAAGAATTATGAAAATCCGTTCACTATCACCGAAACTACGCGCGATGAGAAATCGCGCATAATCGTTCCTTCTCAACTCGACCGCGGCAAACGCGACGAAAGCTGCGCGCTCTCTCCCGGAGAGGGGGGCGGCTCGCGGCGTTCTCTTCGGCGGCCTTCGATATATCACAGGCCGGGGAGTTTTCCCCCTTTCTCCGCAACGTGGAGGAGCCTACTTTCGGTCAGTTGGCACACAAAGCAGGCATTGGTGCCTGCTCGCAAGCGCGCGTTCGGGCTGGTATGGTGTTTTAGGGGCGAAGCTCCTTAAGGCGTGGGTCTGTCCATCCTCGACGTATGTATGTAGCCACCTCTAGTTTAGTTCTTGGATTGTTTACTAGATGGCGGTACTTGTATATGATGAAAAGATGCGCTTGGATTGTTTACTAGATGGCGTGGCTACCTCTAGTTTAGTTCTTGGATTGTTTACTAGATGGCGGGGAGCGTTGTAATAAAATCCGTTCGCTGTTGGCGCGCGCTCGGAGTCGCCCGATGGATAAGGCTGCAGATGTGCGAGCCCGCGAGGCAGAAGCGCTCCGTGAAGCTGCGCGACGCCGCCGCCAAGATCCTGCCGTACGAGAGCGGGAGGCCGAAGCGTGTCGTCTGGCTGCGCGACGACGCCGCCAAGGTCCCAGCGTTCGAGAACGAGAGGCCCAAGTGTCACGGCAACGGCGCGAGGACCCTGCCGTACGCGAAGCGGCACGGCTGCGGCGCGAAGAGGATCTCCAAAACGTCAGAGAACGGGAAGCGGCGAGAAAGCGCACGTATCGGCAGGCAGACCCCGATGCAGTGAGAGCTCGTGAGGCGTCTGCAAAACGCATCAGGCGAGCTCAGCCCCAAGGTGCCGACGCGCGGTTTAAGCGAGACTTTCTAGACGTTACGTTCGGACACAGATGTGGGCGAACTTTCACTGAAGAGTCACGGTTTTACCGATGATTTCCCCTCAGGAGCTTCGCCCACTCATCATCATTCACCCCGTGGATATGCTGTGAATTTTTTGAAACAATAAACGTGTGTAGTCGTGTGGTCCCGTTGAATTCGAAGTATTGAGCTCATCACTCAAACTCCGCATGCACTCAAAACACAAAAGAAACGGCAAAACTGTACCTACAGGTTCAGGCATAAAAGAGGTTTGTACACAGCGATGACGACGGCAGAAATGGGAGAAATTAGCCGCGAAGTTGACCAGTGACAGCCGATCGGGCAGTCTTGGCCTCAGTGACGACGCTTAGGCCATGCCAGGGGGGCATAATGACAACTGAAAAGCGCGCGGTTGGTTTTTCCGCGTCTTTCACAGCGATTTGCACGCTCACCGCTTCACGTGCACGTGTAATATTTGGCTCACGTATTCCTGGCAGTGTAATCTAAACGTCGCGCAGGTTTACTTGCACTGCACAAAGAGTGTTGCAGGGTCCCTTTAAGAGTATTGATGAAGTCGAACATGAGGACTACGTGGGGTCGGAACGTATTGGAAGGGAATTTTTTCTAAGCAACCCCAGCATATAGTTAGCGACATTGAACGGGCGTATCACGTAGGTGCCAGTCGAGCTCACTTTCACAGGCAACAAATTGTGAAATTTCTGAACTTTAAATCAAAAACAGAGGCTCTGAGTCTTGGACGTAAATTAAAGAGCCTCGAATCACCCAAAGTATGGCTCGAGGAAGATTTTTTCCCGAAGGTTCAATTCTCTGGAATGAAACTGCGGGAATTCAAAAAGGGAAATAGAACTGACGGAGAAAAATATTATGTGTGCTTCAACAAGCTTCACACGGAACACGGCGTTTACCGCTATGATTCATCCACAAACCAAGTCATTCAAGTTTCTGCAAAAAATCCGCCCTCCTCTCAGTAACATAGTGCTAGCCACTCACACAGCTTCCAAACAATAACCCCAGTTTCCTTACTCCTAGCAAACTTCCGCAGTATATTGTCAAAGCTTGATTCCCTTCAAGCTATTTTGCCTACGTGTTCAGCCTGTATCATTATCGGCGCAGAAACGTGGCTTTCCGACGAAATATCTAATAAGCATTTTACCCTTCCTTCTAACTATGAGATTTTCCGCGAGGACAGGTGCGGCTCCAGAGGGGGTGGTGTAACGATCGCAGTTAAAGAAGAGTATCGCCCGTCACAAATACACGTCACTTCACCATTAGAAATCATCTGAGTCAGTGTTCACATTGGCCCTACATCCTGTGTCTTAGGCACCAGTTACCGTCGTGCCGATGGTCGCGCAGATTTCGTCGACAGTTTAAACGACACAATAGACCCAATCTTGTACGAATTTCTAAGTAGCTTGTAAGTCATAAGTGGTGATGTTAACTACCAGGGTATTGACTGGCCAACAAATTCCGTCACTGCGCAAAATATTCGCCTTGAATGCCTTAGCTTTATTGAAGTTTCAAGTTTCAAGTTTAAATTTCAAGTTTATTTAGCACCACACACTTACAAAAGAAGCAGTGACGCGAGGGTGCAGGCAAAAAGTATTTTTCCAGACTTGACCAAGGCCTACACCCCTGAATGCATTGATTACCACCAACTTGCGCTAATAGTACGCGAACCAACGTGGGGCGGTCACTTGCTTGACCTGATTCTAACAAACCAACCCGAAATTACTCACACGCACGTTATGGACGAAGTAAGTGATCATAAGGCCATACATTGCTCGCTGTCAGTGGCACGCGCGATCAAAACTAAAACAGAAAAACAAATCGGACTTACAAAAAATGAACCATATGCTCGAAACTTTACCTCTTAATCTTGAAACTTGGTTGGAGGATCGTAGAATGAATGAAAACTGGTTTATATTTCGCGACAAGCTAAAAAAATATAAGCATCTTGTGCTCCAAAAACGGTAATAAGCTGTAGGACGAACGACCCATGATTTACCCGTGATGTCAAACGACTTTCAAACAGGAATAAAAGGGCCGACAGAAAGTCAACTCGAACCAACGATCCTGATAACTGGCAGAATTACACACAGAATTACACACAGTTACACACTTTAACTGAACAAACAATACGTGAGGCAAAACATAAGTATTTTAATGTTACGCTCCCAAGTATTATGACCCCCCCCCCAGCAAATTATGGAATAATATTAAACCGAAGAACGAAAACACTGTACCCGTCCTAACCAATACGACCGGGGATAAGTTAGCTTTGCAAGAATGTGCCGAAGAATTTAACAGGGCCTTTGCACAAGTTTTCGCTACCGAGCTGCCTTTAAGTGAGTCTTTGGAGCCGTTGCAAGCAAACATAGCTTCTAATTTTACGCCCATTGTAATTACAGCCCATGGCGTGGCGTGCGCTATCGACTACCTAGCTTCCAAGACTAGCCCCGGGCCTTACGGTATAACAGCGAAGCCGTTGAAAATAACTTCTCCTTACACAGCTCACCTGCTTTCGTTGTTATTTCAGCAATCCCTAGATTCAAATTGCTTGACTGACGATTGGAAACTTGCCAATACCCTACCATTTTTCAAATCTGGCAACCGGTCTTATCCCCTTAACGTATTTCATTTACTTCAATCAGCTGAAAGTTGCTAGAACATATTCTTTTCACACATGTTAACGAGCCACCTTAACCAGCCACCTTAACCAGAATAACTTCTTCATTAGCAATGAGCACGGATTTAGGAAACATTTTTCATGTCAGGCTCAACTTTTTGAGCTGGTCACTGATCTCCACGTTTCACAGCACAGGTTGCTTTGCGCTGATGCCATTTTTGTCGATTTGTCTAAGGCTTTCGATTGGGTTCGACATCCACGTGTAATGCTTAAAGTTTTTAACCTTAATCTGGATGACAAAACAACCTACTGGATTCGCAGTTTTTTAACAAACCTTTGGCAAGCTGTAAGATTAAACGACCCCGTTTAATCAGGAGTCCGGAAATGGTTCGTACTATTTCTATTTCTAATTACTATTTCTAATTTATATAAAAGACCTGGCATGTAACATTTCCTCATCAATTCGTCTGTTTGCCGACGACTGTGTATTTTATTGAGAAATAGTAACTTCCGATGACGTTTCTACACTCCAGCTTGATTTATTTACTCTAACTGAATGCTGCGAAAAATGCCCGAGAAAATAAACGTAGAAAATACAAACCTTGTGTGATTTTCTTCAATGACAAGATGGGACACTTATAATTACGTAATATATGATGCCAAAATTGAAGCAGTTTCATCCTTCAAATATCTGGGAATTACATTCAACTGCGATTTAAACTGGGCCCCCCATGTAGAAAAAAATGACATCAAAGGCGTGTAAAAAGCTCAGCCTGCTCAAGCGTCGCATTTATTTAGCTAATTCCGAGACACGGCTTCACGCGTATAATATTCTTATCCGTTCTTCTCTAGAACACGCTCTAGATCTGGCATCCACAGCAAATGTGTTGTCTTACTAACATCCGTACACAACAAGGCCGCGCGCTTCATTCTGTCATCGTACTCAAGATACCAGAGTGTATCTGCCGTGAAGGACGAACTTAATCTCCCTTTCTCACCCAACAAAGGCAGTTTTCAAGACTGTTTTTTTCACCCCCTGTACCATCATCCAACACCATTCGCTGGCAAATGTATCCTCCCGCCACCCTATACGTGCGCACGCACCAACCACGCTCACAAAGTTAGCCCAGTTTTCGCCCGAACAAACAAATATCAGAACTCACCCCGTGTACTGGCAGTTAATGAGTGGAATGCTTTACCTAGTAGCTTAGTGGACCAAACAGACGCCTGTTCCTTTCAAACCACACTCCTCGCTTTTTTAGCGATTCAAAATACCCTGTAACTGGTCTTCATCATTTTCATCTTTTCCAGGCTGTACATGCGTGTGTTCTTGGCTTTAAATACCAGATTTTCTGTCACTTTTACTCTTTTTCTTTTTTCGATATAATGTTCAACGCTGTGTTTTGTAATTGTATTCCATAATTTATGTGCCTTTATGATATTCTAATGTCACTTTTGTTTTGTTGATTCTTTTCTTTTTACAATATTCTGTGTTCTGTCAGTTTCTCTAATCCCCCCTCCCCCTGATGTAATCCCCACTTGGGCCCTTAGGGTACCTAAAAAATAAATAAATAAAATATATAAATGAAAATTTCCCAAGATAATCAGGAATAAAGCCTGGAACAGGTTCACTACCCTGATTACCAATACACAGTTTCGGCATTAGGGAGCGAGTCATGTGGACAGCAAACACAACAAATAATTAAATGACGCAATGAAAATACGCAACAAAAATGTTTACTTTTCAATCTCCAGAAAACATCGGCGCATACGTTTGTAAGAAATACTGGTCATGTCAAATTTTTGATTGCCCAAGTCGCTTTGATTGCCCAATTTCTGATTGCCCAAGGCGCGATTTACGCGCCAGTTTTCTGCAGTTTTTTCAACACGTGGATACATTCCATACTCCAGGGTGGCAGGTTTCTGTAAAAATACATAGCTTGTTTACGGTCCTGTAATTTTTGCTTAGCCTCAGTTTAAAAGAACACGAATGCTTATACCGCTATACTTCCGACTGGGGTCTAGGAGGACACCATATACCTAGGATACCATATACCCAGGGTATTTGGTATCTTTAGTTTCACAGCATGCACACATTTCAATGCTTATCGAAGATTTTTTGGCCCCCTGATGGGACCAACATCACTCACCAGCTGACGCAAGCATACAGCATGCGTCCTAACTGCCAGTAAATAGATGCTATTAGCAGGACGTCACGCAAGCGCCATGAACTTGACTTCGGTACATACTCGGGTGACCTAATTGTCGACTGAGTTCTTCGTTTGCGACCTGTTCGGATACGACAGCAGAGCAGCTGTGAACAACGTGGCGGCGAAATTGTCTCCAAGTTGCCTTTTCCAGAGATTACACTAAAAGGTAGCGTTTCCTCCCGGATATATGCCCGTTGTAGCAACAATTTAATATTAAATGTTAACCACAGTAGGAGCAGGAGGAGCTAAATTAGTTCCGGGCAAAAAATATCAACACACATCAAACCCAGCCATCCCCATTAACACAAAAGAGCAGGTAGTTTGTCCTCCCTGCTCCTGAAGTTGTCTAATAGAGCGCAAATCTTCCCCGTGGGATCATTTGTATTTACTTATCCCGGAAAACACTTTGTAAAATCAAATCACCTGAAAAGTATCCGCTGAATCACCCCTTGCATTCCTTATTGAAACCTTTCTTTCGCGATTTTTTGCCTTTTTTACTGGGGAGGTTGGAACAGAAGGAAGTGAAGGGAAGTGTTTCCCTTCACATCCGGCTCCAATGACTTTTAAAATGTTAAAAAGGGCCCCGTGACAAAAGCAAACGCACGGAGGGTGTTCGCCGAACAGCTTCACTCTCCGTTGCTTAAAAGCACCACCCCTGCGAACACGGGTCCAAACACAATGGGACCGTGAAAAATGAGAAAATATAAATGAGTTCCTTTTTGAATTGTTTGGGAGGTTAAAACGCCCCAAGGAAGAGGTGGCACGTGACTGCACCGCGCGACTCCCGGGTGTTTTAAAACAAGATTAACTGTCCCGTCGACCGTGCAAGGAGGCACCACGCTCTCGGGCTGCTGAGCAGGGAGCTGATGAGGCGATAGCAGCCTGCGTGCTTTAAACTGCACTCAACGGCGTTTTCAACACACAAAGAGCACTCCGATGGTTAGTTGTCGGCAAATCGGATGCTTGATCGATCACGTTGTTAGGTGGGTCGTGCGACACGTTTTTTCTACTTGACAGATCGGGACGGATTTGCTTTCGAAACACGGACGCCTTTCGACAGGCAGCTTCCGGCGCGAGTTTTCAGTTTGCTTGAAAAATATATTTCTTGAAATCCTTGTTTGTAATACGCCTCGATTAAAGTTACACATCATTACCTCCTCTGGTGCCACGGAAACGAACGATATTCCTTGATTCAAGCACTAACTATCAATAATCGAATTAATTAGGCTCGGCTGCCGAGGCACGCCCCCAGCTTTGTAAAAAGTGAAGCGCGGGCGTTTTATTCAAGCACATCGTCTTTCTATTCGCTGTATAAAAGAAACAACCGTATGTCCCGTCTGCTTTTCACTTAGCCATGCTTTCTGTAGGCCTGCGTGGGTGGTAACGGATACTCGTGAGATTACGCCCTCAACTTGGCGACACTAGAAAAGCACGGGCAAAATAAAGTTAATACCTTCGCGAAGTACGTAAAGCGAAATGTGACTGCTTTTTTGCTGAATGCAGCCAAGAAATGTAACTTTCCCTTTGATCCCTAGGCTATGGCATTGTGCTGCTGTCCCATGTACGCCGCTTCGATTCCGGACACGGTCGCTTTTTTTTCTGATGGAGGTGAAATGTGGAAACACCCGTCGTGTGTCGACATTTCGGCGCACGCTAGGATCCTGGGGTTCGAAACTAGTCCGGAGCCCTCCACTACAGTGCGCCTGATAGCCCAGGTGCAGGTTCGGTACATTAAACCCCACAATCATTCAATCTCATAACCACGACATCCGCGGACCTTTCACCGGGAATATTTCATCACGGGGTTTTTGAAATTCGTGCCATACCTCGTCATACTCGTCGTACTCCTTGCTCTAACTAGCCTCGTTGCTCTCTTTGTAGCAGGCTTTCTTAGTCCCTATACCATTGCCCTCTTATTTCTTGTACCCAGTATGACCGGGTACTCGCTACTTGAAGAACTGTAGTATAAAACGATAGCCGCCTATATCTTCACTTGGCTCCAAATGTCGTCGAAAGACGATACTCTTCGCCCCCCCCCCCCCCCACTGTCACGAGACTGCCTGGCAGCGGCAAATAAAAACCGAATATTAGGTTTTTCGAAGCTCTCCATTCTTGTCTATCTGTCACTTTTGCCTGACTGCGTGCAATTAAAAAGTTTAATTCACGAACTCTACAACGATAGGTCCCCTAAGGCATGTGATACATCTCAGATACGGTGAGACTACGTCGGTAAGAAATGAGAGCAACTTGTGGTAGCTTGTGCCTGCTGGTGCCATTTAATTCAAAACAACAAATGTTTGTATAAAACGGCTAAGAATCTAGCATATTCTACAGACATTAAAGCTTACTAGTTTCGGGAACTGTGGGGCGCATGCCAGACACACTAGGAAGGTTAGATTGTTCAAAGTGGCAATATGTGAATGAAAGGCTACAGATTTTATACCCATATTATGGCGAAGGCAGCAAGTGATTTCCTCACTGAAAAAGCCAACGCTCATGTTAACTGCAGCAACGCGTCTCCGCCTGTATTTCTTTCAAGGATATATTCTTTGTTTAAAAAGAAATATATCTGCCAAAATGTAAGCCCTTTTAATGAATTGCGAATGCCAGATCATTTATGTCCAAGTGGAAGCCGCAAAGTGTTCCTTCTAGTGGGTGTGTCAGACAACAGCTTAACATACAAGCCTATGCCCCTAAGCCTCCAAACGCAAGTGTCATCCTCACTGGCCAATTAGACTGTGTGGGTGTTTTCATCGGTGTAAGCTAAACCAGTTGTGTGGGTGTCTTCTTGCGGATGCCAAGTACGACCGTCGCACTGACACCGCATTTGCCCGGTGGAACGGCTGCCACAGGGGAATGGTGTGAATTCCGTCGCAGATTTTTATATACGTAAGAACTTTTCGGCGACTAAAATTACGCTGGGCCAATATTAAGACGCAACCCCGAAAACTCCACTTTCGGAAATGGGACGTCGGGAATTTCCGAGGGATAAAGAACTCCGTGCGAAGAGGTGTCATTTTGCAAAGGGGAGGGAGACATCCCACAGATCTGGATGTTTCCCAGACACTCAGCTCTTATACAAAACAAAAGAAAAGGTGGTAGAATGATGTCTAAGCCTCGCAGAGAGTTGAAAGGTGTGAAATATTATGTCTGCACCCGTAACCACGAATATGATTCCGAAAATATTCTGAGAACGCATATAAAAAATACAGCACTCTGAGAAGTTTGGCGAAGTTTGAAAATAAAATACGCGTACTTTGACGACTTTTTCCGACGCGCACGCATTCGGAAGTCGTTCCTACAGAGCACCCTATTTCCGTGTCAGCGGGACGCTGTGCGCGAGTACGTACCGACCGGCGGCGCCGTTCAAGTGGAAACAGTTGCTCTCGAGTGCGCGTCCGGAACTGGTGTTGGGACGGGAGTGAGCTTATAGCGAAAAGCTCTCTAAGCATCTTTAGTTTGTATATTTTATTTTTCCTACATCCTGCATGCAAGCGCCCCATGGCGTCACGGCAGAACTGCCATTGAGCAGCCCCCGGTGTAGCGGTATATGGCGTGCAGGCAGAAAGCCGTTTTCCGTATTCCGGGCAATAGACCCTTCCTGCTGCGTGCTGAGGAGTGATTTTATACGATCAACCCAAACGTCCTGCGATAATTTCGGTTCAGCCTGGCCACATGTCGCACCCCTCACCATTTTTTTGTCAACCCCGTATTTTTTCTCTTGAGTATTTATAGCGACGGTATTGCCGACACCGCGGACCCCGAGCCCCCAAACATAAGTTGTAACCTACCGTGACGATGTGTTTATAGGTAGAGGGAAAGAAACCACGAACGGTGTCCGTCGGAGTCCTGTTCAAGCTCCGGCGGATCAGCTCCAAGTGTGTTTACCATGCAGGGAACTCCAGGACCTCTTCAGTTATCAGGGTAAGGCTTTAGAAATAAGTCCCCCGTCCCCTGCTTCTATTACATGCCACATGGTAAATCGTGAACCCCTCCTTCAAACCTGATCGGCACCTGAAAAGCGGTCGCACAGAAGTAGCAAACGCTTCGAATTCGCGTTATGTATTGGCGTTTTGCCTAAAGTATGCCTAGTTTTTTATTTGCTTCATAATATTGACACGTATGAAATGTGTTTTGAGTAATCTGCTTCATAATATGGACTCATATGAACGATGTTTAGACATGTATTGGTTTAGAAAATGTTTGCCAGTTAAACCAGATTTAAGTACTCTGCTAAGTTTTGATCAACAAGCTGAATCGAAAGACAGACAGATGGAACGACATACTTACAGAAAGACAAAAATTTTTCTGCTGCAGCAGCCCAAATAAGGCCATCGTATTAAAAAAGATATATTGTGAAATTTAGTCAAAGGCTCCACCTTAACACTTTGCTGAGCACGAGGTCGCAGGTTCGATTCCCGGCCGCGGTGGCCGCTTTTCTGATGGAGGCGAAAAGCAAGAAAGCCCGTGTGTACAAGGTTTCGGCGCAGGTTAAATATCCCCAGGTGGTCAAAATTAATCCGGAGCCCTCCACTACTGCGCGCCTCATCGCCTGCGTTGCGTGGGCGCGTTATAATCAATCAATCCACCTTAACAAATTAGCTCCAATTGGTCACAATAACATTGGTTTGTGCAACGGTTTTTTCTTGGTGTTTTAGTATACTATAACTTGTAATCTACCTCCGTTATTAACCATATAAAGAAAAAAATGCCTGCGTATCTGCTCCTTTCGTTGAAAATGTCGACGCTAGACGACAGTCGACTGGCGCCTCTGAGAAGTAAATTCATCCCTTCCCTTTCCCGTTCACCTCCTATGCTGTTCCTCTCCAGTCTTGTTCCTTCCAAGATAGCACGCTAAAAGCAATCAATTTAAATTTACCGCGTTCCACTGCGTGGGGTGCCTGGATGCCAGCGCTACTGTACGGCGGAGACGCGCGTGAATCGGGGCACCCGACTACAACATTTATAGAACCACGTTGCCCTATTCCGCAAGTGTTCCATGCGGAACGCGTGAATTATCTAGTCAAACCTTTCGTTGCTGGGAGACATTTGATTTTTTTTTCCTATTCCGCCAGCTAGCGCGGGCAACAGCGGGCGACGGTTTTAGCCGTTGATTTTATTTGCTATCGCGAAAAGTAGGCGTCCGTAAAGTTTTTAATAAATTTAGGAGCACTGCAAAAATCACTCATGTATTGATTTTCTGCCTTATATTTGTGTAATGTCTTGTTCTTGTTCAACAATGTTGACCAGTCTGAACAGTAACACCGGACGTAGAAGTTTAGATTTCGCTTTGAATCTATAAACATATGTGTATATATGTGTATGTATATATATATATATATATATATATATATATGTATGTATATATATATATATATATATATATATATATATATATATATATATATATATATATATATATATATATATATATATATATATATATATATATATATATATATATTATAAAGGAGCGACGGCTGGAAAAGGGCGGACGGTCGGCAGAGGACGAATTCGGTGCCTGACCCAAGTCTCCATGGGTGTAGTACGGTTGCGGTCCATAAGGAGGCACTCGATGGACGTCGCTAGCAGGCGGTGGCCGCCGACGGCACAACCGAGCGACGTGTCCGGGCATGCAGCACGCGTAACAGATAGGGCGGTTGTCAGATGTGCGCCAGGGGTTCAGCGGTTCAGGTGGTAGCCGAGGATAAGGCGTCGCGCGCGGGTCTCTCACATACTGGTACGCTTGGAAAGCACCGGGCTGCAGTTGCCGGACTACTGAGGCGTAACTGAAGGGGAGCGCTCCAGGAATGGCGGGGGGCACCGCCATCGTCACTGGTGGTGCGATGGGCGCTGCCACTGGTTGTTCGAGGGGCACTGTCACTTGCGGTTCGAACGGGGGCGCCACGGGTGGCGCGACGGTCGCTACCACGGGGGCCGGCACAAGTGTAGGTTGGCGAACTGGAGGAAGCGCCTCGGCGACTTGCTCCCGGATTACGCGGCGTACAGTCGAAGGCAGTGAAGGCGAAGGCAGACGCTCATGAACACTGGGAAGCAGAGCCAGCTGTCGAGCAATTTCTGCGCGCACGATCTCCTCGATGTGCGGCAGAAGAGAAGAAAGGTCATGCGGCATCGTGAGAGAGGAAAGGCATCCCCGTGAGCACTCTTCATGGGGCGATGTACGCTGGCGAGTAACGACACGCTGCTTGCGCAGTTCATCGTAGCTCAGGCACCATGTAGTGATTTCGTCCACAGTCTGTGGGTTCTTGTTTAGCAACATCTGAAAGGCGAACTCTTCTATCCCTTTGAGAACGTGTCTGACCTTCTCGCTCTCCGGCATCGCAGGGTCAACGCGCTTGCAAAGGTCTACAATGTCCTCGATGTAGCTGGTGTAACTTTCATTGTCCTGTTGGGCTCGGACGCGCAGACGTTGTTCGGCGTTTAGCTTGCGTAGAGCGGGGCGACCAAACGCTGCCAGGAACCTCGTCTTAAAGGCCGACCAAGTCTGCATCTTCGGTTCATTGTTATGAAACCATGATTCAGCTAATTTGTCGAGGGAGAAAGGGACGTTGTTGAGTTTGGCAACGTCATCCCAGCGATTGTGGGTGCTCACCCTTTCGAATGTTGAGAGCCAATCTTCCGCATCGATGTCGTCACTGCCGGTGAAACTGGGGGGGTCGCGCTGACGCAGTGACCCGGAGCCGATGACGGGCGCAGGCTGCGGCGGGGTCATGTCGTGCTCGATTCCTCGGGAGACGGGAGGGAGCACTCGCTTGCTTCGTAGTTCCAGGCCGGGGACCGTGCAAAGACTTCGACCTCCACCAAAATATAATGGGGTTTATTAGCAAACGGCTAGAGCGTGGTAACGGGGGCTGGTTGTACCGGAGGCCAAGCTAGCTCGGGAGTCCACGCGCAGGTCTCTCAGCAAGATCGTTCTCGATGGGGCTGCTCCGATGACTGAGCCTTGCACATAGACCCAGTTGGGGGATTGACGCCACCTGACAGTCAGCCTCGGTCTCAGTTGAGCACACACCCCTTTGGCCACACTGGGGCGCCTGCTAACGGCCACTATCTCTGTTACAATATATATATATATATATATCTGCAGAATAAGGGTTGGCAGTCAAGAAAACCTCGGAAAGCCAAGGGGAGAATGCGGTAGGTGATAGAAACAGATGAAGAATTTTTTGAGTCAGAATGAAAGTGGGGAAAAAATGCCCGCCGGGTGGGATGCGAACCCACGACCTCCAGAATACTCGTCTGGTGCGATGGCCACTACGCCACCGGCGGGGCTGTTTCCCCACCACTTTCTCGGGTATTTCTGTAAAGGTATTTTTTTGTTTCCTGCACTTTGGGGTAGTAGCCAGCACCACTCGGAAAAAAAATACCGTAGCATTAATACCCGGAAAAGTGTTGGGGAAACAGCCCCGCCGGTAGCGCAGTGGTCATCCCACCAGAACCGTATTCTGGAGGTCGTGGGTTCGGATACCACCCGGCGGGCATTTTTTCACCACTTTCTTTCAGACTCAAAAAATTCTTCATCTGTTTCTATGACCGACCGCATTCTCCCCTTTGCTTTCCGAGGTTTTCTTGACTGACTACCCTTATTCTGCCTTAATTCACCATGCCCCTCATTTCCCATTTCTGATTCGCTACATATGTATGTATGTATGTATGTATGTATGTATGTATGTATGTATGTATGTATGTATGTATGTATGTATGTATGTATGTATGTATGTATACGGGGCGTTATTTTGATACGCCGTAATCGATGACTTGGAAACTGCCAAAGTACTCTTTCTTTTGCTAGAAAACAGTTTTAGGTCGCGGGTCGTGTGGAAGTGCGCCTAGTGGGATTTCGCTGATGTTTCAGGGCGTCTTAAGTGAGGGAAATTTTTGCCCTATTTCACCGTCCCAGCAGCCGCCATTCCCAATCTCTAACGTAACACCACCGCACTTTTTACGCAGGCTGAAATTGGCTATGTGTGATGTAACCGTTCCCGCCAACTGTTTTATTACGTCACCCCTTTTCAGCCAATCACAGAGAGGGAGTGACATACAAGCCGTATCGCTGTTGAATAGCAAAGACAGGCCGACATCTTCAAGTCCGGTGAATTTCGTCTTGTTATTCAATGCCGACCAAGAACTATGCGCGTTCAGTAAGGAGAAAAAAAGCAAACCTCAGAACTTGGGCCAGTAAACGTCATGAAAAGTCAAAATGACGAAAGCACACACACCCGCTTTGTCAACCGGAAGCTTATGACCAAAACTGAAAGCCAATCAGAAAATACATCCAGGAGAATTCACACTTGCCTGCGAATATACTACGTCGAGAAGAGGGCCCGAGGGCCCCTGTCATGGACAAATTGGGGCGACGAGCAGATCGCGTCATCTTCATGCCTATGTCGAAATGGTGTCCGTTCTGAGCTTTTACGGCGTGCAAAGGTTACAATTGATTTAAAATATTTCGTACTGAAAGGTTACGGTTGAAACTTAGAGGGTGTTATCTCTACATAGAAGATAAGCTGAGATATACATAGTTGCCTAAGCTTTGAAATTTCGTTTCAGTACCCCTTTAACAAAAAAAAAAAACTGGATATGTCTCCCCGCAAAACTTTGTGGGCCGAGTGGGTGGGGTGGGCGGCGTGGGTAGCAAAATATTTCGGATGTGGTTATACACATTCAATCCTTGTATCCCAGAGAGCACGAGAAAAGTCGCTTAGGTCGCGAAGTCTGTGCCAGCAGCAAGGTGGTATGTTTGGTATTTCACCCATAACAATACCTCATAACTATCCCAGAAAAAATTAACCGCGCAGCTGGACCGCCAAGCAATCAATGATTGCAAGATTTTAGAGCATAATGCGGATATTTAGCTGGCATCGCTGCAAGTGAGTAGCCAACCGAACATCGTAACTTTTAAATTTGTTGGGAAATAACGTACTTGCATGTCTGCAGAGAACGACCAATGACTTTCACCGGAGGTTTTCTTTTTTTTTAATCGTGGCCCAAGTATGCCTGGGCACCTTATACTTATCATGTTATAACTTCGCGCGCGCCATTAACAGATATGGGATATAGCTATCACTGTCATAGGTCATGGCTTTTTGTGTTTTCAGTTACCCTTAATGTTGGAAGTACGAGTCGCCAAAGTCGGACTCTTGGCCCCGACTGTAACAAAACTACGCGATCACCTTTTTAATGGTCCAACCATGTTTATTTATGCATTCTCACACACGCTTCCTGCGAGACACTGGGAAAATGACGCGCTTAATCAATGCGATGTCATCCTTTATTCTTTTAAGTTATCCAACCAGCAAACAGTGTGGAAATACGTCATCATAGACAACCGGGCGCTTAATACGTCGTTTTTAATGGTGTTTTAAGCGCCACATCTCCTTGACACCGCAAAATGATTCTATCTGCAAAAACAAACACTCCCCGTTCTCAGACAAACTGTAATAGGAAATGAATAAAAAGGGACCCCGTACCGCTATTTCACAATCAGGTAGGTGACTTTATAACCTGTTAAAAAAAAGCGAGGAGGCGCTCTGTGGTTCAACTGCTCCGCGTGCAGGAGTACGTCTTTCTGCTTGACGGAAGCCAGTTGAACTGGGAAAGTGAGATGAAGCAGGTACTTGTCACAGTCGGAGCCGTGGTCGAACCTTAGTGACGTCGACGGAGTGAGACTGCTTTCCACCTAATTTTGTTAGTAGCGACGGGAACGAGAACTTCTTTCGGGCGTTGCTCAGTGTGCCAGCGGTCGTAAAGTTGAACCCGAAACGGGATGGTTGGCACAGAGGAGCGCACACCAACAGAGGCTCCCCTCTTCGACGACACGTTGCGTCCTCCACTTATTGCGCAGATATTGGCTGCAAACCAGTTGTGGAGATGGTCGGAGAGATCTCCCACCTAATAGCCGTTCGGGCTTCGTTAGAGAAAAGGGCAGTAATATAAAGTACGACCCTATGTGCCGATCGCGACTTCCCGGAGGATGGGACAAAAAGAAAACTAAGGTCACGTTGAAGGAAGCAGGAAAGGAGAGTAGAGTACTGCTGACCAGGTTTGGTAAAGAAACAAAGCACGTGCTGTCCACCCCATTGAAACGGCACCTCAGGCAATAAAATAAGCAAGACCATGACATTTGTGCCACAGGATTCGTCCTGGTTTTTTTCGCTTTTTTTTTGTCCTGGACTACTGATAGGCATTTTGGGATGTCAGGTTATACTCCCATTCAGATTTATTCGTTTAATCGACTCCCCAACAAGGAAAGTTTGCGTTTTTACTTTTATTTCGGTTTCCTGGTAGGGCAGCGTACCCGTGTTTCCAGTGCACAGGCACTGTGCCGCGAAGATAACGTGTTCCCAAGGACTAAAAAAAGGGACATTGTGGTCTGTAGGCCACCGAAGCAGAAAGTCCTTTGCTCAAAAATTGTTTTTCTACGTATTACCTTCTGTAAGGTTTCCAGACGCCAGCGACGGGCAATGTGTGGAACGCAGAGAAAGCGGTGGTTCCGGGAATTAGGAATGAATGACTCATGGCAGCCAGCTTGTTACGAGCGAACGGCCTCTGGGTCAAGCAGCTGGCGTGAGGACACAATGTCTGGGGCCTCAACCGCGTCGTCACGCTGTTTTTGGTAGGCGCTCACGGTGCGAATTTGGGAAAACGTTGGTAGTCCGGCGGCTCGAAGGGCATTCCGGGAGCTTGGCGGCAGCTGGTTTTGTGGCCCACTGCGTGTACGTTTAGCGGAATGGCCGGTTGTAAAACCATTGGGGGCGTCGCGCCGCCGCCGACGGGGGAGCTTCGAGCTGTCAGCAGTGGTTGGACAGATTCCGATTTATGGCGGTAGTTCTTGCTTTGTTGGCCCGTCAATGTGCGGAGTGAGGGCGTGCGAGGATGTTCGATTAGCGGCCCGGGGTGGATGCGGAAATGCCAGTCCTGCGGCGGCCGCCTTACCCGGTGTTCCCTACGCGTTGATTCAGGTGCGCGGTCCAATTATTGGGGCATCGCCTGTCAACAACGGGCAAACTCGGAGGCGCACCGCCTTTCGTTAAGATGGACGGTTATGGGTCCCAGCTCGCTTGAGTGGCTGTCCGCTCTTGGACGAGAAGCGTGGGAACAGGCCACGCAGGGCGCGTTCGTAGAAGCTTGTCCCTGGCGCATGCACGTGTTTCCTCGGGTTCTCGAGTTTGTATTGTTTGCTTTTGAGCTTTTCTTTTTTTTCTGGTGAGAGAGAGTGACCAGCATTTCAGGGTTACGGGGGTGTTGCCCACCGCGGTTTAGGCCATCATTTGGTAATCCAGGCCATTAAGGCCTCCAGGAGGTACTGATTGGCCTGTGCATCTGGGGTGGAGCCTAAGTAACCCATCAAAACCATGAGACACGAGGTCTCGAGGTCGAATCCTCAAGGTTTCTTGTGCTATGTACGGCCAGCGTATTGCCGGGCTAGCCAGGTTCGCCTAGGGAGGATCTCAATACGTGGGTAGTCGTAAGTCAGGGACCGTCGCTGACGGGGGTGCCGCGTGCACAAAATTGTAGCTGGCTAAATTCTCACTTTATCTCTCACTTCGTTAACTCGTTCTTAAATCTGTAGATATTCTGTATATGTCTTTTGTTTAAATATAGTTATGAAAACCCTCTACCAACATTGTCGTCGTATCATAGTGCCACAACCATCATGCACCAGCGCAGATAATCATCAAAAAGTTTTCTGTCTCTCGTGAAAACATCGATGAGTTATCGAAACACCAAAGGACAACGAACCTTCCTTTACTCCTTCTATATCAGCTTTATGATAATTAACCTGTTCCCCAAAAACCGTCGCCTTGTCACTTCGCTGAATTGCGGGCCCAGTTGTGCAGACAGGGTACATTGACTTTTTACTACCTTGTTCCGGCCAGCATCGCAACAGGGAAAGGCGGTGTTGAGGCCTCCCCCCGAGGTTAATTGTCATCGCCATTGGCGACTCCTACACGAAGACTGCCAGTCATCGCGCAACGTTTCCTTTCGGGGCATTCATACCAAACACACGTGCTGCTCTGCCCAGTAGGTGCCATGCAATCCAATGTGAAAGCAATTTTACGCTTGAGAGTACGTCCCCACTCTTGTAACTTTGTGGCGCGGGGTTTGAAGAGTGTGAATCAAGGGCGATAGCACGAAGCAGGCCATGTGAAAACAATATGGCGGTGTTTCTCGCGACCGAATGCGTTGGCGCCATCCAAGAATAAGCATTGCTAAGCAGCGTCGTGCTATCGCAGGGCGAAGCTTCTTAATGATATCCCGGCCAGCTTACCATCGTCTCCGCAAAGATCATAGATGGAAAGAATTCCGCTTACTAGCCGACACCCAGGATAGCCGGTTTGTGGCGCTGAGGCCGGGAGCGTTCGAGACGTATCGCCTGCTTATGCGCAGTATAACGTCGTCCTCCCGTTGCTTTTTCACTACAGTTCGCATAAAAATGAAGTTCAAGTAGCCGCACGAGCAGATTAGTCCTAACCTCGACAAACAGAGGCGGGGAGATCACCAAGCACAAGGTAGGCGGAGCAGCTGGCGGGGCGGAGAAATATAGTATTGATCTGTACGAAGGTGCGAAGAAATGTTAGAGCAATAAACACGCAGCCAAGTTGATAAACAAGTATAAAAGGCACAAGATAAATAATGACGCAAGGACGATGCTACAAATCGGAGGATGTTCGTTTAAAAAAAATACGACTACCATTCGTCGTTGTCTCTCTGGCCTTGTAAGTCCTAAAGCTCGTTCTGTTAAGCGACGCGTGTACGCTGTAATTTTGCCTCCATTATACGTACATTTAAGTTAGTTTGGTTACGTTGTGATACTGGAAATAAATTAGTATTTTATGATGCTGCTATTTTTTTTAGTGCGGAGACCTTTTTACCCTAACCCTGCCTACCGAGCCAGTTTCGTGAAGCCCGTTTCGTGAGCCCTTTTTTGTAATGGATCCAGTATTTTCCCCTTCATAACTGGCGATAGACGTACTTTAGGCTTAACGCCAAAATTCGAAATCAACGCGCCAACCGGTACCCACAGAACGACGTGCACTGAATATGACGTTCCTCTATATCTCGTAATTTACTCTAGTTTAACGAAACATTGCATGTAGAGGAGTGAAGTTGTCGGTTGTCGAAGTACTTGCTTGTGTTTGAACTTGTATGTATGTAATCGTGTTAGTCTACCACGTAAAGTTGCTATGCATCTCGAATTTGGGGATTTGGAGTGGCAGTTGATGCGGAGAGTTGTTTATTGTTGTCATTTGACCTTCTCCCGCCACCACCCTCAAAACGTGAGATTATGCACGGCGTCCACTTACGGGTGGCAGTTAACGTGGTTAACTGCCACGCACTCATCGTTCTACTCCAACCTGTTGGGATCGGTGGTCGTCGCAAGACCTCACAGCCAAACGATAGGTCTAGCCAACCAGCAGTTGTCGGTGTTATTCTAGCAAAGCGACGCATCCCCAGAGTAGCACGTAGCCGCATAAGGAGGTTGCTCAATGTTTTGTAAGCCACCTGGACCGGTACTCTCAATCACATTTGCGTATCCCGTGCGCTTAGAGGATGACCAGGACGTCAGAAAACCTGAGAAGAGCTAACAGATTATTGGGGGGTACTTATTGTGCTTTATAAGCAGATATGCATGTTGCCCGCGCGCGAGATTTATTGCTTTGCGCAGCCAAAGCGTCTGTCCAGTTATTTCGACGTGTAGGTTATTGTGGCGTCAGGGCTACACCTTGAGGTGATGGGAGTCCCAATGAAAACGCAAGAAATCAAGTGGAGGCTACAAGCGACATGGTTATACTAAGGCTGTTTTGAGTCATGATTTCTCTTTTTGGAGTTACGCAATGTTTGCATCATTTTTCGTTATTTACAAACAATTACTTGGGTGCAGATCTCAACTAGAGTCTAAGTGCGAGGCTCTACAATTCACGGCCTACATACGCGGAAACATGCGGAGCACTGCTTTTAACTAGGAGTAACTCAGCTGCCGTAAAGAACCGAATTCACAACTTGAGTGTACAAGCCCTGCGTTCATGATCTGGCCTTCTTCCCCAGGGCTTTTTGGTCTGAAACTAAGCTACGTTGCGGTGAACAAGACAATCGTCCTTTGAACATTTGAGCAGACAGCACGGGGACAGCAAATGGACAGCAGGTGTTTTGTAATAAGCGCGAGTGCTATAATTCCATGCACCTGTCAATTGCAGATTTTTGCGTAATAAACATTTCACAAGGTAATCAGGAAGAAAGCTGGGAAAAGCCTCACGGATTCGACATGGTAAAAAGCACACTAGACGGGGACACAAGAAAAACACAGTGACACGGGAGGAGCGCTAAACATCAACTGAGGCTTTATTGACAAGAAAGGCTATATACATACACACAAATGTGCAGAAACACTAAAAAGATACATAAGGCACAGCTTTCACAGAACACGTGATTGACGCTGTAGATAGGCTTTTTCTTTTGTGTGCAAAGCTAGCAACGGAGTGCTCGCGCAATCGTTTTCCTTGATAATGCAGAACGCCTCGAAGATTTCTCGTTGTAGTTGAGTCCTAAAGCTGCGCAGGACGCGTGTTTCCTGAAAGTCAGGCGTGCAAGTGCACCGCCGGCAGTGATCTGCCAAATGTCCTCCCTCTGCCAATGAGTTTACGCCTGCGCGGTGCTCTCTCAGTCTCTCATAATGCAGCGTCCGGACTGTCCGACGTAGCATTTTTCACAATCTAGTGGAATCCTGTACACCACACCTACTTTACATTCCACGAAGCGTGTGGTGTGCTTAGTTGTGCAGCCAGCCTTCCCAGCTTCGTTGTTCACGGCTTTGCACATACGTGCAAGCTTGCCTGGCGCCGAAAATACAACCTGGGTTCCGTACCTTCCCGCCACTTTTTTGAGCCGGTGGGACAGGTTGTGCACGTACGGCTCGACTACAGGTCACGCCTTCTGGCGTTCCGGTTGTTTCACTCTAGCCTGGTTTCCTGAATTTGCTTCTTTGATCAAGCTTCCAGCTATGGAAGCCAGCAATTCTGCAGGAAAACCGGCATTGCGCAGGCGTCGAGCTTGGTGCTGAAGGCTGTATGCCACTTGGTGGCAACAGGACTTTTTGATAGCAGCGCGCATGCTTTGGCGACACCCCTTGTTACAATCTTGCAATGGGCCAAATCGTTGTAAAAGACTGATTTTTTGGACCGTGGATGGTATCTCCAGCACACCTGACCGTCATAGAAATGGATGCTTAAATCGTGGAACTGAGGGCATCCCTCTTCAGGTAACTCAAAAGTGAATTTGAGCCCTTTGCCACATGAATTAAAAACGCCTAGAACTTGGTTCACGAGTTCATTCGAATCCTCAGCACGCACATCCTTCAAAAGAACCAGGTAGTCATCTACATACCGAAAGACGTGTAGAACCTTAGCACCACAGACTGTGTCAAGGCACGTGTGAATACGCTTACCACAAAAGGATAAAAGCAGGTCACTTAAAATTGGGGCAATACATGAACCAATACAAATCCCCTCCTTTTGAAGAAAGAGTGTATCATTAAAAGCAACTGTTGTAGAGGACAGGTAAAATCTTATGAAGTCCATTAAACTGTCAATATTAAAACCAATAGAATTCTGAAAGGCACCAGGGCCAAAGTCGTCGATGCTTTCCCGAACGGCACAAAAAGTTCACTTTGTGGGATTGAGTAGAACAAGTCTACAACATCTATGGAAAAAGCATGCAGCGGGTTCTGAGGATATCCGTACTCTGCTATAAAGGTCAAAACACTTTCTCAGTTGGGCACAAGGTAAGGGTCAATCACCTTAAGCAACTCGAGATGCCTTTGCAAAAATCTAGAGAGTGTTCCTTGCCATGAATCCTACTCCATCACAATCGCCCTGAATGGAATCCCCTGTTTGTGCGTTTTTGCTGAAAAAAAATATCTAAGAAGTCTTTTTTCGCACCAGCGATGTTTTTCTTCAGGCTTTGCAAGTTAATCTCATCACACAGAGCCATTGCCTTCTTCCTTAATTGTTTCTTGGAGCACTTAACTGGAATAAAATTCTTCGATACAGCTTGCTGTGCTTTTTCAGAAAAGTCCCCATTGGAAGCACTACAAATCCACCCTCTTTATCTGACACCAGGAGCGCTAAGTTATTCTTCTGCAAAAAGTTTATGGATTCCGGGACTTGGAGGCTAGCGTTGCTGCCCCGTCTTTTAGACATAAGGCAGTCAGCACCTTCAGAAAGAACCCGGTTTTGTTCATCTGGCAGAACTCCATTAGCGACATCCCTTACTGCAGAAAGCAATTCAACAGAACTTTCATGAACATCGGTGCAAAACGTAGGTCCCCTGTCCAAAACGTTTTGTACATTTTCCGGTAAAGCACAATCTCCAAGGAGCGTCACCTTTACAAAACGGCAGTCCTTCTCACGCGCTCTGGTCCAGGCAAGCAGGGACAGGAGAGTTCTTTCCCACAGAAACTCGGTCAGTTTGCTGCTTCGCGCGAGAACGTCCGGAACCTGGTATCACGCAGTTGGTTGCTGTTGACCAGGGATGCCGAGAGAATGCGAAGACACACTTGGTAGTGACGGTTCTGATGCCGCAACTCATTGGAGGGGGAGGGCAATTGGCAGATCACTGTCGGCGGTGCACTTGTACGCCTGGCTTTCAGGAAACACGCGTCCTGCGCAACTTTAGGACGCAACTACAACGAGAAATCTTCGAGGTGGTCTGCATTATCAAGGAAAACGATTGCGTGAGCACTCCGTCGCTGGCTTTGCACACAAAAGAAAAAGCCTATCTACAGCGTCAATCACATGTTCTGTGAAAGCTGCGCCTTATGTATCTTTTGAGTGTTTCTGCGCATTTGTGTGTATGTATATAGCCTTTCTTGTCAATAAAGCCTCAGTTGATGTCTAGCGCTCGTCCCGTGTCACTGTCTTTTTCTTGTGTCCCTGTCTAGTGCGCTTTTTACTATGTCGAGGTGGTATCACCAACTAGCCCAAATTTCTGTGTTGAATAGCTTCATGGACCCTCATTACCCTTGCGCAAATTTTCAATGCAGGGAGAGGGACATGTGGACAGGAAGCAGCACAACTAAGAAAAATAACACATTGAAAATTGATGCACCAAAAATTTTACATTTTAAATCTCCACAAAACTGCGGCGCGAACATATGAAAGAAATTTTGTGGTTATGTCAAATTTAGGAATGTGCATGTGGCTTGGCATTGTGGCGGGACACGAAGAGGCGCATTTTACCCACCTATTTTCAACAGTGTTCTTAACTCGTGGAAACCTACCACAACACAGTGTGGCGGGTTTTTTAGGTTCGTATAAAAATCGCTCGCTTCTTTAAGGTACGGTCATTTCAGCTAAGGTCTGGTTCAAAGGACAATTTGAATACATATACCG
Organism: Haemaphysalis longicornis; assembly: GCF_048455015.1. NCBI lineage: Eukaryota > Metazoa > Arthropoda > Arachnida > Ixodida > Ixodidae > Haemaphysalis > Haemaphysalis longicornis. The sequence goes on along the minus strand of NW_027526233.1, from coordinate 10,838,883 downwards.
GTATACTTCTGACTAAGTAAAGAAGGAGGTATGGCCAGAGCAATTTCTATTTTGAGTTTGCACAGCATGTATACATTCAAACACTTATCCAACTTTTCTTGCCCGCTGATCAAGTCAAAATCACATACACGTATGCTGAAGGTCCAAGAGCGCATCGCAACTGCAAGGTGGAAATTAGCACTGCGCCAAGGAATACCCCTCAGTTGGTCCTTCGTACATACGTGGGTGCCCTAAATTCCGAACGAGTTGTCCGTTTGCAACCTCTTAGATTAGAACAGCAGATCAGCTGTGAACAAAGTGGCCACACAGTTTACGCTTCGTTTAGGTGACTGGGTGGTCAACCCTCGCTTTTGCCACGTAGTGGTCAGGTGCCGCAACAATGGCGGTGGAAGTAGACAACCTACGTCGTGTTGTTGACGAAAATGCGCAGCAAATGGTTTCTTTCAGCGGAGCGGCCTAAGTTCCAGCGGCACGCCAAGCGCTGGCCAACAATTCTGAGCGCATAAAATTTAAAAAAAGTAAAAAAGGTCCTACAGCCTCTATATATTGACAGAGGAAATTTTATACTGTTCCTGAAGAAATTTGTATTCCTAGAAATTCGTTTGTGTTCAGAGGTGAAGTTGAAGTTACAGAAATCAATGAACGCTTGGTGTCTGCAAGATGGCTTTTGCACATTTAGTGATGCACAGCGAAGCATAGTCATGTACGGAGGTAGTACTCCTATCCACCACCGCCGCCGCCTCTTTCTAGAATGTATGGGAACGCGACCTTAGCGCGTTCCCTTTCGTGCGGCTTCGCCGCACTGCTTGCTCCCCGGAAACTTGCTTGGCAAGATGTCGGCGAGGGGGATCTACCTCCTCGCCGAAGGAGTGTCTTGTGGCCGGTGAGAGCGCGCGGGATACTCGCAGTCTGCATACTCGTAGCACATACTCGCAGTGTGGGATTGGCCAACCAAAGAAAGTTTCGCGTTCAAGCATCGTTGTCGTTACGGAGGACGAGCTGGAGGAAAACTGTATATCCCATCCGTTGTGAGTGCGGTCACTCCGGTCCAGTGAGGGGTGTCCTCAGTCCAGGACTCCCTGGGTGTAGCCGGCTTACCTTGCCCTATGCACCAGCTGAACCTGGGAGCAGCAGTCGGAGCTGGTCAGCGTCGCCGCGCACTGTGAAAGGGTAGGGTTGGGAATGGGATGAAGGTCTTGGAGGAGTGGATGTTTTTTTTTTTGGGCCCGCCTGTCGGCGGCTTGGTAAATTATGAAGCGAGAGCTCGTCTCTTGCAGTTTAGCAGCGCAAGTCATGCTTACCTTCAGAGCAGTCTATGCATTATGCGACCGATATTCCTGCGGTATTAACTGTCCGCAATGGATGGTACCAAAAAAAATTCCGCCGGTATGTACCCCCCCCCCCCAATCCCCACCCCCACCCAGAACGAGAAAACAGCGAAAGGACGAGCAGTAACGCGAGTTATGTGCGCTGGCAGGCAAAGGACGTGATTAATTCATGCCGATAAAGCTTAGAACGCTATTCCCGAAGCTGTTCATATATGAACTAAGGGTGCCTCCATGCAGGAGAAATAAAGCCCAAACGTGCACTCACCTCTCGTAGATCCAAGGTGCGTTCATTACACACTTTAAAGAGTAATCAAATTGCGCGCTTCAAAGCCCCCTGGACTACGCCTGGGCAATGTGGCGTGAAGGCTCAGGATACGTTTGGCCGCATGAGATCTTAAAGGAACACTGAACTGATTTGTAAACATGGCGGGATTACTGGCGCAAATTGTAGTATGGAGTTCCTCGGCCATGTGTCGACCACTCTGAGTGCGTTTACGCGAGTTTATGTGGTGGAAAACTCAATTCGGAAATGCTGTCCTCCTCTCTGCATCCTCTCCCTTATTTCTGTGGCGTTTTCATGTGACGTCAGGTAGAAATGACTTCGCTTGACTGCGCTACTGACTGCTCACTGACCGTCCGACAGAGTAAGTCGGCCCAGCGTTTAGTAGTTCGCTCAGTTGAAGCTAAGCCCCGACACGTTTGTGAATGAAAGAATGCGAGTTTCTTCAGTTTGTTAGTTTCTAGACTGTATCAAGCTCCAAGTCCAGGTCACTCAGCAGAAGCGCTGCACAAGCGCGCATGCGACGATTCGCTGACCGGTACCCTTGTAGGCAAATCTAAAGACACTTGAATGCGGGAGAAGAGTCAGCGAAGTCAATTTAGGTACTAAGGAAATAAAAAGAACTGAAACTTTTACCGTACAGCGTAAAAGTAGAAAGCAGGAAGCATTTTTTTTTTGCGCTGGGTAAACAAGCACAGTGGTCAGCAGCATGACTACGCATCTGCGAACGCTTTTCCGCCTAAGCAATGCAATTGCTTAAACTGTTTGCTTCAAGTGTAAACTTCAAGTGTTTGCTTCAAGTATAAACTGGTTATACATGTTTTTCGTAAAGTAGCCATGCTACAAGTAAATTTTGAGAAAGACTTTGATCGCGTCTGCCATGGGATCCTTTTTTTCAGTTTTGAACGTTGGAACGTTGGAGATGTTATTCTAAAGGGCGTTAAGATTGTGTATCAGGATTGTTTCAGGCAGCTGATAATTAACAAAAGTGTTACCGAGCTCATTCCAGTGTTGCCATCAGTAAGGCAAAGGTGCCCTTTTTCCGCGTTAATGTGTATTTTTGTGGAACCCTTTGGTTTAGGGATTATAAATGATAGTTATGCACGAGGTTTTGTGTTGCATGCAATCGAAGTCAAGCTTCTAACGTATGCTGATGATGTGGTCATATTCTGCACAGATGAACAAAGTGTGAGTAGAGCTGTCACGATAACCGAAGAATTTGTGAAGTCACCCAAAGCTCAGTCAATTGGCACAGGTGTGCCGGTTTTTGGCACGGAAACTGGGATTCAACACCGACTGTATTTGAACGCGTAAACTGGACCACCACGTCTGTTCGGTACCTGGGGGTCCCGATGGAGAGTTATTTGGACAGTTATCAGTACTGGCAAGGCGAAACCGAGAGGTTGTGCGACAAAGCCACAAAGTAGGGGGCCGGGCATTGTCCGTCTTCGCAAGAGCTGCAACTTATTTTTTTTTCTGTCGAAAGTGTTGTTCTTGATGCAAGCTATTCACTGTTCCCGTGTTCATGTGAATAAGTTTCATCGTATTTTTAGTGTTATTAATTCAACCTCTATATGGGAACGCGCGAGCCGAAGTTCTCTTTTTCAGAGAGTGAAGCTACGAGTGCTCGGGCTATCGGGCTATCGGGGTAACGTTAGGCAAATTGTTGATCGTTTTATGTTCTCGAGTCATTCAAGCGACCCTTTCTTGCGTAGTTTTTTGTCCAAGTTGCACTTGCCAATTCTTTACTGCAGTTCATAGTTTTTTTCGTGCAACGAGGAATGGCCTATAATTAGAAGTTATCCGAAAGGAGCAGTTGACGCAGTTAGATTCTTTTCTGTGCGGTTTTCTTTGAATTGTCTTTCAAATGTTTCCAGGAAGGGTCTGAAAAAAGATCTGAAAGCAATTCTGTTTCCTGTACCTCTTTACCGAGCAGTGACCTCTACAGACCAAGGACATGATGTTTTGTCCAGGGTGAAAGCTATGATAGCCCAGCCTGTGTGAAAACATTCTTTTTTAAATTGCACACCAACCCACTAGCTGTGAAAACATGGATGGAAGAGCGAGATCTTTTTGTTGCTTGGAACCACTTGCGGGTCCCATGTGAAAAACCTGAAACTACAGAACATGTGTTTATACAGTGTTGGGATGCCATTTTCTTCTCGGACGTCCTGATGAGAACCCTAAAGAAGGAATATCCGGTGACACCCTTTGGAATCAGGTTTCTCAGTGTAAATTAAGAAGACGAAGTACCCCATGATATCATTATGCTTTTAGGATTGTATAGCATCTGGCGTTCTAGAATGGCGGTGCGCCATGCGGATGTCAATTCGCTAACCGTGAGCACATATTTCAGGGAAAAAGGGAACTTCCCGTGTGAGTTGTACAACGCGGAAAATCCGCACGCTGAAATCTTGCCAGTACTTGAAAAATTGACATCATTGATGTTTATAGTAGTTTGCGCCAACCAAATCATGGTAAGGTGCTTTTTATTACATCGTTGACTTGTAAAAATGAAAAAAAAAAGAAATAAAGACAACCAAAAAAGGCACCGTTGGCTTGTGGCCGAGTGGTCTGGAGCGCTGGGCATGTTATTTTCAAGTTGCAAGTTCGAATCCTCGAGTATATGTTCTTTCTTTTCTGTAAGTTGGTTTTTTTTTTATTTTCGGCCGCTGTTTTCCACTGAATTCACCATTTTTGGGCCGCAACGTTCACTGTTCCTCGAACCAGTTCGCAGAACGCGTGCAGAGTGACACTGACGCGCAAGCAAGTTCTCGTTGGCGTGCTGTCGCCATAAACACCGACTGCTTTCGGGCAGTGGGACAGGCCAGAATCAGCAGACCCCTGGCCTGGTGCGAACACGCTTTTTATGATACAGACATTAGTGAGGCAAGCTCCAAATACGGGGGAAAAGCGCATGGCATTTGAGCGTCTGCGGTGACGCGGAGGGCGTTAATCCACTGTGTAGGCCTAGGCTAGTGATTGGTACGATTCCAAGCTGTCCTGGAAGGCTTATCTTAGGTACTTTACAGCCGACAACATGGCAGAAGCGCGGTATGAAGATTGCTGAGATATCGAGAATGCCCATCCGGTAACGCCGCATGTCAAGCATGTTGTTTTACAGAAACGAAACCGAAACTTGTTTGAATGCCAATCTTGGGCATTGTCCAATCACGGTGCTCCCCCTCCCGACGTCACAGCGTTTAGTTGGAGTAGCCGCCGGAGACCCCGCATGGTAGTTTTTCCTCTTTCAAGCTTTTTAAAATAATTACCGACTTGTCAACCGGATAAACGATGAAAATTGTGTTAATTTGAGCCAGTCTACGCAGTGAAAGCAAAAACGGGAGCTTGAGAAACTCACTTGAGTGTCCCTTTAAAGTGCACTGAAATCTCAACAGACGGGCTTTCTGGCTTTTCGCCTGCACTCATAAAAAAACACGAAAAAATAGAGACCACGGCCCACATCGAACCCTCGCCCATAGGCTTAGTTCTATGATGCCTCCGAGGCTGAGTCACCACGGCAGGTACGTTCGTTAGAAACAATTCTTCATGTGCTCTAATATTGCCACCAGCACTGATTCTTATCTAAGATTTCTTCACGCCCATGTCATGAGTGTGTCCAGTGTTGGTCTCATGAATGTGGCATAATACAGGTCTGTAACATCTGCCCATGCAGGTGCCAGTTTTAAATGGCCCTATAACCGCATGCTATTCGAATGAAAGAACGCAAAGAAAGAAAGGAAAGCGAAGAAAAACTCGGAAGCACGATGCAACTGGAATAAAGACTACTACAAGCACAGCGAGATACACCGCTGATGCTTTCGCGTTTAACTGCCGTAAGCATCGAGTGCAACGAAGAAGTCTTACGATCGAAGAAATAATTCAACAATGCGCCCCTAGCAAACACCCCAAATGTGTATGCTCTGCAGTGATTACTATAAACTGGGTTCTATAACAGTACGGCTAATATGTGGTAAGAATCCTAACGGGGAAAGTCTGACATTAATACAAAGCTGAAACCTCGAAGTGTTTCAAAGGAGGGCGAGAGGAGGAAAGAAGGTTAAATTAGTTCCTGTCAAAAAATTCCCACAGAAATCAAACCCAGATATCCCCAGTTAGCAGATGATGTGTCCTCCTTCCTTCAAAAGTTATCGAATACAAAGACAATGTTCCTAGAATGCTAATTTGTATTTACTTTCCCACGAAAACACTTTGGAAAAAAAAATCATCGGAAAAGCATCTGCTAAATCATCCCTTGCATTTCTCATTAAAACCTTCTGTCGTGATTCCTTCTGATCTCAAAGGGAAGATGGGAACGGCTAATGACTTTTAAAATTCAGACAAGGGCCTCATGGCAATAGCAGAACGAGGGCACGCTGCGTGTTCGCCGAAGCGCTCCACTCCCTCGCGGTTTAAACGCGCTACCCTTCCGAACACGCATCCAAACACAATAAGGCCTTGGAAAATGGGGAGGTAAATCAGTTCTTCCTTGAATTGCTTGAGAAATTAAAACGCCCCGACCAACAGGTGGCACGTGATCGCACCGTGCGGTGGCCGGGAGTTTTAAGAAAAAAGATAACTTCCCGTCGACCCTGCAAGAAGGGACCACGCTCTCCTGCTGGTGGGGAACTGATGAGGCAACAGCAGCCTGCGTGCTTTAAACTGCACTCAACGGCGTTTTGAGCTCACAAAGGGCACTCGGAGGGTTAGTTGTCGGCACGTTGTTGGGTGCGTCGCGCGACACGCTGTTTTACCTGACGGATCAGGACGTCCTAGCTTTCGAAACACGGACACGTTTTGACGGGCAGTTCCCGGCGCGAGTTTTCAGTTTTCTTGCAAAATATATTTCTTCGAATCCTTTGGTTTGTAATACGCGTGGACTAAAGTAACATGTCATTACCTCCTCTGTGCCAGGGAAACAAAGACATTCCTCCATTGTAGTACTATCAATGATCGAAATATTTTAGACTCGGCTGCCGACGCATGCACCCCTCCTTTGGAAAACGCGAAGCGTAGGCGTTTCATTCAAGCGCAGCCTCATTCTATTCGCTGCATGAAGAAACCTCCCGATGTCCCGTCGGCTTGGAACTTAGTCGTGCTTTGTGTAGGCCTTCTGTTTCTGCTAAATGATTTTGGTAAGATTACGCGCCTAAATTGGCGAAACTAGGAAAGCACGGGCAGAATACGGCCATGCCCCTTCACGCAGTACTTAAAATGAAATGCCACTGAGTGTTTATGTATACAGCTACGAAATATAACTTTCCCACCCAGCGCTATGCTAAGGCCTTGTGGTTTTGAGCCAAAATATGCGGCTTTGGTTCCGGCTGCGCTCGAAAAGCGAAGACGCCCCTCGTGTGTCGAGATTTGGCGCATGCTTAAAATACAGGAAGTTGAAATAAACCCGGAGGCCTCCACTACAGCGCCGCTGATAGCCCAGGTGCAGATTCGGCACGTTAAACATTAGAATCAATCACTCCCACTAACGACGCCACCGCTGGACCTTCTCCGGAAAATATTTTGTCACGGAGTTTTCTCAATTCTTGCCATACTTCTTTTTACTCATCCTACTTCTCTGTCACTCTAACTGGCGTCTTTGCTATCTTTGTAACAGGTTTTCTTAGTAGCTCTGTCATTCCCCTCTTGTTCGTGTCGCCAGCGAAATCGGCTTCTCGCTTCTTGCAGAACTGCAGTAGAAAACAATGGCCGCTTATAGGTTTGATTGGATCCAGATTGCTTCGATAGACAATAGTCTTGCCCTCGCCGCCCCCTGTCACGTGACTGCCTCTTCTCTCTCTCCCGTCCAACCACTACGCCGTTCCCCTACAGTCTCGGGCCTCCCACAATAAACGCAATAGAGCTTTGCTGAATGAGTTAAATTTTCCCGCGTTTGCACTGCGCACGCGCCATCGGTTGGAACTTTTTTTTCCGTAGTGCTGGTCTTTCGAGACACTAGCTGGAGGAGTATGTCACCAGATTTAGTAGTTCAGGAATATTTTGTACAAATACATGTCTTGTGCGAAAGTTCTTTTACACGTTTCGCCTTGCGGCAGAATCAAGAAACAGACATAGAGACAGGCAGGCAGACCGAGAGACAGACCACAATTTTCGCGTATTAGTAGACACAGGACTGTCGTGTCGAAAAGACGTGTTCATAGGTGCGTGCCGTGTCCGGAGAAGGTGGTGAGGAGAGGCAAATACGCGTATCGGCGCTCTTTTTAGTCCACAAATGGCTTTGTGTAGCATTTTTACCGAGATGATAGCTGAATGTGAACCCAAGGTGCTCTCTAGCATTTCGTACAGACGGTAGTTATTGCGGAAGTTAAGGGCGAATATTTTCGTCTGCATATGTGCCACTGGATTAACCGTCAGGCCTAAAGTTGAAATCATGCTAGAGCATGTTATATAATATATAAACAAGATATTACCAGGCTAGTAAAATGATGGCATTCCTCATACTTGTGAACATTAATAAAATAAAATAAATATTCCATCAATACCAGTAATGGAGAAGGTGGGAGTAAAAGCGAAAATTGCTTGACGGAGCTTACCCACAAAAACGAAAATGGTGGGCTGTTTGAGGCAATCTGAGAGTAATCTGAGGAGTGATTTTCACTATAGAAAATACCTGATTTATTATAGGGTTTGACGTGCCGACGCAATGCAGGGGATGAGGTGCGCCGTAGTGGAGGGCTGCGGCTTAATTTTGATCACCTGGGGATCTCTAACGTGGGCCGAAATTTTGGGCACACCGGCGTTTTTGCTTTCCGCCGCCATCAGAATACCGGCTGCCGCGGCCAGGAATTGAACCCGCGTCCTCGTTCGCGGCAGCACAACGCTTAGTATAGGAAATAACTGCAAGAGTTACACGCAGTTTGCAAGACAATATGATAGTTAGGGTAAATCCTGAAAAATGATGTCTCCTCACGCTCCTTCGTTCAGAACAAGAACAAAACGTTACAACAGTGGGGACGCGCGCAAAACTGCAACGAAATGAGCGCTTGTCCCGTCGTCTTCTGTTTTTATCCCAGTCACGCTTTACTGTATCTTTATTATGCACCAACGTGCCCAACCAAACCTGTTCTTCAGAAGTGTGCAGGCATTGCATTGATCGTAGGAGGAGGATGAAGTGAGGGAGACAGAACGGGGGCGGGGGGGTGGCAAAAAAAGAGAGGGAATAAGTCGAAAGGGCTGCATAGGGCTGTCGTCGTCCGACAACCTTTGCAGCTATACCAGCGGATACGCGTTGAATTCTTTACAAGGAGCTGTAACCCTCTTGTTTGTTGCGTGTGTAGACACAAAAGCATTTGAATGTTTTGGGCCTCCCTTCGGTACACCTTTGGTCCCCGGTGATTTATGTTTTACTAGAGAAGGGCCGGTAGTGCCCTGAAAGATTGTGCTCCAAGCAATGCGTTTGTGTTTAGAGGGGAAGACAACCTTACAAAGGTCGGTGCAAGCTTGGTCCTCTTATTATAACTGTCCCACACTGTGGGTTGCTCAGTGAAGCCTGTCTATAAGGAAAGATAAAGGTGGCAAAGGAAGAAGACGCCGCGAAAAGGGATCACCTGCGAAAATCGGGGCGCATGCTTACGGCCAGCGGGGCCACGTATACCCCAAGGCAGGAAGGGCAACACGTCGGCGTGCTGCAATCCCAGTGAAGTCTTACCCGGCGCAATAGTGCGGTTCGAACGGGAGTTTTTGGCGTGGTAAACCAAAATCCCTTTACAGCATCCCTGGTCATCTCAATTCCCGCAGTGGAACGACACTAACTTGTTTTGCGACCGCATACCTTGCAGGGAGTTTCCATGGGTGGGCTATAATTTGTGTCTTCTTCCCATAATTCGTGCAAATGTTGATGCCTCGTATGTTTGAAACCACGACGTGGCATATCACAAAAGCTTGCCAACAACAGTGGCAAACCGCGTTGTTACTGGCATTTGTTGAATAAAATTCCAAGTGATGCGTCGCTTATATCAGAGCCTCTTGGGACATGCTACGCCTCTTAGAAACGGGCTATATTTCTTTTATCCCGCAACACTTGAAAGTACATGCCCACGAATTGTGCGCACAGGACGCGTTATACTTCTGCGGTAACAAAGTGGTGGTAGCATGATGGGTCGTAGTCAGGAATGATTTTCCCGCGCGGGCCAAGATGATTCTGATAATTGCTTTTGAGAGGCTTCTTTATGTAAGCACTCCTGTTCGCTGACCTGTATTAACAGCAGGGCTGTTGTACAAGCTGTAAGTTCGGTGTTGCAGGACAAATCCCGAGCTCTCGTCAGCTCGTGCATCGCGGTTACCGCCGAGCGTTCCGCCACGCGCAATGCTTTTAGCAAGAAGAATTCCAGCTCTCCCGTCAAGCGCTACCGCGCATGTGATGCTTGGAATGAGGACAACTACCATATCGATGCTTATGAGGATGACTACTACTTGCAGAGTGCTAAGCAATGACGTCACATGCAAATAAACAATTTCATACTTGCACAAATGCATAGTAATGGGTCCTTCTGCGCCTACGTAAAAAGAAATCCTGAAGCTTTGCTATTGTTCAAGCCTTGCGCGCCTTAGAGCAACGTTCTATAGTTAAGCTGGTGGAAGTCCACAATGCTGACGATGACTTTGCATTCACCACTCGCCGAGAAGAAAAGAAAGCCTTTTCGATGCATATGACTACGATTACTGGCACCGCAACTATGCAAATAAACAATGATACTGAAATTTAACTACGTGTCCGGCAACGCTCACCTACAATAGCTTCGCCATTCAAGCATTGCGCATGAATGCAAGCATCCCCTAATTTTTTAAGGCTGCGTTGTAAGTACTGGCCCTAATGTCCGGAATAAGCAACTCTGCAAAACAAGTTGCTTATGCACAAGGAGTACTGGAAGTATCAGACGCACAAATCACGAAGGAATGTGCGGCATTTAAAAACATGCGCCCTCCTCCGTGGGCGGAGCGCACAGCGGCACAAGAGGTCGCGTGAATCTATCACATAGAATTCAGCGAGAACGCAGGGGGAAATACGTAGATTTGCTCGGTGAGTGTACCGGCTGTCGCCTCCGTGTCCATGAGGCTGGTAGCTTAATCGGGAAGACTGCGGGCTCTCGATCCGTTTCTCTGTTCGTCCCAGATTCTATTCCTACTGATGCCAGTGACATCTTTTATTTATTCTCGGGAGTTTTGTGTTGACACCAGCGGTCGTGACAGAAACCTTGACTATAAAAGGGACGGTGTATTCAAAGGAACACAAGCTGCTGTTGGGAACAAAAACTGACGAATAATAGAATTTGTGTAAGCAAAACGTAGTTCTGTGCTTTCAGTATGCTCGCACTTACAGGTTGCAGTCGGAATCAAAATTTCTATCGCGCGGATGGAAGCGATGTTGAAAAAATGGTGTGAGGACATCAATTTATGCCGCCCCCGAAAGCGTCAAGGCTTCCATTCCGTGTTGCAATCACAGCGCTTGCGTGCTTTTGTCGTTTGCAAAACATGGAGCGTGAGAGCATGGTGCAAGAGTTGGGTGGAACTACTGCAAGTAAGCAGCGAATGTTGAGCCGGCTCTCAAGAAACGTTCCCGCGATATACCCGGTGCCAAGAGGATCCGCTGTCTGGAGGCCTCTAGCTTTAACGTGATGACCGGCTCAGTTAGATGGAAAGAGAAAAGTTCATTCAACTCAAACAATTTTTAAATAAGTTTTTGCAGACGTTTCTGCGTCTCTTTACGTTCCGCACTGTGTAATGGATACCTTTTTTTCTGTGTAAAAGATATGCCGCTGCTATTAATGAGTACACGCTTGCCACTAAGCTCTCATATTCCGTCAGGCCTGCCCGCCCCTGTAATTTGGAAGACTGGCGAGCAGGATGTGTACTGCGTTATCTCGCGTCATCCGCACCACGGGCCATCCATCGCTCCCGCGGGCCGGTGCTTGCGAGCTGCCAAGCGACGCCGACGCTCCAGGACTGCGTCCCCCTGAGATCGACCCGGCCGGGGAGCTTAACATCCGCTTACAGACTGCAATACGAACGCTTCATGAGGCACAGTGCCTTGTACCAGTAGCCGGAACTTGTTGCGCACGTGGATGGGATTGTTGGAGCGATGATGCCCCGTCTCCCTCGGCGATAGCTCTACCCCGCTCTAGACACGGGCACACAGGGCCGGTTCTTTATGCTGCGTGTTTGGGACACGAAAGGAACTCTAACGGCTTCCGCAAAGTGACGAAGGAGCGAGGCTTGCGTTGTAAACGCAGAATGTCGTTGCTTTACCGTATTATCGCGCGCATAACCCGCACCAAAAAGGCAAAATTTTTCGGTGTTAAAGTAGGGGTGCAGATAATACGCCGAGTTTATCCGTTAGTGCTACTTCACGGCAATGCCTGTTGCGCCGTGAAGCTCATACGCAGTAATATTGACTAAGCCTTCCATGGCAGCGGTTGCGCAAAACATGCGCAAAAAAAAAACAAGGACGAGCGCATCCTAAGAACTGAATTTTATTAGTGCACAGCTGTAGTACCGGCGATGCCCGGGTGGGACATTGCACTAATGACACTAATGGGAATAACACGTTTTCAGTTATTTGTTAGTTGTCATACCTGGGTGGTTCATCGTGAAGTGGTACACAATTATGAATTCATGCCTGCTGTCAATACCTGGGCTCCGACCGGAGGCGTGTTGGGGTAATAGCAAACGTTTGGAGCTCCTATTTTGCTGCAACTCTCGCTAAACAAATTGCACCAAGATAGTGCACTCAAGCCGTTGAGTGAGCGAGTTAAAAAAGTGTTATGGAGCCTATGGAACGGTTGCGTGTGCAGATGCGGCGCTTTTGTGGTGAGCCTGAGCTGCTTTCCCAGTACGACAGCGCAATCCGGATTTATTTCAACGCCGGCCACGCCGAACGAGTTCCCGAGCATGACGGCGACCAAGGCTCTACAACCAGGCACTACATGCCGCATCACGGTGTGGTTCGTCGGGACGCCGTCACAACCAAGCTGAGGGTGGGTTTCGATGCCTTGTCACATGTTTCGGGGCAACCTTCGCTGAACAGCATCCTCTGTAAAGGCTCCTGGTTCGTTCCCGGTTTTCGGCACCAGCGTGTGGCTGATCAAGCAAGGAAAGCAGGACCCAGACGTCCGGTTCTCGTCGTGGTCACGGAACACTTCAGCTCCAGCACGCGAGCGCGGCCGATCGCCCAATTCCTGGGTCAGAACACGAGCCACTGCTACGAGCCCGAGGAGCGAGCCATGCCAGTGAGAGCCGCCTCTTTATTATCATCATTATTAACAGTGGTTTCAGCCCTTTTCACGGCTAGCTGTTCACGCTTGCAGACAGCCCCACCGACTGCCCCAATTACATGGTCAGGATACCCCGTTTGTCTGAGCCGAGAAACCTGCGCCTCCACAGCCCTCGGCACATGGTGAACACCGGACGTCTTCAGGGTGCTGGTGAAGCATGTCGTTCAACCAGTTTGGTGTGGGCAGAGTTAAATTGCAACAGGGGCTTCTGCTTGGGGGAGGGACGTATCTACAAGTAATCTGTTTGTCTGAAAACTTCAGGCTGATGTCCAAGAACTTCATTGTGTTACTTTCTGCCATTTCATGTGGTGTAAATTAGGGAAATCTTCGAACACAGCCAGTATTGACGCTATATCAGTTATAAAGATAGACGCACACCTCCGAGCCCAGTCACAAAATCATCAGCAAACCTGGTTGGTTGGTTGGCTGATTGATTGGAGATATAACAAGAAAGAAACGTACCCACTCTGGCGGATTGGCCAAGTCTGATTGTGGTTTCAATGTTGAAGAAGCTCAGGAATTAAAACTAAGGGAAAATAGAAGTGGGATAAAAGTGCGTAAAGGAATGCTGAGAGAACCTAAAGTACAAAAAAATCAATACTGCTGCAACATCCTGCCTTTGAATAAACAATTAGAAAAAAATTGATGCGATTGACTTACAAGGTAAGCGCCCTGATTCGGCAATAAAAGAGTGAAGAGCCCGAGAAACATCCCCGTTGCAACAACCAAGCCCCACTGTCCCAAATTACAATAAACTAGGTACCGACAAGTCGAGACCCAGCCGCCAGAAGGAAACCTCCACGTAATGATTTTGGAGGGAGGAGAACCGCCGGAAAGACAACAGGAAATGGTCTATTGCTCCCTCCTCTTGACAGAAGCCGCAGATGGCCGATGGCGCCATGGGTGTGCAGCCTAGAAAAAACTCAAATAAGGCGTTCGGCAGCAAAATCAGGTCAGTGTGACCTGCACAGTCTAGACTACGCAAATTCACACATCCAAGAGCACCGGAGTTGGTCAGTGTCGGGCAGTCACAGATATTGTCTGGTGGGAAGCTTTCCAGCGATGTGTACCTTCGAAACCTTATCGCAACAACGTAGGCTATGAACCGTAGGCTATCAACAGTATCAACCAGAGGAAAATTTTGTGCTACTCCTGCCAAGTAATCAGCGGTTCAGTTAAGTTGAATACCTCGGCGCCCTGGTATTCGGACCAGGCGGATTCCCCTGACATTGCCCGTATAAACAACGACATCAATCGGTGAAGTTGAGTAATGGTTGGAAAAGATAACGCGGAGCAGGCTGAAAAAGATTCCGTCACAATGATCACCTGGGAATGGTCTCCGCTGAGCTTTCGAAGAGCGAGCACGATTATCACTAACTCTGCCAAATATATTGTCGTGAGATGTGGAATACGAAGAGGAAATTCCGCGTCAAGCACAGGTGAAAAGATATGTACACCACCTTTTTGTCCTGAGCCGAAGCATCTGTAGCTACAACCACATGTTTCGGGAACTCTTGCAGGTGGTTTGCTAAAAGGCCATATATTGTCCTCTCCGGCAATCATTTGCGAATAGATGTTGTGGTACCGGGGTTCCTGCACCCGGCTGCGGTTCCCCAGAAAGACACTGAGCCCCCTCAATCACACCTTTACTGGGAGTCCCGCTCCGCCAAGGTTCACTGCTCAGCCGATCCGGATGTGCACACCTCGCCAAGCCGAGTCCGCCATGTTCTATCCTAGCTCGTCTCGCGCCACATCTTCCTCAGCCGGCACATGTCCATGCCGTGAGATTGTCCCCCGACACTACTGCGGGATTGCCACACTCTCCCCCCCTCCGAAGAAAAGGCAACGCACAGTCCTCGAGCCAACCAAGAATAGACAAAGAGTAATTCGACGGCATCGGCATCAGAGCCCCAAGATGACGTCACAGTCCACGAAATAGCTGTCAACAGCAAGCTTGAAACTCGGTACATCCTCCGGGACAGCAGCCACAGGATCAGATCAGCCCAGGAACAGCCATGGACGCCGATGGATCGCTGGCGCCACTGGAGGAATGCCACCAACCGATGACGGTCTGTCCAACAGCACCAGACGGAGGAGATAGGGCTTCCCGGCCGGAGTGGAACCGAGAGCACCACCGAAAAGTGCGGTTCAAGGCCCACAGCACACACGCCAAGGCAACACAGTGCAGAGGAGATAGCAGGAACGGCCCGGAGCAAGTGCCGTGGAACCGAGGTGTCCCCAAGGCCAGGGAGACAAGAGCTCAGGAAACCACCGGGGCATGCCAGCGCGCATGTTGATGTGGCAGTGGTGAAAGTCTTCCAAACGGTGCGGCGGTGAATGCGGGCGTAGCCTTAGCGAATGCAAAAATGGATTCTGGATGTGAAAGAAGCAAAAATTAACGCCCTTGAACGAACACAATTCTATCTGGGAAAAAAATGAAAAAATAACGAAGCGCATCACGTGGGACTGATCAAGCATCAAATTCAGGGCCAAGAAAAGGTAATCAGAAACACAAAAAAATGCCTAAAAAGGATACTCTAGAAACATCCCATAGAAAGTTAACATGACGGGTGCGCAGACGCCATTGAGAAACAAGAGGTGTTGCGGCCAAAAGCAGATCAGTCCACGTGGTACTGTTTAAGGTATGCTATATTAACCGGGCCTGCATGTTCACCTGTCATGCGGCGCTATGGGCTGTGCGCGCGCTTCAACACGGCAAGCAGTGGGTGAAAAACATCAGTCCTCGCCTCCAGCCAATTTTGCGGCCCCCGGCGACGGGTTAGTCACCATCATTGCCCCGGGCTGCATTCCCTCATCTCGATGGCTATTTGTATTTCGGCGACCAGCCATCACACGGGGACACTCACCACGAACGTGTTGGCTGCGTGTTTCCAAACGCTTCGCTGCACAGAGCACGCACGTGACATGTGTGATGTCACTGCGCCCTCTATTCTTTTAGGCTCCTGCTAACACAAACCCACCGTTCTGGCTCTGTAGCCTTGACGTAGAGCACTGAGGGCTGGCGCTGACGGCTTGGGTTCGAGCCCCAGCAGGTCTATCTCGTGGGTTGGTTTTTTTAATGCGTATATTTTCCTAAATATATTTTTTAAAACTCCAATTTACGCGTTGTTTTTGTTAATAATGGTGATTTGGTATGTTTTAGGTCACTTCAGGCTTGGGCGCAGCCAATGACCACGTTGAATTACCGTTTTCCATCGCGAGAACAGACATGTCACGTGTGTGCTCTGTGCAGCGAAGCGTTTGGAAATACGCGTCCTGGCTGTCCACATTGGTAACAGCCGCCAGCTTTATTTCCATCAGGCACGTAGCCTCGCGACCCTCCCGTCTCGGCAACTGGACGAGAAGGACATCTGGAGTTCAGGGGATTTCGTTGCCGACCCCAAAGGGAGACACTCGGGTCGGGGAGCGGTGAGCCTGCCAGTAAAGAGGGCCTGTTTTCCCAAAGCAAGTACCCTGGCTAAAACCGCTGCGGGGAGTTCCCGCCATGGGCTGCACCATCCAGTGGTCTTCCGTGCTCCGACTGCCTGTGGCCAAAGGCAGAAGGATCTAGTGCACGGGGGGAATTCAAGAGCCGCTGCAGTACGCGGCTGTGGACTTCGCTCTGGCGAAGTCTCAAGGGTGTCTCTCCATGTACAAGCTGGCTCGATTGCTTCCCCTACTGGCGGAGGGGGTACATAATTCAGCTCCAATATTAGAGCTTCCTCGATTGACCGGCCTGATCGTGCCATCTCCTCCAGGCTCGAGTACTCACGACCACGTAAGTAAGGTCGGAAGCGCGGGTGCATCGTCGTAAGACGTGCCTCACCATTTCTGCATCAGACGCACCCGGGATAGCTCTTTTGAAGAGCTCCTAGGTAGCTCGATGTATTCGAGCAAGCCCTCGCGCGGGTGCTGCGTACGTGCTTCCAACTCACGGCGGATGCGGTAGTCGTAGTCGGGAGGCAGGAACTCCTCGCGTTATCGTGCCACGAAGTCAGCCCAGGACGCGAACGGAGCCTGCAGGCGCCACCAGCGACCGGCGGATCCCTCCATGAAACAAATTCCTGTTCCCTTGTGTAATGAAAGCAAAATAAATGAAAATGGGAACAAAAACCTGTAGGACGCGGGCCAGGACGAACTCGTCCGAGGCACCAGACGCCGCCTTGTATACGGTGAGGTCGCCCAGGAAGTCCGCCACTGTCGTGCGGTCATCGTATCCCGTGAACCGTGGTACCTCAATGTTCTGCTCAAACGATGGCCCGTGCTCGGACCTACCGCGTTCTAGCCCGAGACCTACCAGCCGGTTCGTGAGGTTCTCGCGGAGGTCTATGATTGGTCTATGATTAAACGTTCCTGTGCAACGTTGCGACTGCGCACTGGCATTACTGTGACCGTTCGCCTGACACCCGGGCACGCAAGAGCCCTCGGTAGTGAGTGGGCCCATCAGCTGGCGAGCGAGGCTTGTCGAAATTTCCGCCCGCAGCTTGACAGCTCCCACACTGAGGAGTTCTGCTTTGATCCCGATGGCGAACGCCGCTGCCGCAAACAGCGCCGCCGACAGGAGATCCTTTCAACAGTGCCCATCAACCCGGACCCAGTGCCTCCTGGGCTTACCCGCGCTGCACATGTCTTCCTGAACCGTGCGCGCTCCGGATACGCTTTAACAGATGACGTCGTGGCCAGGTGGAGGCACGCCTCGAATAGAACAATGAGGAGCGGCAATTCCACTGCAGCAGCTTCCGAAGACCTTTCATCTGCGCTGGCATCACCATCCGACCCTACGTACGTCTGCTACGCATGTGGGCAGTCACTGAAGCCAACCATCCATCACCTTGTATGGGACTGCATAGGTCTCGTAGGGCCACGTGAGACACATCGGCCTGCCTGGGTACTCGCTTACGAGGACTGGATCCGTCCGAAGTGCCGCATCAAACAGACTTTATCCGCACTTTGGCGGTTCGTTCTGGACTCCTCCATGTTAGGACACCATTGAGGTCTTCATCTCCCCTCCCTCCTCTTCCCCATGTGGCCTTGAGCCATCCCTTTCAATAAATGTTCGTTGTTGTTGTTGTTGGGCGGAGCACGCCGACGAGCCCAGTCGCGTCCGCATCCCTTGCGGTCTCGCGCGAAGCAACGGAGGGCCTCCGACGGGTAGCGGCTCCACGGACAGGCATGTCCCTAGGACGAAATGCTCTCGCGCGCCGCGAAGCGAACACACGAAGAAAAAATGGTGATAAACAACACAATCCACAAAAAATGCGCCACGAAATGCGAGGACTACCAAAAATCCCGGCGGTCACGAAAAAACGCCAATGCAATTAGCCCCACAAAACGCCCACCGCGGAACACCAGAACAAGGAAGAAGACCACAATGCCCTTCACCGGAACCACGGCCGGCCCCACGTTCAGGGCGCCAAATGTGGTACCGGCGTTCTTGTACCCGGCGGCGGTTCCCCAGAAAGACACTGAGCCCCCTCAATCACACCTTTACTGGGAGTCCCGCTCCGCCAAGGTCCACTGCTCAGCCTATCCGGATGCGCACACCTCGCCCAGCCGAGTCCGCCATGTTCTATCCTAGCTCGTCTCGCGCCACATCTTCTTCAGTCGGCACACGTCCATCTCGTGAGATTGTGCCCCGCCACCATTGCGGGATTGCCACAATGTGAAAATGTCAAAGACAATGTCCACCCTCACAATGCGATAGTCAAACGTAGGTACAAATAGGTCGGCTGGCGACTGCGTTATCGCCTACGCCAGCCGTGTGTTGACACCCACTGAACGAAATTATTCTATTACCGAACTGGAATGCCTTGCCCTAGTCTGGGCTATCGCCAAATTTCGCCCATACCTCTACGGTCGACAATTTTCCATCGTGACGGATCACCACTCGCATGATGGTCTGCATCCTTGAAGGGCCCTACTGCACGCCTCGGGCGTTGGGATCCGCGACTGCAGGAATACTCCTATTCTGTAGTCGATAAATCCGGCCGTCTCCATCAAGACGCTGACGGTCTATCACGCTACAGAGTCGCGCTCCCCGATCCTACAATTCCCGACTCACTTTCACCTTGGTATTGTCTATTTCTAACCTTCAACTGCGTGCTGCTTCGCAGTGCCTTGATGCCTCCTTGTGCAGGATCATCAACCGCTTAACCGCTGCCCCTTCCGGCCCTTCAGTGCGGTTGTTCCGAATTAAGGATGGCGTCCTCTATCATCGCAATGTCCACCAGGATGGTCCTAATCTGCTTCATGTAGTACCGGAGCACCTTCATTGAGATGTCCTCTGGCAGCTCTACCACCTTCCAACAGCTGCCCATCTAGGGGTTTCCCGGACCTAAGGCCGCGTGTGACGGCACTTCTTCTAGCCGGGGCTTTACCGCTCGATTCGCCATTACGTCGGCACATGTGACATGTGCCAACACAGAAAAGTGCGTTCCACGGTACCCACCCTTGTTCTTCAGCCGCTCGATATACCTATTGGTCCATTCTTCCGTGTTGGTTTAGATATCCTGGGTCCCTTTACCCGGTCTGCGAATGACAAAAAGTGGATTGCAGTGGCCACCGAATATACGACACGATACGCATTCACACGGGCTGTTCAACCAGCTGCGCAACCGATTTCCTCCTGCACGACGTCATCTTACACCACGGTGCTCCTCGTCAGCTACTGATAGACCGCGGGCAATACTTGCCTTCCCGAGTACCCGTCGACATCATCCACTCATGCGCAACCATTCACAAGGTTACTACCGCCTACATCCCTGAAACCAATGGCCTCACAGAGTGCCTTAAAGGGGCACTGACACATAATTTTGAAGTCGAGATAACTTCGGAGATAGATTGGTGGGAACACATATACATCATCTGCAAAATATCAGCGGCGAATACAGCCTAGAACATATTTAAAATCATTTTTAAAGTGTGCGAAACGCAACCGAGCAGCCAGCAGAGGACCACGCGCAATCGACATCCCGAGGACATTGTGTAAATAAACAACATTAAAACACGTCACGAGTTTGTGTTGGCCGCTTCCGCACTGCCGGCGTTTTTCGCCGGCTCGCCCGGCTCGCCGCTCCAATCGGAGGGCCGGAGGGCGGAGCTTCTGCTGTCGAGAACGAACGACCCGATCGTTGGCGGCGGAGGCGCCGTGAATTCGTCAGCTCATCCGGCAGCTGGCCGCGACCAAAGTTCTACAGCGATTCCAGAAACTCTGTTTCTATTACTGTTTATTACCATTGGATGCGAAAACGCGCCGGAGGCACGAAAAGCCCACTGAACTAGCCGCAAGGTCGCTGTGCAGGCGGCGGCCACGGCCGCGGAGTGTCCCAAGCCGGCGCAGGTAGCTCGAGTGATAGCTTGTTACCGCTGCACGAAATTGTCCCCAAGTCCCCACCATGGTGGCTTACATGAGAAAGGAATTAATGATGCGATGGCGGGTTGCATTAAAAATTGCCATCTGCACCGCTTACGAGAGCGGCACTCGAATATCCGCCGCAGTGCTAAGCCGAACACATCTGTAGGCGGACCTGTAGGCAGACCGGCCGGCTGCTCCCACCGCGCGCCTTGACACCTACCGTCTCGAGTGTCGCGCGTCGTTCTTTAGCCGCGGTAGCATTTGCAGTCGCAGCGCCTGCGTACCATCCACGGTCGCTTTTTAATTAAGCGCCTCAGGAGATCAGTACGTGGGGGTAACCGCAGAAACTGCCGTCGATGCGGATTCGACAGTGCTACGGCGGCTCTGCTCTGTGATATCCCTCCGGCGGTCACGTGGTCAGCTTTGTTCACACAAAATCCACAAAATCCATTGTTTCGCGGCACTCGCTGAAACCGAAACTGCGACTGGCCGCATTGAAAATGCCTCTAATTAAACAACCGTCGCACGCTGAAGCAAATGAGGTTTCTACAGGTTATAAGTAGGTCACTAGCTACTTATCGCAACAAAAAAAAACAAGATGCAAAATTTTTGTGTCAGTGCCCCTTTAACCGGACTTTAACAGATATGCTTTCTGGGTACGTTTCTGAGGGCCATAGTGACTGGGACATTGCCTCGCCTTACATAACGTTTGCCTACAACTAGTCGCGCGTTGATACTGCCGGATTCTCTACCTTCCACCTCCTATTCGGACGAGAGCTGACGTTACCCCTGAACACTTTATTTGAACCCCCTATGCCACCTTCCGTGTAGGCACAACCCGCCATCGCCCGCGTTGACGCTGCCTGCAACATTGCTCACGTCAGGCTTGGTCCCGGTGGTCCCAAAAGGATCGCTACGACTGCCGCCACAGCACCCGCCCCTTTGGACCTGGATCCCTGGTGCTGCTCTCGTGTCCTGCACGCCGCGTAGGGTGTTTGGAAAAGCTTCTAGCCATTACTGCGGCCCGTACCGTGTCCTAGTAGGACTTGATCGCTGGCTAGTTGGTTCATGACGTACGAAGGAATACGTCTGTGCAAAAGACAAGGAAAAAGAGAAGAGAGGACAAGACGTGGAGAAAAGAAAGGACAAGTTGCGCTCGTCTTGTTGTTGTTGTTGTTGTTCCTTCACTATATTGGCGCATACCCAATCAGGGGATCGGCCAAACATCAGTCGCTAATTCGATTGAGATCGCTGCCTAGGTGGATGATTCGAGGAAAAGTTAGAAAATTTTGGAAGCTTTTTTCTTCTTAAACAACGTTTTTCACCACCACCTTTTTTCTTCTTGTGTTTGAGGAATGGAGATTGGAAATGAGTCAATTTTGAAACAAAATAAATAAATAAAGAAAGAAAGAAAGAAAGAAGAAGAAGAAGACAAAGAAGGAGTAGGAGGAGGTGGAGGAGGAGAATAATAATAATAATCAATCAATCAATCAATGAATCAATCATGTTTATTTACGTGCCCAGGAACAGCCAGAGGCCTGAGTGCTGGCGCACGGGTAGTTACATGAAAACAAAATACAAGAAACATATAGCAAGAAACAAACAAGCGACAAGACACACAAATTGAAGTAGCGAAAATGACAAATAAAGCACAGGCGGAGCCTGGGTACAGGTAAAAAATAAAAAAAGAAGATGCCTATGTTGCTCTGCCTGTCGTAAAGGCCACACGACAGGCAGAGCAACAAAGTTTGACAGTAATACAACAAAAACAACAGAGTGTAGAGACAAATGATAATACGAACAAATGACAGTAAACAGTTTCAAATATAGGCAACTATCAGTTGGATAGACACAACCGCAGAGAAACCAAATTCTAGAAAAAAAAGAGCGACAGACATATCATAGGTGTTTAACATACTGTATTCAACAGCGCTGTACGGTAAATTGTAAAGGATTTCTGAAAGATGTCAAGGCGTTCAAAGAAGCGGTTATAACAATTCTGTATTCTGCGCACAGGAGAATGATTGGAGTTGCGCGCAGCGGTCAAGAACGGGCGATGCGACCTGGTGGGCTTTTGTGGTACACTAAACTCTAAACAGTTAAGCAGGTCTGCGCAAGAAAGGTCGCCATGAACAATTTTGTGAAGAAATGTAAGGTCTGCACGCATACGTCTGCAGTTCAAGGAAGGGATGGAAGGGACTATGGGTAAGTCAGAATCAGGATGAAAACTGTGATTGTGATGACGGTGCTTAAATATGGACAAAAACTTCTTCTGCACACGTTCTATTAATTCACTACTAGATTTGGAGACGCCGTTCCAGGCAACAGAAGCATATTCTAACTGTGGTATACATATTGCATTGTATAGCATTAGGAATGGATCTGGAGAAGAGAATTCCTTTGTAATCCGACACACATTTCCAAGGCTTCGGAGTGCTCGCCGGGTGATGAGCCTAATATGAGGAGAAAAAGAGAGGGTACTGTCGAAAAGCACCCCTAGGTCCCTAATCTCATCAACCCTTTGCAAAGGAGCTCCCTCAATACTGTAGGAAAACAGCAGACGGTGGGTTTTCCGGCTGTAGGTGACAACCTTTGTTTTAGTGGGGTTTAAAATTAGGCAGTAAAATAATAATATTAATAATACTAATAATAATAAACTGCAGTGAATACGTCTTGAGGGCTCTGGTGAGGTTCCAGAATAAGATACGAATTAAGTTGTGAATCTTTTGGAATTTTCTATGAAGCGCAGAAGAGCAGAACAAACATACCGGCG
The DNA here is from genome assembly GCF_048455015.1 of Haemaphysalis longicornis. Taxonomy (NCBI): domain Eukaryota; kingdom Metazoa; phylum Arthropoda; class Arachnida; order Ixodida; family Ixodidae; genus Haemaphysalis; species Haemaphysalis longicornis. The sequence continues at coordinate 10,815,863 of NW_027526233.1, read as the reverse complement.
GCCATATCCAGTTTCTGAAGCCCCAAATGATAAAAGAGCCGGCACTGATAATGCCAACCCCAGGCGATGAAGCGGCACCTCAAGGAGCTGACGTCTGAGGTTTCAAAATCGTCGACACGACAAAATGGTCGACAGACTCTTCTTCATTACCCCGCACGGGGCACCTTGAGCAATCTTGGTGACGGTACTGGCGATACCGCGGACCCCGAGCCCCCAAACATAAGCTGGATCCAACCGTGGCGATGTGTTTATAGGTGGAGGGTTAGAAACCACGAACGGTGGCCGTCGGAGCCCAGGTCAAGCTCCGGCGGATGGGCTCCCTGTCTGTTCACCAGGCAGGGAGCTCCGGGACCTCTTTGGCTACCAGGGTAAGGCCAAAGAAGAAAGTACCCCCGTCTCCCTGCTTTCCAACGTATCATATGGCATTTTCCAAACCCCCCCCCCAAACGTGATCGGCCCCCGAAAAGGGGCCGCACCGAAGCTTCGTTCCCACCACTTCCCAACTTGAGTATTTCGAAACCGAACAACTACCCTCGCTTCTTAGTAATAGAATCAGTTGACCAGTTGAACCCTCTTGCTTTAAAGTCAGTATTTCTCGTCTCCAAATTTCTTGAAGGTGTCATCGGCGAATCATATAAAGCCAAAAAACAAAGAACCGGTGAAATCCTTGTTGAAGTCAGTAGCCAGGATCAGGCTGATAAACTACTTGCACAAACCCGCATCGCCGATCTGCCATCCGAGTCACGCCCCACCGCAGCCTAAACAGCTCCCAGGGCGTGATTTCCGAATATGACCTAATCAATGAATCTGAAGCTGACCTGCTGGAGGGCCTTCGTAGTCAGGGCGTAACAGCGGTCAGGCGCATAACCATCCGCAGAGACGATAAACAAATACCGACAAAGCACCTCATCCTAACCTTCGACAAGGCGACCCTTCCTGAATTCATCAACGCAGGTTACATTCGTTGTTCAGTCCGGCCTTACATCCCGAACCCACGGCGCTGCTTCAAGTGCCAACGGTTCGGGCACGGCACAAACACCTGCCGCGGCCGACTTACCTGCGCAAAATGCGCCCAGCGCGATCACCCGGCCGAAAACTGCAACGTGCAACAACTTCTTTGTGTAAACTGCCAGGGTCCACATGCGGCCTACTCCAGAAAATGCGAAAAGTTTCATTTAGAAAAGAAAATCATTAACATCAAGGTCACTGAAAACATCACTTTCCCAGAGGCGCGGAAGAGGTTCGCCTCTTTCCCTCTGGGGAGGTACGCCGACGCAGCTCTCCGGGGGGCGGAGCGGCGTCTGGTTTCGGCGGGGACCCAGTACCGCGAGTCGGACTTGGTCCCGACCCCGCCCCCCCCTCGGTTGCCTCTGTCAGCCCAACCCGCCTCCTCACCGCTCACTGAGCCAGCAGCGGCTGTGGTGGCATCCACGTCCGGTGGGGATGCTGCTGCACCCACCGTTTCCCCCTCTCTACCGGCCCGAAGCACACGCGAGGGCCCGGACGAGATGGAGACGGGGGCAGTCGCAGCGACCCCCTCGCCAGCCTCACTGCCTGTGCCATCTGTGGTGCTCCCCACGCCTTCGGCACTGGCAGCACAGGCAAAGAACACCCGAAAGGGTACCACGTCAAGAGGGCCCAGTCCGCTGGGCACCCCCTTGCCTTCAGATGACGACATGGACGTCGAGCCCTTCCGGCTTTCATCGCAGCGGAAGGAACGGGCTGCGACGTCCAGGTCAGTAGAGAAGGCCAGAAAACCCCTTCCAAGAGTCCAAGCCCCGAAAGACCCTACATAAATAGTCACACTCCAGTAGCTCTGAACACATAATAATGGGAAGAGAAAATATTGTTCAATGGAACTGCAGAGGCCTTCTGAATAATCTTGACGACGTTTATGAGATTCTGCATGCCAATCAGCCAAGTATAATGTGTGTCCAGGAAACACATCTGAATTCCAAACACACAAATTTCTTGAATAGTTACAGGGTATACAGGAAAGACAGGGATGGCTGCACACACTCTTCTGGCGGTGTTGCCATAATCACCCGCAAATCCTTAGCATGCCACCCTGTCACCTTGAACACCGTCCTTGAGGCTGTAGCAATACGCTTAATAATATTTAATAGGTTGATAACGGTATGCTCCATATACATTCCTCCTGATGTTGCACTTACGAGCTCCGACTTCGAGGCGCTGGTTGACCAGCTGCCCGAACCATACATCCTTACAGGCGACCTTAATGCTCACAACACTCTTTGGGGCTCTTCTCGCACGGATGCCCGAGGTCGCCTTATAGAGAAATTGCTTACATCTTCAGGAGCATGCCTTTTCAACAATAAACAGCCTACATACCATAACATAGGACACAACACATACTCATGTCTTGACTTGGCTATTGGCTCCGCAGTTCTCTTTCCTCTTCTCGAGTGGGGTGTGGGAACTGACCCATATGGCAGTGACCACTGCCCCACCTCACTCACATACATAGGTAAAGTCCCATGCAGTCTATCTTCCCATAATAGGTTCAATGAAGCACAAGCTAACTGGAATACATTTACAGAGACATCCAAACTACACCACACATCCATAGGACACCTACACGTCGAAGAAGCTACCCAACTCCTCACGGCGCACATCCTCGACGCCGCCGAAAAGTCCATTCCCCACGCCTCTGGTGCCCCGCGCAACCAGCGGAGGCCGTGGTGGAATGAGGACTGTAGGCGGGCGCGAGAGGCCCAGAACAAGGCGTGGGGTATCCTGCGCAGGTACCCCACGTCGGGAAACCTTTTATTGTTCAAAAGGGCTAAGGCGATGGGAAAACGTGTGCGCCGTGAGGCAAAACGAGAGAGTTGGCGCTCATTCGTAACATCCATAAACTCTTACGCTGACTCTCGCAAAGTCTGGACACGAATACGCAAACTAAAAGGACAACAGACACACAGCCTGCCCCTGGTCAGTACAACAGGGGACAAACTGGAAGACCAGGCTAACACACTCGCACAACACTTCCAACACGTGTCCAGTTCAGCACACTACACTAGCACTTTCATGAAACACAAACAATTGGCCGAAAAGAAGTCTTTACGTGATAATGATAAGTCAACCTCCTCTTATAACTCGGAGTTTTCACTTCATGAGCTGAGGACCGCTCTGAGCACTTGTAAACCCTCAGCTCCAGGCCCAGACAACATCACATATACAATGATACAGCATCTACACTCAGACACTCTTCTAACACTCCTCCACCTATATAACAAGATTTGGCTTTCGGGGCACATTCCTCGCTCTTGGAGGGAGGCCATAGTAGTGGCTTTCCTAAAAGAAGGGAAGGACTCTTCCTCTCCTTCTAGTTACCGGCCCATTGCTTTGACAAGTTGCCTGTGCAAGCTCCTCGAGAAGATGATAAACCGTAGGCTCGTGTACTTCCTTGAGTACAACGGTCTTCTCGAGAGCTGCCAGGCAGGCTTCCGGGCAGGGCGATCCACAAATGATCAATTAGTTGCACTGGAATCTTACATAAAGGATGCCTTTATACACAGACAGTACTGCATGACCGTATTTTTTGATATCGAGAAAGCTTATGATACGGCATGGCGTTATGGCATTCTTGCAGACCTAAAATCCTACGGTGTGACAGGTAACATGCTTAATACTCTTTCAAGTTACCTGTCCGAACGAACATTTCGTGTCAGGGTCGGTTCGGCACTTTCAAACGTTCACGTGCAGGAGAATGGCGTGCCTCAAGGTGGCGTATTGAGCTGCACCTTGTTTATAGTTAAGATGAACTCTCTCCGAAAGGCACTGCCGCCAACCATATCCTGCTTGATGTATGTAGATGACGTTCAGATATCTTTCAAATCATGTAACATATCCATTTGTGAACGTCAGGTCCAGCTTGGGGTAAATAAACTTTCTCGCTGGGCAGATGAAAATGGGTTTAAACTTAATCCTTCTAAAAGTACCTGCGTTGTATTCTCAAAAAGGCGGGGCATCCTGCCCGATCCCGACTTAAAACTCTTTGGTGACTCGATTCCAGTAAAAAGAGAGCACAAGTTTTTGGGTGTGGTGTTTGACGAGAAACTCTCTTTCATACCCCACATAAAACGACTCAAACAAAAATGCCTAAAAACAATGAATATTCTAAAAGTCCTGTCTCACCAATCGTACGGTGCAGACAAAGAACTCCTGCTTCGACTTTATGCCGCGTTGGTGGGGTCACGGTTGGACTACGGAAGCGTTGTGTATGGGTCAGCCACAAAAACAGCACTGAAAATGCTCGACCCAGTGCTTCACTTGGGGCTTCGCCTGTCTTGTGGGGCATTCCGTACCAGTCCTGTCCACAGTCTTTATGCAGAGTGTGACAAATGGTGCTTAGCGTACCAGCGAACTTATGTTGACCTCCTATATGCCTCCAAAATCTCATCAATGAATAACCATCCCTTTAAACCGGTTTTTAATGATACATCCACAACTAAACTCTTTTTAAACCGCCCATCAATTTCCGTTCCCTTCTCGCAGAGAGTGAGGGACGAGGTGACTATTCATGAGGTCTCCCTCTTAGACACATTCAAATCATCTCACACTGATCTTGTAGCACCATGGCATCTTCGTCCTGTAGCATGTGACTTGTCTTTCGTACAATACAATAAGAACAGGACACCAAGAAGTGGGATTTTGCAGCATTTCATGCATCTGCAGAATAAATACAGGGCTGCAGAGTTTTTCAGCGATGCATCTAAAACGTCCACTGCGGTGTCTTGTGCTGCGCATGGGCCCAATTTTGAAGCATGTAGAACAATGAATGTTAATACAAGTATTTTTACGGCAGAGGCATATGGCATATTTCTAGTTGTAAGTCACATAGTTGAACATCATATTCCTACATCCGTCATTTATACAGATTCGTTGAGCGTCGTCCGTGCATTATCATCCGGAAAGTCATCAAAAAACCATGTCATTAATCTTGTCTTCAGAACGATTATGGTAGCTTATTCTTCAAACCTTGGGGTGACTGTGTGTTGGGTGCCAGGCCACTCTGGCATTGGCGGTAATGAAGTGGCGGATGAAATGGCCGCCAATGCTGCACTCCGAAACACAGTCGACATGTCAACACTACCTTACACAGACCTCAAGCCACACATTAGACAACATCTCCGTAAAACTTGGCAAGCAGACTGGAGCGAACAGACAGACAACAAACTACATGTAATAAAACCACACCTGGGACAATACACTACTGACTCACACAACAGGCACATTGAAGTTACCCTAGCTAGGTTACGGATAGGCCATACGCATGTAACGCACTCCCACCTGCTCACGGGATCTCCAAGACCCCTGTGTAGCAGGTGTGGGGAGGGCCTATCCGTAGTCCACATACTCATACAATGCAAGGCACTTGACACAACACGACACAAACACTTCAGAGAACTCTACAGACAACATATTCCCCTACACACATCTCTGTTTCTAGGTGACGATGCCATGGTTTCTGTGAAACGCGTTTTTAAATATTTGTCAGATGTTAAGTTTTTAAACCTCATTTGCTATCATGCGTAATCACATCTGGCCCTATACACCAGCCATCACCATTATCTTTATTGATCTTACTATGTCCAGTTTGGACATTTTATACCTACCTTTTGTGGTAATCACTTGTTTTCATTAAATAACTTCTCTGGCACTCTTTGCCCTCATTGGCCTTGCGCCATTAAACACCAACCATCATCATCATCTCTTCTTCATTACAGTAACGGCACATGGCAGACTGCGCCAGACGAGACCTGTGGAGGTATCTATTCAACTGGGGCACACGACATCGAAGGCTCGTTACTATCACCTCCAGGTCGCGTGAGGGGCACCAATTCGGTTTCCAGGAGAATTTTAGATGAGAAAAATCTCGCAACGAAAATAGGACTGATTCGTGCTGCCTTTGCAGTTTCAACAATCTACGGAACCTTGCGGTGGCTAATAGAGGCGCAGTCTCAATGACATCGACAACAGGCCCGGAGGGTGCTACCCTTGCCAGAGAATCTGCGGTTTCATTAAAAGTGATTCCCTCATGCCCAGGGACCCAAAGAAGGTCAACTTCAGTTATATGAGGTGGCAGAAGTGATCGAAACGTCCGTAGAAGAGGTGAATCTTTCGGAGCAAAAAGGGCTAAGCCTACGGATAGGGAATCTGTAAGTATGAGTGGAGACGATACCGATATGTCAAGCTTTCGTAGTGCCAACACAATTGCAAAGAATTCCGCATCGAATATTGGGGTAAAATCCACCAGACGAACCGAAATGTACCAATTTAGGGAAGGGGAAACTATACCTATTCCGGATTTTTCATCTCGTTGAGAAGCATCTGTATAAATGATAGTATCTTGCTGAATTGAGGCCAAATGATCTTCTAGGATACCATTGAGCAGTCTGGCAGGTAGCATTTTAGCATTTTGGGGAAAGATGTTCCGCAAGTTGACCGTTATCGTATGACCCCTATCAAGAGATGGAACTATGTTATTGAGCGCAACCCCTAATGGAGACACCAAGCTTTGTGCTAGAGTAACTAATAAGTAAGTAATAGGACATGGGCCACTGGGCCGCCAGAAACACAGCTGGCTCAGCTACAAAGATAAATTATGCCCTTCTAACCCCCGCGCCATAGGCTCTCAAGAAAGTCTCCACAGTAAGTATTCGAAATCGGTGTATCAGAGGGGGAACTCGGGCTTCCAAATAAAGTACCGCATTAGCTGCATGTTTAGGTAGCCCTAAACAGCAGCGCAGAGCCTGGCGTTCCAGAAGAACTAGGTGGAGGAGCTTATACGTTGCAGCACCCGAGAATAGAACACACCCGAACTCTAAAATAGGCCACGCATGCATATGGTATATCATCAGAAGAGATTCACGGCGCATTCCCCTCTTTCTATGACTGAGGCGCCTAAATATGCCAACAGCACGTGCTCCTTTAGTAGCTATACGCTCTATATGTGGACTCCAGTCAAGTTGGCTAGTGTATACTACACCAAGGTATTTTAAAGAATCAACCTAGGGTGTGATGTGCTGACGGTAACAGAGAGTGATATTAAAGGAAAAAGTGGACTGAAAAGCTAGCACAGAGCATTTCCTGGCATTTATAGTGAGAGAGACGCTGTCTAACCAGGAATCTAAAGTATTCAGATACGACTGCATTAATACATGCAGTTCGTGTATGTCAGAAGCAGACGCGAAAAACGCGATATCGTCGGCATAAACATAAGTCTGGACACCCGAAACCAAAGGAACCGAGCTTAACAGGAAGGTAAAGAGAACCGGCGAAAGGACAGCTTCCTATGGGACAGCTCTTTTCTGCTAGTGCCGAGAGGAACAAATGTTACCCCTCACACACCAGAACTGCCTGCCCTTTAGGAATTCACACAGCCATGCTATAATGTATCTTGGTAAATTTAATTTCTGTAAACGAGACAATAACACCGGGTACTCCACGCTGTCGTATGCTTTTGCTATATCCAAGGTCACTACAGCCACAACCTGTTTATATCGACGGGCAAGTTTTATACGTCTTTCAAGGTCGATGTGGGCACTCCAAATAGAACAACCTGGGCGAAATCCAATTTGACTTGGGCTGAGGATATTATACTCAGACAAACATTCCATAATTCGGTGAAGCAAAATCCGCTCAATTAGTTTTACTACGTTAGACGTCAGAGAGATAGGCCTGATGTTATCAACAGCGAAGCCCTGACCAACATTCTTCGGTATAGGAAGTATATTAGCTATCCGCCACCCATCGGGTATACATGCATTCCTCAGCGAATAATTAATCATGCTCAGCAAGTCATCCGGGGCCTGATCATATAGTAGTTTTAACATTTCAGTAGTAATATGATCCGGACCAGGGGCCGCAGCTGGCATTTTCGACATAGCATCAAAAAGCTCCGCATGCGTAATTTCTGCGAAGTCCTCCACCACTATAAATGGAGGAGACGAGGTAGCTAGAGAAGACGAAAAACGAGTTTGCAGACCCCTAGCAATCAACTCTAGAGTCTAGGAGATTTCACGGGAGGATAATACTATAGAGTCTGAATTTTCAGATTGGGAAACCGCTTTCCTTGACCGAAGAAAACGAAAAAGGGCCCGCTTATTAGTGGGTTCAGAAAGAATTGAGCAGCGGTGACAGTCCTAGGCCTGTTTCGCATTAGAAACTGCTCGTTTGAACATCGCGGAATGATACTTATAATTTCTCCAGTTCAGCGGGTAATGGTTATAGCAAAGCTTCTTCCAGGCTGTCTTCTTGCGTCTAAAGCAGCGTGTACATTCTTCATTCCACCAGGGGCTAGAGGACACAGCTCCCCTAGATCGTACTTCAAATAACGAGTACTGTGCCGAAGTGGTTAGGGCAGCACAAAGACCCGTCACCCGTTCAGTTGTGTCTTCTGCGGACAGAGAAGATATGACCTCCTTCAGAGAGATTTGGAATTTCTTATAATCTACAAAAGTGCAACGTCGCCGGACGAAACAGGGCACTGAATATCAAACAATATTGGAATGTGGTCACTGCTAGTCCCGCTGTCAATAGTAGACCATGAAGAAACTTTAACACCCCTAGAACAAATAGTTAAATCTAAAACCGATCGAGTTAGTCCCTGTATGTAGGTAGGAGAAATCGAATTTATACATGCCAAGTTGTTGTCGGTAATCTAATCTAACAAGCGAAGACCGCAGGAATCCGTTCGGTAACCCCAAGAAATATAGTGGGAATGAAAGTCTCCTGCAACAACAACGGGAGGTACAGTTGCAGCAAGAGCGAGATCTAGGGGTTCTGAATCAATAACCCCAAGTGGAAAGTAAACGCTCGCCAAAGAGAAGGAAGAAAACCAGGAAGTCTGATCTCCAATACCAGAACTTCACAATCTGATCTTCGAAGCTGGAAGGATACTTTGGTCTTATGAGCGAATTTTGTTGAAACTAAAATCAAGATGCCACCCCCTCCTGAAAGCCTGTCTAGTCTGAAGGTGTGGTAATTATATAAGCTAAAGCTTTGGTTGCTATTGAGCCAGGTTTCCTGAAGCAAAATTAGATCTGGATTGAACTGGGAGCTTAGACAAAGCAAGTCCGCGAATCCGGCTGTTACAGATCTGCAGTTCCATTGGGTGACTTTAAGGGACCCTATGACTCGGAGAGACCCGCCGCTGCAACTGTAGCGTCTAATATGCTTTCTTTGATCACTGTTCGCAGTTTATTTTTCTTGTTCTTTGGTTTCGGTTGAGTGCCTCGGGACCCAGTACCTGGAGAGCCCGATCGTTTACTGGAATGAGAGATTGAACCTAGAGGCCAACTTTGACATTCCATGTCCGAGTCTGAAGTGGGGGAAGCCGGAGGTAAGCACTCCGAGCCGGTTTTGGGATAAGACGAGGAGTCTGCATCTGAACAAGGAAGCTGCTGGGGTTCATCTCTTGGAGGTGTGACAACCGGTACTTCGTTAGCGGAACTGAGGGCAGAACACTCTGCTGGGGGTAAGAAACTGTCCGCAACAGAGGGCACCTGTGGAATGGTATTTGGAGGAGAATTGAACGTGGCCTGAGCCAGCGGCAGGAATGGCGCCATCTGAGCCACTACCGTCCGGGAGACACACTCCGTGATGCTAGCTGTTAACTGAGTCACCACTGAGGACACAACTTTCTCCACAGCCGCTGCTATAAGTGAAGCAAAAGCTGGGTCAGCTAGCGAAGGCTGTTGAACCTTGGACACCGCTTTGTCAACTGCCGCAACGATGGCGTTTAACACAGCGGGCTCGGTCAACGATGTAGTCTGCTTGGCGGCTACTCAAGCGTAGCCATGCACCCTTTCTTTCATAATGCCGAACGCTTCCTTACGTGAGCAGCGGCGCTTTTCTATGATGTCAAGCACTTGGGCTTCTTGCGCCCTCACAGGACAGTTGGAGTAATCCGCTGGATGACCAGCGCCGCACAAACAGCATTTGACGTTCTCAGAGGAGCACGAGTCGGCGGAATGGCTGTCACCACACGAACGACAGCGGATAGACGATTTGCACGCCTTTGCAGTGTGGCCAAAACGCCAGCAACTGAGGCACTGAAGAGGCCGAGGAGAGAGACGCTCGACTCGGTAAACGAGAGGCAAAACTTTAATCTCAGTGGGGCATGAGGAGCCCACAAATGCGGCGATCACGGACTCGGTTGGGACCCTGTTGCTGTCCACGACGCGGCTGCAACGGTACACTGATGTCACTCCTTCTACCGCAAACACATCGAGAATCTCGTGCGGAGTCATCTGGACATCGACACCACGAATAATGCCCTTCACGCATGGCAGGTGGGGGGGGGGAACAAATGCACTCACCTGGTGAGAAGCGAATGTTGTGCATTTGAGGAGGTCTGCCACACAGGTCTCATCTGATGACTTACAGAGGACGCCGCCCTTTCCAAACGGCCGAACCTCGGATATTTGTTCAAACCTCTCGGTAGCAGCCCGAGGCGCCGCCTGCACGATCCGGGGGTTCTTTCACCGGATGGCTCCGCCGCTCACTGGGACCACAGCTACCGGGATGCAAGTCACTCCACTGCGCTTCAGAGTCTCCACCGGCAAGTCCTGAGGTCGAATGGAGGCCCCCCAGGGGGAACTCCCTGGGAACTCGCAGGGGGAACTGAGTCACGAGACATCCCTACGCAGCTAAGTGCACCTGGAAGGCAATAAAGAGGAGCGAGAAACGACCAAAGAAACGAAAACCTTCTGACGGTTGGCCGATCACCTGAAGCACCAAACCTCTAGGGCGAAATTGCGTCCTAGCAAGAAACCACACTTCTCTCTTCTCTTCGTCCTCGTCTTTTGCGGAAACTAACTCCTCCCTACCGTGTCGTACGCCAAGTGACTGAGGTTAATTACGAAATCGCCACGCTGGTTCCGTCAGACTCATCCATCTCTCCACAAACAGACGTCGTCCACGTCGCGCGTCGTCAGCAATACCGCTCGCAACCTGCAGCTTTACCCTAACAAGCACCGAGACGGCGATCGTACGGCCGGGTGGATTGTGTTATGGGCATTAATGAAATTCCCCGCAAAGAGGACGGTATACACGTACTGTGCTGGCCGGGATCATCATCAATAAGGGATACGAAGAGGACGCTGACGGCGAAGCGCGTTCGTTCCCTCTCTTTCACGGTGGGCTCTTCCACCATGTTTTGTACTAACTAGCCTCTGAATGAGTATTGTGAATACACCCTTGTCAACACCGCTGTACCTTGTATTAAAATTGTGATATTTAAAGTGCGAGCAAAACCTGGACGAACACCACCTGCGGATGCTCCTACCTGGGCTCATCATCATCATCACCAGCCTGTCTACGCCCACTGCAGGGCAAAGGCCTCTCCCATTATTCTCCAATTACCTCGGTCCTGTGCCAACTGTGACCAATTTATCCCCGCAAACTTCTTGATCTCATCTGCCCATCTAACTTTCTGCCGCCCCCTGCAGCGCTTGCCTTCTCTAGGGATCCACTCTGTTACCCTTAATGACCAGCGGTTATCTAGCCTTCGCATTACATGCCCTGCCCAAGTCCATTTCTTCTTCTTAATTTCTACTAATATGTCTTTAACACCAGTTTGCTCCCTGACCCACTCCGCTCTCTTCTTGTCCCTTAATGTTACACCTATCATTTTCCGCTCCATTGCCGGCTGAGTCGTTCTCAATTTAAGTTGAACCCTCTTAGTGAGCCTCCAAGTTTCTGCCCCGTAGGTGAGTACCGGTAAGATGCAGCTGTCATACACTTTCTTCTTCAACGACAATGGTAGGCTGCTATTCATTATCTGATAATGTCTGCCATATGCACCCCACCCCATTCTGATCCTTCTAGTTATCTCTGCCTCATGGTTGGGATCTGGGGTCACAACTTGGCCTAAGTATATATATTCGCTTACCACTTCCACTGCCTCGCCATCTATCTCAAACTGCTGTCAGTACCAGGAGCTCAAGTTTCCACGCCATGGTTGGAAAAGGGCCGCCACAAGATGTACAAAACAGGCGATATGGAAGATGGCGTTGTGTGGCTGCCCGCTCATAGAGACATAATGGCCGTGGGTTCTTTTACCCAACGCTTCAGCAGCTGCCAGTTTCCCAGCGACGTAGGCAATAAAAGCCTTTACGTAAGGAGAACGAACCGAGACACTTAACCGAAATAAATGGCAATCGCTCGAGCATCGGGGCTGTCAGCAAAACCTGTATTGAGAGTTGCAAATGGGGTCCGCCGAACGGTCTCAATCGATCCATCGGTTCGCCACCCCGAACAGCTGCGATGAGGAGCTGCCATTTTGTATGCGCACGTTGTTGTTTTTTCAGTTGGTTGCTTACTCCACTATGGCCATCGTTAATTTCATCCAATGTTGCGCCTCATTTCGTCGCAGTTATTTTGATTCTTTGTTCTTCACTGCTGAAGTGTCATGCGCAGTTTCATTGGCTGTGATTGCAAACCCTTTTTGTTTGAAGTTCGCTGCATACAAAAACTGACGCAATAAATGAATGCCTCAAAAACAACGATCATGACAGTAATGACCGCCTCCCCCTTTAAAGTGAGCAAGCAGCAGATGCCATCAAGGGTATTTAGGATATTTAGCAAATGTTGCTTTTTGTCCATCGGTAGGCGTGAATTGTACTCTTACAAATGTCCGATAACCCGCGCTCGGCCTGGCCCCGTTTGTTTCATATTGACTTCTAAATTACCCTTCTATTGCAAGCCTGAATGCGATGATTACACTACCTGAAGACATCTTCGTACCGCCTTCCGGTAACCAAAATGCGTATCTTCTGATACTGATAATCCGTTTCCGACATGAGCACGCTGCAAAGGCATTCGCAAAACAATGAATTGGAAAATGCTGTAATATTGACGGCGCTTAACCTACTTTGAATTCAGGCCAAAACAAACGAATACAATAAACCCGTGTAACACGAGCGCAGGAATTTGCAAACATTATTTTGAAAGCACGTACAACGACTGAAAGGGTTTATTTTATTATTATGCTATGTGTAGAGAATCGTCCGAGGGCACTCCATCTCAACGCTGGAACCATGGCTGTGCTGCCGTATTAAGGCGTAAGTATGTTTCAGGCTCGTCTCCTGCCTTGTTTATTGTCAGCCATAATGGGGCAGCTGTTAGGTCTTGAACTCCAGACGAAAATGGCTGTTTCAAACCAGAAGTTGAAAACTTTTTTAAAATTTATTTTTGTTGTTTGGAATATTATTTTCTGAAATCTAAAATAAAAATATACCAGTTTAAAATATCGGTTCTCATTATACCGTCTAAGAGCTTTAGCGTATTCCAGATTGGGTCAACTTATTTTATGTGTGGTACGTTTGATTTCTTAAGTCAGATTACGCAAACAAATGCCAACGTTTTTTTACATTATTTCCACTAAAACATAGACGAGGCCTGAATAGTTCCATTCGGGACACCAGGCAAAATAACACAGCTCACTCACTTAAATGCAGTACTTATAGTGACACCACACGGCGCTCTAGATGCGGAGTTTTTGTTAAACACTGAATATAGTCGATTAAGAAACCTGCATCGCTTTTTTTCTTAAGTTTGGTTTAACACCTGTGGGTGGATTTTGCAATTGTTGTGCACGTACTTCGCCCACTTCGCTGATAAAAAGCAAGCTGGTAGTTTCTACCGGCCGTAGCATAGTTTTTGCCAACTTCTTAAATTGGACCGATATTTACGTAACCTACACGCTCATGAAATGAACGCCAAAAACATAGCTGGATCAAGGGGGATCATCCCAAAATAACTGTGCACTTTTCTTTCGTCTTTGTTTACCCCCCTTTGCTTCCACCCTCCCAATTTGATCAACAGTTCCATCTTTATGCACCTCACATTGTAGGAAACATTTACTCCTGGTCCCATAAATTACACAGCGCTCTTCGAGTACGGCATGTTGGTTGCACGATCTCGTATGTTATCGTTTGTTGTGGACTTAACCAACGGAAATGTTTATTATCAACAAGTGCCGCAGGAGACCAGCGGAGAAAAATTATTGAAAGATAACCAATGTAGAAAAACAGGCGCCACAATGGCAAAGAAACCGCATCAGGCTTTAACGCGGGTTTACAGGACAAAAAATGGAGCCCTTTTCTAAAGCTAATCCTAAGCATAAAAAGCCCTGTCTTGCCGAAAAACATAACACTAAAACTGTTATAGATGTTCTCCAAAGCAGAATGTATCACTACAGAGGCACAAAAATGGCTGGTAAATAGTATGTCAAATTGCGCACTAACGCTGTGTCGTCACTGTCTTTTCTCCTGGTGTATCCAAATATAACTCATTTATGTCCTTTTTATTGCATTTATTCTTGATAGTGCTTTCAGGTACTCGTAACGTAGTCATCCGCAACGACACTGCCTTCCGCCGATAAGAGAAAAAGAAGCGATTCAGGACCAAGTACGAGCGAACCTGCAGTCTGGCGACCTAGGAATGGAACGTCAGTATTGGCAGCCTGGTCCACCCGTTTTCCTCGCACGCTCTCATAAAATGGTGAAGACGCCCCACCACAGCAAGCCTATCGCAGCGGTCATCGAAGTTTCAACGACGCGTAGAGTGCACGGGAGGTGAAACAGCCGAAACGGGGGGCCGGCAAAGGCTAAGGGAACAGGGGTTAAGAAACATTTGGTCCCATTCCAAGCCCCCCAACGCCGTTTATGTCTTCTCTTTCACTTCAGGGAGGCCATTCCGCTTCGCCCTCGGATCCCATTGAATCACCGATCTTTGAGCTGTGGGGCGCAGGGGCAGCAACATTATGGCCTATAAAACACCGAGTCCCAGTGACGTCCACTTCAGTACCCAGAGCGTTTCTGATTGCTGTGAATTACTTACGGCACATCAGAAACGGTAGGTATGTGCCGTTTCTGGAACCGTGAACTTACACGCCGTAGTTCATGTGTCGTTGACTGCTGACCCAAAATGCCGCAATCAAAACTTAACAGCTTGTACTCCCTGGCCAGAATGCAATTTCTTTTTAAAGGGCACTGGCACTTGTGTTTTTTTCCATCTCTTTCATATTATCACCTCTTCCTCGTGTTGAAACCATTTTGCACCGTGCGTAGTATCCTGACAAAGTCAGATTGAGAGCGTTACTTCGTGAACAATGGGACTATATATGTGTTGTTCTTATGGTGATGGGGGTATAGAATAGCAAAAGAAAGTCTAAATTTGTGTGGCAGCCTGAGAACGGTCGCTGTTGTCACCCTTTCTGAATATTTCTCTGCATAAACGTCGCAGTTGCAGTTAAGGGGTGCAGGGACATGTGGCTGTCGCTCTAGCCTGGGTCTTTCTGGATTGTTTTTTTCTGAGCCAATTACATCGTCAGAGAACACTAAATTGCTGCAAGTATAGTAAGCCGTGATAGTAAGCCGTACGAGTAAATCTTGTGCTTGATTCTTGGCTTTGACAGACGTAAAAATGGTATGTGAAATTTGGTCTGATTGAGCAAAGCTAAAACGCTATATCATAACTGCGCATTCTCTGGCAGAATTCTCAACGAGAACAACGTAAAATATATATTGTTGCCTGATCAGGAGAACAATTACAGTAGCACTTTTTTTTCATATGTATACATATAGATCTTGCATTTGTTTGTTCCAAGTTTTCATACGCTTAAAACATGGTGCATGGGGGTGCTGTTGCAACGGGGTAGAACCGTTGTGGTTGCCTCGTATATTTATTGCAAACCTGTAAAGCAACGAGGCAATTTCGAGACAAAAATATTGCACCTTGAAAAACTGGAAATGGTTGCTTTGAGAAGCCACCACGAGCGCACGTCAGAGGAGTTGAAACATTGTCACACCTCATCCATTTCCACTCGAAAAAACAATCCCTTTTACAAAGAAACCAGCGCAAAAAACTGGACAATGTAAGGAACCACAAAATCAGCGCCTGTGTATTGTGTTTTCCTAATTTTTGCATTATTTTGCGCTGTTTTTCTTCGCAGTAAAATGTACCAACTGGCCCTTCAGCAAACCCTTCTGCAATCAGTTTTGTATTCAAGAACTGGAAACTCACAAGGAGGCACTTGTGGCCATCACACAGAATTCTACAGCGTCGTCAATTTCTTATGCACCGACGTTATTGTTTTAGCAGCGATTAAGTGTTTGCCTTGGGTTCACAGTCTTGACACGGACTGACTCAGTGCGTTCACCGCCACTCCCGGCATTCTACAAGGGCTCCTTGGAGGTATTCTCAAAGCTTTACAATAAAACGTAGTACTCCATTTTCTCGGCATCATCCTTCCATTCGCCCGCCACAGCGGAGTATATGCGTTCCGCTGCCTACTATACTGTAAATGCTTTATAGCACAACCCGCAGCATAGAAGTTTTTTTTTAAAGAGCAGGATGTCCAGCCAGTAAGGAGACGCTCTTGATATTTCAGTAGTTTGTATACAGATGTGGAAACCTCGATAAAGTCTATTATATCGACAGAACGATCTTTAAAATAGGTGCTATGTCAAAAGCTTTGTTGAGGTATGTCCATACCATTGCGAGCGTTGATGTTCGCTCCCGAAATTCACGGAATGATACTCGGATCTAGTCCAGATATTTTGAACCTAGACATACGGCGGCGCGGGCGAGAAATTCTGAGCGCTGTTTTTCACTGCAAGTGTTTCTCGAGTGCCTTTTCCAGGTTATTTATGGAGGCGTGGTCAGCGGACACCACGGTCAACCCCGATCGTGTAGGAATTAATTTTACTTGTTTTACTCATATTCCAAACAGGTCATTACCAAACGTAAATTTGAGGAGTGATATTGTATCTGGCCCGGGATGAGCAGAAGGCAGAACCGGAGAAAGGAAAAGAACATGACTGGGGTCATTGATGAATGCGGCGGTCTGCTGAATGTTGCTCGACTAACGAGTCTGAACCTCTGGATACCTGGGACAGAGAGACTCACCGCTCCGAGCCGATTGATCATAATTTCTGAGAAATTCCACATATGAAACATGCGGTGGTGTTGGCAAGTGTAAACCCTGTGCCCCGCCTTTTTTATAGTCTGCCCCCTGAGTACGTAGTTTAATTCAACCCTCGGCACGAGAGAGCTATGTAGAGAGAGCAATGACCAAGCTGTGCATATCAAAAACGCTTCCATCACTTTTTCCCGTACCAGGACGTTGATCTTTTTCTGAGAGTCAGATAAAATATTCATTAGAATTTTCCCCACATCGGTAGTCTTGTTGACATGATCACTAAAAAATTCGGCACCATCGGTGACCAACCTCCCCAGAAGCTGACTGCAGGAAACACGAGAACATGACAATGCGAAGTCGACAGCCAGGGGATTGTCCCCAGCATCGTGATGGGGATAATGACTGGGATTGCCAACAGCAATAAGGGAGTGGATGGAGCCACGGCCAGCGATTGCAGCTACCGTATCACTACTCTCTTGAGAATTGGCAGAGCTTCGGGAGAACACAGATCGAACCGTCTCCTGTTGCAGACATTGCATCGTCCGATTCTAATATTCCATGAAGAGGCAACTGGTGGTCGTTGTGCTTTGCGATAGGAAAACGGAAGGAAATGCACTGGGGATATTTTGAGCTCGGCAGGGAGCTCACCGGCATACGACCCAGTGCAGGCGAAGGGAAGTAGAGGGGGAGTAATAGGATAAAGTAGAGAGAGATAGAATAAGAGAGAGAGTTATAAAGAGAGCTGTCAGTTCTAGAGGACTGTCAGTCTGGGCGCATCAGTCAATCACTGCACTCCGGGCTACAGCCGCTGCGTGAGGCAGGTCGTCTCCAGGTAATGGAGCAGATGGGCGAAGACTTCCCGTGCGGTTGCAGCAGGCCCCTTCGAGAACAGAAGGTCCTCCATGCCGGCGCTGGGAAGGCCTCGATGCTGGAGCGTCCGGTGGAGTTCTGCTCTCGGCGCCGCAGGGGTTGTGGGGGGGCAGAAGCAGAGTAGGGGCAAATGATAGGGCGGAGCAACACTCCTTCTGGCACTACCAACAGCTGCTAAGCCTAACCTGGCATCACAGCTATTGTAAACCAGAATAAATAGCAAACGCTCAACCTCTTTACTGCAGATGTTCGTAATCCCGATGCGATGGTCAGAGATCGGAAACTACTGAAAAACTTCAAAAATTTGTGAAATCGCAGAGCGCGAAATTCCGTAACTCTTCCTTGTCTGCCTTGGGGCCGCGGTCATGTGACTGGTGTCATGCTATGTGATGTGCCTTGTAATACAGCAGTGCGGTGATTTGTGGTGACTTTCCCATCAGGCTAATACGCGTTAATAGTGGCTCCTGCATCATCTAAAGGTGGGATGGTGAAGGATGAACTCTAGTTTTAGAGCACAGTGATGTAGACAAAGGAGCGCGGTGAATTTTATTTAAAATTGAATGACTGTACAATATGAAAGACAGTGCAACGTTTAGTGCACGATATTCCTTACTTTCCGACCGTGTACTGTTTCTCTAACCTATGCGGTTTTTTGTCACTTCTAGCTGATTTATTTGTGGTTGATCCGTTTTTATGGTGTCCGTGACTCTGCATAAAGTGAGAAGAAGGTCATCGATGCACCAAATAATTTCGCATAGTTCTAGAACTCGCTGTTATGACATTGTTAATGTATTGTTCTGCATGTATTTTTAGTGTGTTCTTATTTCATAACGTCTTTAACTATTTTCGCATCTTCACATTCATCTTGTTAGGTATAAAATTAGCTGTGATGTATATGATTCTTTTAGTTAGTGTGGGTGTAGATTGTAGCGCCCTTGGGTGTAGAGTGCGTTCTTTTGTTTTCTGTTTTTAATCAAAATCGAATCGGCTTATTTCTAAAACTATTCTTGCCCTGGTGCTCATTTAAATTATTTCAAATTGGTTTAAACCTGCGATAGCTTTATTGGTGCGGGTTTGGTCCTGCAAGTTGTTAAGGTTTTTAATGTGTAGCTTAGAGGACAACAATCACATGTGGTTCTGTTTGGACGCGAATGGCTGGTTTAATAGCTGTGCTACAAGACGTCAGGCTGCCAGAGGCACCGAAAGCGACGCGTGGGAGGACAATTATGATCTTTTTAATGCCCCAGCAGTTGAACGCTTAAACACGACCTTTTATTAGCTGAATATTTGCAATTTATACGATTAATGGGTTTATGTTTTTGCAGAGAATGAGCTTCAAGGTTCGCTTTTTATTGTCAGCGTCTGGAAACCCCAAGCTGTGCAACTTGTTTACGGCTCATTTTTAAAGTTAGCGCAAAGAATCGACGGAGCTCGCTCGTATAGCTAAAGTTTAAAATGTAGGCTTGAAATGAAGGGTTGACTGAAAAGGTAACAAGATAAAATACAGAATGAACTCTGTAAAATAATTCCAGCGTATGCGGAACTTCACGCACTCGCATGAAGTGTTTAGCTGAGTGTAAGTACTTGGAGCTGCGACGAGCCCAGAGCTGGATTTCCTAACCAAACCGTAGGTGGATATTGCGGACGCCAGAGATAATAACACGAGCTCTTCAGAGATACCCTAAAAGAAAACTCTCACTCCGTGTTAACACATTTCTTCCTACTCAGGGCTTGGAAGTGTTTGGAGCACATGTTGTTGTTTTAATTTAAGTCGCGTTAATGCGTTCCAGCCTAAAACAATTGTATGCGTTGCTATATTTCTTGTTCCGTAACCTCCACGTGTTTTGGGTTACATATTGATGCAAATTTCGTACATCGAGCTCCTGTGAATATTGTGCCCCATTTCTATCTGTAAAAGCAAGGTGAGGAGGGGTGGCATACATGTACATATCTGGGTTCCCAAAAATCGTACCGCTTCATCGTAAATTATATAGCAAACGTTGGAGTAGTCGTAATAACTCATCTAAGAAGAAGGACTATTGTCGGTCGCTGAAACCCTTCATTTCTCGTTTACAGGTGCAACTACGCGGGAAGTCTTCTCCCATCTGCTCCATTACCTAGAGACGACA
>NW_027526233.1:10153232-10178840 GCF_048455015.1 Haemaphysalis longicornis | reverse complement strand
CGGTCGCCGATGCTCGCGGGGAGAAACGTGTTCTAAAAGGCACGCCAGGCCCGATTACGTAACGCTGGCCAACATGGCAGCGCACAGTGCTCAGCGCTGTAAGCCGCTTATACAGACAACGTATTTCACGACACCCATCGTACTTTTTGGGAGACGACCCCATGTTTTCCATCAAGCGCGTTTTTGAGTTTTTGACCGACGTCAAAGTTTTACACCCCATTTTCTTATCGTGCATCTTGACGACCTTGGACTTTACAACAGTCACCGTCACTGCCTTTTCTTTCACTGCACGTTGATTTTTACTGAAATGCTTTATTATGTACTCTCGCAGCATTCCCACAAAACAACTATTTTTGGCGCTGTTTGCCCGTAGTCGGCCTTCTTGCACCATAACGATCCAATCCCCATCATCAGTTTCCTGGGCTTCTATTATCTCCCGAGAGGGCAAGCCACGGCTCCTGGTAAGAACCTCGGTTTTTTTAGAATGGGAAAGCATTTGCAGCGAAGCCTATCGTCTGCCGGTCTGACCGATGTATACCTTTTCGCAAGGCAGAAGAATTCCGTCGTTGGCACCTGGGAGCAAGTTTTGGAAACAGGGCAACTCTGTAAATCTCAGTAAACGAAATAGTCTTTAAGGAGGTTGTCCCATCTGCGTGCCCGCTTATTGATTGGAGGGAAAGTCAGACATCAGGGTGAGACGCAGAGGCATAGCCAGGGGGGAAGGGTGAATTCCTGAGTAGGCTGATGATGATGATGGTGACTATGTACACACCGCATTGATGGATTATGACGGTGAGTTGCTTGTACGTCCGCTCTTGAAGCCTGGACGCCCGCGCCAACACACAGGCACACACCACAGTTTATTCGTGACAATCGTCAGAAAGACAAGCCGCCTCCCGATATACACATTGCAAGAGCCGCCCACGTTTTGTTCGCAATAAATGTTCTCTTCCCGCAGTACACGCCTACATGCTTTGACTGGGGCATGCGTCTCTCAAGATGGCTGGTGTACCGTCTCATTATTTTTAACAGCGACGCTGTTTAGCAAGTCGTAATTTTTCGTGTCCGCAATTAAAAATACCAAGAAAATGCCTAGCGCTCGTGTGTGCGTGGCTCGCGATGATCGCCCAGCGTCCCCGGCGCACTTTTATCAAGCCAAGCATACCCACTTGGGAGATTGGCCAAGATTGAAAAAAAAAAAAAAAAAAAAAAACACTTCAGCGTTCGTCGTAATCGTGGCAACGCGTGTCCGGAACGAGAAATACTCGTCATGGCGTACGCCCCTCCAAGATGATGTCCTATGATCATCACTTCCAAAAAAAAATGAAAGAAGATCACACTTATATCAACAATGATAGAGTAAAGGTCGTTGTGGCAGCGAAGACGAAGCAAGTCGGCTGCTATCGTCGTCGTGATGTCGTCGTGATGGTCGTGAACGTACAGCTTCCCTACCTTCAAGTCTTACGCGTTAGTGTGAGCTTCCTTCTTTTTTTTTTCATCCTACAAACATCGGATCGCGTCGAGACGTAACACCTCCTAGCACACACATGAGAACGGACGAAAACACGTGCATAAAGCACGGCGATCATCTGGTCATGCCTTCTGGATTTCTTGATGTGAGCGTACCGAAGTACATATATTCTTCCACCTAGGTGACGGCGCTTCGAAACAAGGAGAGCTGGGGACGAATTCTCTAAAACAACCGCTGTCATTTCGAGACGACGCGGTACTGGTGTGCACATTAACGTCTTTGTCGGCTCAGAAGTCCTGTGGCGGTCGGCACACTAAATATCGCACAGCGCGTCCCCTGATGCGCATATTTCACGCAGCTTTGGGCACACTGTGCCCGTTCTTTCCTACATGAACTGCCCAATTAATCTACATATGTGCCAATCGTTCCCATGAGAAGAGTCAGTGATTTGGCAAATGACGCAGAATGAACAGTATTAACTAAAATGCGCAAAATGAAAATTATGAGTAAATAAATGTAAATGTCAGAAAAGATGCATTCGTTAGCGTTGAGCTGAGCCAACGCCGCCTGTATAAACATTTCCTAACGTGTCGCGCGCTTTTCAATGGGAAGGGCCTCCGCGATCGGCTGCCGGCGGATCGCGGAGGCAATGGGTAGGGCACGGCCGGACAGCGCGCACTTTCCCGCCGCTTCTCCAGCCCGGCCCTGGGTAAATCTCGGAGGCCATGGGTAGGGACGCCCTAGACATCTTTAGAGTTCCTCTAAATTGCTCCCGCAGGAAGCTAAGAGTTGCGCGACCGCGCGCTATCTTGTTATCCGGATTGCTGCGGGAAAGCCACCCGTCGCGAGTGTAGGCCATAGAGTTTCTTACAGTATACTTACTAAGAAACTCTATGGTGTAGGCCAAGGAGGTTTTTTTTAACCTCCTTGGTGTAGGCAGTGTAGGAGCCTCGCCGCCACGCTTCCGATGGCGGCCGATGCGCGGTGGGGGCGCTTCGGTCGGCGGCGCTTACGGCGGCTACGCTGGATTCCGGCGACGACGCTCACGCTGCTAACGCTGCTACAGTGGCTAGAATAGCTAGCCACTGTAACGCTTCTGCTACGGCTGTTCCTGGGCGGGGCGCGGTGCCGCCCGCGTTGGCGGCTGCGGCGCAGCCGTAGTGGGGGCTTATCTGCGCGGCATGGATCACCAGAGTGACGTCATCATGGCGGCACGTGGAAAAGGGTCGCGCAACTCTTAGCTCCCTGCGGGAGCTATATAGAGGAACTCTAGATATCCCGCCTTACGTCACTGCTCGCGAGTCGTGAACGCTGCCCACTTCTCACATCTTTTCGCTCACATCTTAGCCGCGACGGGGTGCTAGTTCTGGGGCGCACTGGGTATCGTGCAAAGTGTCGCTCGCTTCACACTTGCTGCATTTTTCGAAAGATAACTGATGGAGGCAAAACTGAAATAGTGTAAGAACATATTAATTGTCGCGTGGACAAATAGCGAACAGAAAAACGATATTTTCGGATGGTACAGCCATTATTTTACTGATATTTGTCTCTCTGAAGGATTTAGGGAATAAAAAATTGTTTGCACAGTTTTTGTTCAGGCGTTAACTTTCACCAGTACTTTCCAAAAATATCACGTGCTTGTAAATTTGAGATTATAGAAAACAAAAGAATAAGCAGCTGAGGGTCCCGACATACTATCCGGGAACTTCTACAGTACAATCCTCAATTTTAAATGGTCGTACCGATGCGGAGTGCGAACAGCGGGGACAAAACAAGGCCGAAATGCGGAGGGGACAGAGGGGGGATGCCCCACTCAGAAAATTTCTGGGACCGTGATACAAGCAGGTAAGCGCGCAAAGCCGGCATCAGCCAGTGGCAGCACAAGTGATTTGGCTTCCGCGGCAAAGGCGGTTTTATCAGCGACAGAGCAAGACAGACAGGCATGGTGAAAAAGAAGAAGGGGTAGGAGCGCCGCCTGGGTAACGCTAAACAAACTGTCAACTATTTTGCATATTTCCGAGAAGCGGCACTGGTCGACTGACCTGAAAGCTCGCGGGAAGGCTACGGAGCGGGAAAGGGTAGGGCAGAGTAAAGGAGAGTGGCTGTTTGGCCATTTTTCGCTCACGCGTTAGGCAATGATTATACAGGCGGCGTTGGCTGAGCGTATACAGGGCCACCAATAATAGTGTACAATACTATGTAGGATTTTTTCAGGCTCGTTGTGGGACGTTGTGGTCAAACTTCACTGACATCACTTTTACAAAGACGAGCCAGGCGAGCTCAGAACGTTCGGGCTTTCACAAAACGAGGCGTACAAGAACGGCGTGCCCTGTCGTGGATTTTGACATGGTGAGCGGCTGGCTGGGAGCTGCCTCCGTTCCCACAATGTAGAGCCGAAGGCCAAACTTAAACGCTTTAATAGGGTGTGTTCACTGGGCTTCACTGGAAAAAAAAATAATAACACCGCCAACACGAACGTTCTTGCCAACACCACGCCGCAAACCATGTGTAGTGTCTGGAAACGCGCTGCCCGCGCGACGGAGTGCATCTGTTGAAACCGCACGTATGGCGTCATCGGCGCCACGCAGGTAGCGCCGCCGCGCCGTTCAAAGCCCAGGGAATACGACGGCGTTAGAGTAGCAAATCGGCGTGCGAAAACATCACATCTCAAACGAGCAGAGCAGCGCCCCCGAGCTCTGTCCCAAACGCAGCGACTCGCTGGCCCGAAGACGAGGTCTTTTATAGCATAGAGTTTCTATGCTTTTAGAGGGACCGGGCGCCTGTTGTATGGCACCACGGTCGCTTCAGCGAACAGCCGCCGCCCGTGGCGAACCGCTCGTCAGTGGAATGCCGGTGGCGGTCAGTGCAGCGTTAATGTGCATGGCTTTCTGTCGTTCTGCAGCGGCGCGGCTTGCAAAGTGTAGATAACCACAATGACTTTTTTTCGAGCGTGAACAAATCTCGAGCGTGAAGGTGACCTTTACGAGGCATGCCATGTGTGTGATTTGCCCCATACTCAGTAATTACAAATAGCAGACAACGCTCAGTGCGCCAAGCTGGTAGTCAAGTTGGAGGTGCAAGTCCGTTCCTTAGAGCAAATTTTTCATGTCTGCATGCAGTTTGGGGTATCAAGGAATATATCGCAGCTAAATGCTCCTACAAAGCCTGTGTGTGCAACCGATCCAGGAATGCAGTTGATGACGAATGGCGCATCGTGCACCAGAGAAAGACACAGTTGGGGGGTGCCTTTTAAGATTTATTTCGAAACAGAAATTGTGATGGCCGACGCTTCCGTAACTTGATTACCTACGGTAGAAACGTGTTTAATTTCACAGAAACACGTTCAGTAATCGGGAATCGTTTACCCCATGATAATAGAATGTTATTGCTTGTTGTGGAAAAGCATTGATTTACAAGAATTGCAATGATTGCTGGCTAGTTTGTGAACGGTTTTTCAAAAAACAATTGCTACGTGGCTGAAGGACGAAAGACGGGAGTGTAACAGAAACCTGTACTCAGTTTCGCAACTGAATGCTGCGGTCGTTTTACAAGTTGCCGCTTGAAAAAATCATGCACTTATCCGTCTAACGACGGTGATGGTTTATCGCGCAGCTTTCTCGTGTGGGTTTCCTTGGTTGCCTTCTGGCTGTAAACTTTGACTAGTTGAGCGTTGATTTTGACCAGCACGCCGTGTGGTCTTTTGATCGGAGCGTCTTTGTCTTCGACCATTTCCCATTCGATTTCGCACGAAGAAAGCTTCGCGTTCGGAGGGCTTGATGATTCTGATGTCTAAGTTTGCACTTCCACGCACCCCTCTCGAAATCTTAACTGCTTACAGTACGTCGGAAATGCGTCTGTGGTGGACGACCCTGGCTGGTGCACCCCTATTTGAGGCGACTATACTCGGATACAGGTCAAGAAAAAAGCGGCATCGCCCAGTCAAAGGCCCCCCTACCAGCCAATGGTGTCGCTCTATAAACGTGACGTCGCGGCTGACCGCCTTGCGCCTGCAGGCAGCGCTCGGCGCCAAGCTTTTCTGAATGCGTCCGTGCCGAAAAATAGTTCTTAAGGGCGCCTTCATTTTGAGCAGAGATATAAACCTTAGCTAAAATCCTTTATTTGCCCGTTATAATGCAACGCGTGAAAGAACTTACCGTCAGCTAGTAGCAAGTTTCGATTATATTCCTAATGGTGAATTTCTGCTCTTCCGTGTTTTCCCTCAACCGCTTGCTTCTGGTTTTATGCATTTCCCGCCATGAATCCCGAAGAAGTCGCATCTGAATGTGCTGTATCGTTCTCTGCTGAGAATTGCGGTGCGTTGCCATCTACGCCACGCCGATGGTGCAAGAAAAACAAAAGCGGCCGTGTCATCTGCAGCTGCGGACGGGAGATGATCGGGAACGCGTACGTTCGCTTGCGGCATCTTCACCCAGAGCGCAGCATTGAAGAAACGGCCGCGACAGTGAGCGATCTTCTTGGAACTTCTTAGAGTGAGCGTGAGCGTAGTGATGGACGTGAAGAAGTAGATTAAAAATAACGATGGAAATGTTGCGACGCCCTCCCGAAAGCACCCGCGAAGCGCCGGAAAGAGACGACGCACAGAAGTGTACGACGACTTCACAAAGTGCGCATTGCGGTCGTCCGTGCATCGCTTTTTTCACAGCAATGAGATCCCGACAGTGAAGGCAATTGCTGCGGATTTGAACGCTAGCGGTGATGTTACTCCTCTCAAGCCATGGACTTTGCGCCGCCTGCTGCTGAGTGACATCGGGTTCAGGTATAAGAAGAGGGGCCGGAACTCGCTGCTGATCGAGCGGGACGGCATTGTCGCGTGGCAACAGAAGTACCCCTACGATATCGCCAGGTACAGGATGGAAGATCGAAAAATCTTCTACCTGGGTGAATGCGGGACAAACGCTTTCGGCGGTTTGGACGAACACGACGGTTGCTTCCCACCACGACGCCTTCATGCGTGGTCTGAAGACAGGTTTGAAGCAGTCGTCAGGGAAAGGACAACGCCTAATTGTAACGCACATCGGCAGCGAGGACGGCTTCGTCGCTGGTTGCCTGGATATCTTTCGCGGTACGAAGACCGGCGACTACCACGACGAGATGGACGGCACCCGCTTTGAAAGGTGGTTTGGCGCCGTTTTGCCGCAGCTGCCACAAGGTAGTGTAATTGTCATGGACAATGCCTCGTACCACTCGCGGCTGGAAGAAGCAGTGCCTACGACTTCTTCGCGCAAACAGGTCGTTCAGAACTGGCTGACGTCCAAAGGACTTGCTTGGGATGAAAAAATGCTTAAAAAGCAGCTCCTCAGCCTTGTGGACTCTGTAAAGACACGGTACATCAAGTATCGTATTGACGGTGCAGCTGAAAGGGCAGGATGCATTGTGCTTAGGTTCCAACCTCACCATTGTGAGCTCAGTCCCATTGAGCTCATATGGGCACAGATGAAACGAGGTGTCGCTGCCAGAAATGTCACATTTAAGCTGGCAGATGTAGAGGTGCTCCTCAGGGAAGAAGCTGCCAAGATTACAGCTCAACACTGGGCAAACGCAGTTCAGCATGTGATCAGCATCGAAACAAAGTTCAGGGGAGACGGTGGAGCAAGTGCGCATGTTCAACCTATTATAATCCATCTGGATGAAGATGACGTGGACTCCGACAGTGACCTATCTGGTATCGAGTCCTTTGAAGATGTGTAAGGTGGCCAGCTATTCGCCAGTGCAGCCTTTGCCCCTTTCAGTTAGTGTGAAGTGCGCCATTTAACTTAGGTAGGTGTGTTTACATAACTGCAGGAGCAAGCAACCCCTTCATACAACAGAGAAGACCAGACATGCTGTTTGTGTGCTTTATTAAGACTTATTTCTGGAGTTAACTGAGCAGCCTGTGTGGGGTGCATAACTTGTTCATGGTTGATTGCTTTGATATGTAGCTTTGATTGCTTTGATATGTGTATTGTGTGGTGCTGGCTCACGGTTGGTTGCCTTGATATGTAGTTATGAGAATCAGAAAAGGCTGTTGTAGTGCTTGGTTTCTGATCTCATTTATTGCAAGTGTGGTGCAGGAATTATGCCGAATGAGCGCAGTTCTAACACGACACTGCATGGCAGATTTATCCATAAAAGGAAATTGTACATCGCGAGCTAGAGAAAACCCACACTGTTCCAAACTATTTTTTGGAAGCAAGGCCACGCTTGCACTGTGCGAATTTTTGCTGCAGAAGGAGGATGGCTATTCGCATGTATAGCATGAGGTGTGTGCAAGCAGAGAGTCAAGCGATTTCAAAAATTCTCTTCAAGCAGAATCACTTCTGCAGTGTGTGGCTCTGGGGCTCCTTGTGCGACACTATGTTAATAGCGATAAACGCAAGTTTTACCTGCAGGAAAAGACGCTAGTTGGAGTTTTCACCCAAATTTTTAACATTAGTTGGACACGTCTGCACGTATGGGATGAAGAAACAAAGTTGCAAATTAAATGCCTACGTGAAAGCATGTAACTGAACATTGTGTGCCCGCGTGGCTGGCTGAGCCAAGTTGTCTTCTTGTAGAACATTAAGAACAAATAAATCTGCTTCAGTGTCTTATTGCTCGTTTCATTTGCTCAGCATAATTCAGCAGTGCATCTGTTTAGTTGTCTGAGCTAAATCTGACTTAGGATACAGCAGTGAGAACAAGAAAAGTTGCTTCAATGGTTTATTTCTAATTTGATTCCGTTTAGCTTCTATCTGACTATCTGCTGTCTTACGCAGGAATTAAGATAAAATGTTTTATCTGTTGTCTACTCCACTGGAAGAAATGAAAAAGCACGACGTTAAAAACAATCCCCAAAGCTTTGGGAAGGGGAAACAAGGTTGGTTTCAATCGATCCTCTCATGTATGGGAATAATTTTATGTAGCCCATATTTGGCACGATAATAAATTTCCTCCTGAACATATGATCCGATTTTGGCTCTTCCATAACAAGAAAAGCATGATATGCATTAGCCAGTTTTAGTGCAGCGATGTGTACCATGTGTGCTTCCATGCATCCATTCAACCGACATGTCATACATCAATCAGTGCAGATAACGTTTTATGGTACAAATCACTAAGTAACCCTTCAAACATACTTCATTGCCTGTGTTATGAAGTGGGCATCAATTGATGTGCTGTCATTGTGATTTACACTCCTAATATTGTGTAGACATTGCACGAGTTGAGTTGTGAACAGTGCTGCTGCAAGCAGCAGGTTATTATTTGACATGGCATCCACGATGTTAAACACTGCTGGAGCAGCGAGCTTCTCGCTCCAGCAGCCACTTGTGACACAACAGTGAGAATGGGTGAAATGCTGACGTGTTTTCCACCCTGAATGATCTATTTCGAATTTAGAGCACGTGCATGCAGATGACCATTGCAGCAGCAGCTTCTTACTTAAGTGACATAAACACGAGGCGAGCAGTGCCTATTTAGCGTCAATAATACACATCTCTCATGCAAGAATTTGATTTGGTGAACAATATGCATGTGCATGTGGAGGAAAAGCTGGAATATGGCTTATTTGATTTTAGTGCTGTTTCATATCTTTACATGCATTGTTGCAGCTGACCATACCAGTGAAATCTAGCTAATGAAATGTCACTATCATGAAGAACAGCTTATTCACGAAGCATAAGCGAGACAATGAAGATTAACTTGCAATGGTAATACTCATGTAGAATCTTTTTTTATCATAGACAATGCAAACTCAAAGCACATCCCTATTCGTATTTAATTCACAAACGCTTTTGTCCGAAACAACAACTTAGCACTCCAACAAAAAACAGGTGACGAAAACATGCAAGTGGCAATTAACACTTTTAACAACGGAATCTCAGCGCAGCCGAGAATTAAAATAGAAAAGGAGGCATATCAAATCACATTACGCTGCTAATCTACAGCTCGTAAGCATTCAAGGTCAAAAAGCGCGAAAATTCAGCTTCTTATACTTGGCGACTTCATCACAATTTGGGCGATTACGCTTGCACCCGACATCCTGGCATGGCCTTGGGACACACGGCTCGACATTGCTCTAACGAAATGAAGCGCGCGATGCCGCGCTGTATGTGTTTCGCCCCGTGCTTAACTCTCCATAGTGTTAACGACGTGGGCTATGCACAGCAGAAATATTTACAACCGACTGGCGTATTCTACGAGAAATAAACAAGGAGTTATCGCCCACTGTAGCAGTCACTGGTGCGATAACGTGGGTAGCACAGACACAGGAGGGACTAAATGGTAGAACCAGAAGCACTTCACGCTCAATGCCAAACTCCCGCACATGATGATGACGACCGCACAGCGTTCACAGATTCCTGTACCTGCAGCGGCAGCTGTTTTCCGGCAACGCCGAGCGCTCACACAGCAGAAGACAGAACACCAGAGCGATTGTCGTTACCGAGAATGTTAAGAAAACTGCACGCAACACGCAAACAACGAATACGACTGAACGGCACTAAAAATCACCCTCAGAGAGCCCGACGACGCCGATGGCTTGCCGCGAACAGTGGAGGCAGCCATTTTGGTAGAAGTCCGTAAGCGCGGAGGAACACGCTCTGTGATTTCTTCCGTGAGCGCGGAGTGGAGGCGGTCTACCGCGACGTCTCGTTGATACGGCGACACCATTGGCGGGATAGTGGTCGTTTGACGTGGAAAAGCCGCATTTTTCTTGAGTTGTATCCGACGATAGTCACGAGTTTTTGGTTTTTTCACTAGGCATTACACGATTTTTTAGGTCCTCAGTAAAGGATTCTTAAGCATTAAAAACACAGGCTGGCGTTAACACTGCTACGTTTTTTAACTATCGGTGCCAGCCTTTAATTCCACGCAGGTGGAAAAATAGGAAGTGAGGGGGGATGGTTTGCAGATATATATTGGGCTGTTTGATGGTTGAATAAGGTTGGCTCTTGATAAAATGACCACTACAAAACGTGAGAGCTCCTCTTAGGCTCTAAGGCTCCCATGCTGTCGTAGTGTCGCTCACCAAAACCGAAAGCACAAAGCTCACGGTTAGAGAAAGTGTAAACTACCACGACGTTTACGCGGTGTCACAAACCCCTCCCCCGGATAATTGCGTCCGCTTGCAAATACCAAAGAAGGGCGCGAGACAACAGTTATTTATATTTTAGCAGGGTGGCCGGCCCGTGAGTTTTCACGTGTGCCGAGATTGCTGGGGTGAATAAATTCACAACGGAGATGCTGGACTACGTTTTGAACTATATAGGTTTACTGCGCGAACAAAAGAAATCACGCCATATCCACGGAATGAATGATGATAAGTGGGGCGAAGCTCGAGAGGGGGAGATCATCGGTAACCATAACTCTCCCGTGAAAGTTCGCCCATTACATCATTAAGAAAGACGTAAAACTGTGTGCGTACATTGTACAAATCAACTTTTATTTTCGGAGTCAATGCTCCCAGGCCCAGACCTGGTGAAAGACCCCGCGCGAGGACTACCCCGCACCTCCACCACAATTTGTCACGTAGGATGGGACACAACGGTAAAGAAAGAACTTTTATTTAGGGCGAACTTGTGCCCGAACAACACGAGAGGAAACGAGCAAATGTCCTTGCGTCTAGTTCGATCTCCGAGAACGACTGCCTGCGTTCGTGGCGTGATCTCTTGCGTGATCTCCCCCTCGCAGTGCACGTGCGCTCGCGCCTCCGTTGGCGAACACAGACAAGCTCGCGCTCCCGTTGCCGAGTTTGCGCTGCCGGTTGCAGCCGGTTCTTGCGCGTGCAACGCGGCCCACTTTGCGACATCTCCGAAAGCATGCGGCGGTCACGTACCACGAGACACAAGGGATGGACAGACCCATGACTTAAGGAGCTTCGCCCCTAAAAAAAGAATACAGGGCACCTCCCGACACAAGAAAAAGAAACCTTCACACTGCAATCGGCCTCGTGCGCGCAGGTACTAATCGACCGTACACTAAGGGCACGCGCGCGCTGGGAGGCTAGCGCACAGCGCTAACTACGTAGTGACACAACAAAAGAAACCCAAATACACAGAGTGGCCACTATGACGACACTCGACCCAACGTGGCCTACGCCTTAACCTTCGACCTCGAACTTTAACTCAGACAGCCTCACGCGACACGCGAAACACTCTAGAGGCAAACACTTGTTTAAACCTCAACAACGCAACTACCAAAAAAAAAAGGATTTAGTTCGATACAAATCTGTGCGAAACAGGCTAAACAAAGAAATCCGGTTATCGAAGGTTGCCTACTACCAGCATCTGTTCGATAAAAACCTCACTTGCAACCCGAAAGAAAAATGAAAGAGGCTGGGAGCACTTCTAAATAGAATCACAGTTTCTCAGCAAACCAAAATTCTGAACATTGAGTGCGAATAACTGACA
This sequence comes from Haemaphysalis longicornis, assembly GCF_048455015.1. NCBI lineage: Eukaryota > Metazoa > Arthropoda > Arachnida > Ixodida > Ixodidae > Haemaphysalis > Haemaphysalis longicornis. Next base: position 10,166,981 of record NW_027526233.1, on the reverse strand, counting down.
GGTCCATTACTCGCCAATACCTTCAATAAAGTTTTCGGTGAAGTTTCCATTCAGAAGGTACGCAAAGCTCGTGGCCATCCTGAAGCCTGGAAAATCGCCGACGAGGTATGATTCCTTTCGACCGATAGCTTTGCTAAGCTGTGTTGGTAAAATTATGGAAAAAATGATATTCAGGAGAATGACCTGGTACCTTGAAAGTAAAAAAAAAACTTATCCACCGCAGATGAATGGTTTTCGCGAGAATAGAGCAGCCATCGACAACGTAATTTCGCTGGTTTCGCCTCTAGAAGACGAATTGCATAGCGGAAACATCCCCGCTGCAACATCCTTGGACATGAAATCGGCATTCGATTCAGTTTTCCACGATGCAATCCTAGCATCCTTTGCTGCTCTTGGTTTCGGGGGAAAACTTTACGCGTGGATATCAAGCTACCTACAGTGGCGAGAACTCTTCATATGCTCTCGGGAAGGCCCAACGTCCTACTACGCTATACAAAAAGGGTTGCCTCAAGGGGCCGTCTTGAGCCCTCTCCTATTCAACCTGACGCTCATCCACCTTGAGTCCTCCCGCATGGCGTACATTTCACACTATGCGGCCGACTTCTGCATTTGGAGTGCAGCGAGGTCACGTCGCACCACACAACAAAGACTGCAGAAAGCCATCGCGAACATATCAGCCTACCTTTCACCCATAGCACTGCATCTATCTTCCGAGAAAAGTGTTTCCATGGCTTTTACTCGCAAGAACATGAAACAGTATCCATTAGTCGTCGGAGGCCGTACCCTGCAGTATGTATACGTACTCAAAGATTCTTCGGAATCTTAATAAACCGCAATCGTGGGCTCCGGAGGTTAAAAGGCTCTGTACGCGAGTATCGGCGATGTCAAAGATCGTCGGGTATCTTGCCGGTAGTCGCTGGGGCAGTGACTGTCGCTCCATGATACTGCTCAGTAAATATCGACAGCGTACTGCGCTACAGTCTCCCTGTCCTCCAAAAATGTCACTCACAACAAGCAGAAAACAGCTAGATGCAACAAGAAAGAACTGCCTTCGTATCTGCCTCGGACTTCCCAGAGGGTCGTCGTGCTTGGGTACTGTCGCGGAAGCTTACTGTCTGCCCTTGGACGTGATTAGGCTCCAAAAAACCGGACGGATACATCTGAGACATCGGACGCACACCAAACCCGATACAACAGCGCGCATGATAAAAAATGGCAACTCAAGCTTTGGTCGAACATTGAAGACATTGCACCTTTCCATTCCCTCTTAGGCACCAAATTCAATGCCGTCTTATTTACCACCCTGGAGCCTTTCGCCATTGAAAATTAGATGCTTCATCCCGGGAATTGACTCTAAAAAGAATGTCTCAAAGTGGCTTGTTGCAGTTGACACTCGGCCACATTAGCCGGCTATACTCAGGCACAAACCAAATTTTTACAGACGGCTCATGTACGCTTGATTGCAGTTCCTCTGGGATCTTTATCTCGTCCACTGGACAGATGTTCTCTCATCGTCTTGAGCGGGCAACGTCATCTTTGTCAGCCGAGCTTCACGCCATCAAGGAAGCCATCCGGTACATTCTCCGCCAACCACCGGGGGCAGTGTACCATCTTCGCCGATTCCAAGGCAGCCCTCCAAAGTCTACTGCGCAACGACTGCTTCAGCATTCACCAACACGCCTCTCGTGAAATAACTTACTTGCACCACCTAGCCAAAGACATTGGACACCAAGTGACATTTCAGTGGATTCCAGGCCACTGTGGTGTTCCAGGGAACGAGAAGGCAGATGAAGCAGCTCGTAGGGGCCGTCAAATACAGAACAGTAGGAAGGTCTTCTTCACCAAGCATGATGCCTCAGCTATGGCGAAGGCATTTGTTTTAATGGAGCGGAACCGTCTCTGGCCTCTTCCAGAGCACCATTATGCATTCTTGCACTACGTAGACCCCGAGCTCAGGATTAAGCTGCCAGAGCAACTCCCGCGCCGGCTAGAAACTTTATACCACCGATTACGCCTCAATGCATCGCTCACAAAAACATATCTGTTTCGGCTCGGTGCAACCTCGAATCTGTACTGTGATAACTGCGGATCGCCGGAAACCATAGAACACCTACTGTTAGAGTGTTCCGCTTACATAGTCGCAAGGTGCCGCTTGGGGCAGGAGATCGAGCACCTACGCCCAGGGCCAATCAGCTTAAAAGTACTCCTCGGTCCATGGCCCTCCCCGTCGGCTCAACGCAAAGCACTAGTGGCGTTATTTGAATACCTAAACGAGATCGGTGTCACTGAACTGATTTGACATACTACGGAGATCGTGATGTTCATCGAACTGTTCCCATAAACTCTACGATGTGTGCTTTTTTCTTACTTCTTTTCTCCTCGTTCTTCTGCCTGTTATCTATAGGGACTTTTCTACCCTCCCCTACCCATTCCCCCGCCGAGTAGCATGTCAGTGTAAAGATTCTGGCAAACCTCTCGGCTTTTTTCTTTACCTGAAAAAAGTGTGCTCAAAACCCTGAAAGGTGTTCTGAGCACACTAAATGAACTAGCGCAATCGTTAGATTGGGTCGTCAACGTCATCTGTGCCAAGTATTACTTCTTTACGCGCAGCGGAAAGCTCACACTTTTGTTGCAAAGTTTGTCGCTCTTTTCTCACCCTTCCCTGCGCATTTTTGGACGACGCCATCTTTACATGTCTACGTCATCGATTCCCAGGTCTACGTCATGAGGTAGACATCCTGCTATTTTGCGGATTTTTCACGTATTACCGGCAAAGAGATGTGTCGTCTGCACAGCGTCGGCTCGCCGGCTGATCTGCCATCGGAGTGCCGGAGTGCTTGGACATTTTACGACTATCCAAACAAGTGTAAACAAACGCTTACTCGTTTGTATTGAATGCAACACGGCCATAACACGACATGGATATTCTCTTACCTGAGTACGTTCTATAAAGAAAGCGTTGAAGCCCCGTGGCACTTCTTTCGTGCAATCGCACAGAACGCCCTGAGCCGAATGCCCGGGTTTGACGCATATATTTTATTCAACTTCAAAACAATCCAGAGATGCGTTTCGAACGAACACAACATGCGTTGCAAGTCTGAACCACGATTGACAGATGATCGGTTACCTCCTCCTGCCCGTCGTAAATTCGGCAGTCACCTCGCGCGCGGTTTGCGGAGACGAACAGCAAGTCACACTGGCGCGCAAGCCGAGAAGGCTTTTAGCCACGCACACTGCACATACCCCATGCTAGGTTGAGTCGTACGTCGCTCGAGAAAGATAATCCAGAACATGGGAAGCACTATACACCCGCGGAAGCACAACGACGCATTTCATCGCGAAACAAACGCGTCCACAACACACACACCATCGCCTCCTGCATTTTTACAATGCCAAACGCATCGCGCACTTCCCAATGGGAGTGAGTGGTACGCCTGCAGTGCCCACATGTCGCGAGGTGGTGCCCCGAGCTGAAGTGGCAAACGTAACTGACTTCGAGAGCGGTTTGTGCCTTGTTGCTAAGGCAACCGATGCTTGAGATTGTCAAAGAAATGGCGATTGCGCCAGCGCCACAAAGCTCAGAGCCGTGGCGGAGCATGTTTTGCCAACGTTGCCGCTCACCACCACGCGTCGCCCCAAGCTGAACTGGTCACATGATTGAAGCGCTGGGAAGGCTACCGAATGGGGGAGAGTGGTCAGAGTAGAAGGAGATGGCTCTGTTCGCCGGCCCGGGCTGATGTGCATACAGAAAGCGATGCACACGCACACACACACACACAGCTTCGGTCGCTGGCTTGGCTTAGCTCCAAGCTTCGTTCCGACAGTCAGCGACGTTACGACGATACAGATCTGCGTGAGGGCGGCGTGCTAACAACTCGACGTATTTAAAAACACAGGGGCAAAGAACTTGGTTCATTGAAAGCAAATTACTGTCCACAGAAGAGCGCAATTGTGGTTGGTTGTCGCGCTATACTTGCCGCCATGTTAGAAACGCAAGCGGCCTCACGTACGCACGCTATTTTGCTGAAATAGCGTCCGCTATTCTTCAGTCCGCTAAACGCAGAATAGTCTTAACGTACAGCGCATGCGCAGTGCGAACGATGCAAAAAATAGCGCTCGCTAACTGTTTGCCTACGGCTGCGTAAGTTATTCTAAAACTCTCTTTACTACCGTTCACTAGATATGGGTGCAGCTTGTAAGAACACGGGTGCACGCTGCTCGAGTGCGGCGCTGGTTTGCTCTGCGCCTTCCCGTTCATCGCCACTGATTAAGCGATCCGAACCGGCGCATCTTGTGCACGGGTTCTGGGTCGGTTTAAATTGTCTTTTTCACATGCCGCCGGTAGGAATTACCGCCGCCGCATAATAAGACCCCGCACCAGCGGGGCCAGATCTGTTACGGCGCTTTTTGGATAAACAGTGCGCTGTGCATCAAAGGGAACTAGAGTTCCTGTATATAGCTAAGGGAACGAGCGCACGGTCCTCCCCTTGCGGCTGCGAGTTCGCCGCCTATAAAAAGTCACGTGCCGCAGATAGAAACTGCAGCAACGTACACCGCGAAAGGGCAAGGCCAGGCCGCACACATGCGGCCAGGTTTTTCGCTCGCTTTTCCAACCTTGAGCGGAGTGCGGGATCCATGGTGTCAACAAATTTGAAAACTCCAAAAGAGCTTGCCCGTAGCAGACGGCAGTCTGTGGAGCGCAATAGCGGAAGTGCGTCACTGCTGAGGAGCGCAGCATCATGGGAGGGAAGGCTCGCGCGCCGTCAACAGCGGAGAAAAAATTTGAAAGGAGGAGGAAATGCGGCACGACAATAATGCGCGGTTTTTGATTTACGATTTCTCAGTTAATACGCATTGGTTTAACAAAATTCTTGCGGGAGGAGATTGCTAATACCAGAGTCCTTCAATGCCTTTCTGGTGACGAAACTTCGCCGTCACGCTATGGGAGAGCTTCGTTCGCTGCCGCGCCGCGGCGCTGCTGTAGATCGGAGGGCAGCCGGGGGCGTGGTCAGAGCGCGTTTGCAGGGAACGGACCACGGAGTAAGATAAAACAGACGCTCGCCGCCTTATCAGCAGTGCGCTTTCGCTTTACGTGTCGTGGGCCGCTCAAATGGACTTATTTTGTGAGTAACGAAAAAATTTGGTGCGAACGGGCATGCTGCTATGCGTCCCTGCCTGCCGGTCTGGCTACAGAACAGCGGCGGCCGCTCAATGCCCTCCGATCTGCGGTGGCCTACTCGCGGTAGCCTTTCCCGTACGAAACTTGGCCGGGAGTTTCATGACCATAGAAGCATTGAAGGACTCTGCTAATTTGGTAACATTAGCAGACATTAGCAGACATTTGGTAACATTGCTTTATTTGGTAACATGTACATCCATGCATCGGCGGAAGGTATTTCAGGACCCCTTTAATAAAGAGCTTTCTCTCTCTCTCTCTCTCTCTCTCTCTCTCTCTCTCTCTCTCTCTCTCTCTCTCTCTCTCTCTCAATCTCTCGGTGAAGTTGGCGACAGTCATTACAACCCTGGTTTTTACCATTTTCTAGGCGACAGGGTAGGACATTGTTTCTTGAACCTACCGGTGAAGCTGAGGTTTTTGCAGTGCGCAGTAGTCTGAAAGATACCCAAAGCTTTGATTCATGTAATTTCCAAAGCCGGCCGGTAAAGTACGTGCTGCCTTTAGTTGTACCTTGCCTCTTAATTGTACAGTCGGGGACTTAATTTTGCAGACCACGCGAGCGCGTGGCCAAAGCCACCGATGCGCGCTCTGGAGGCCCGGCGCCTGTTGTCGAGACCGGCGCGGCGCGCATGCGCGTCCTGGGGCGGTATTCTCGTAACTGTCCCTTTTGAAAACGTCCCTTTTGCGTCCCTTTCATCGTGACGTACTTCCGGTTAAGCAGTGGGCCTTTGATTAAAATAGCGTAATTGTTCTTGCAAACGCATTTTAAAGAACTGTAACCCTATCAGAATATCTTTTATGTGTTTATTGTTCCGCGAGCAAACCGCGGCGAAAAACCGTCTGCTCCAAATCGTCTGCTCCGAGTAGCTACGGCTCGTAGCTCCGCCGTGCTTGCATGGCGTCACATCCGGGTGTTCGCTTTTAGCCAATCAGGGCTCGCTCAAAAGGGACACTTTTGAAAGGGACACAAAAGGGACAAAACACGGGAATACCGCCCCTGTTTTACTTGCAGGCACGCCGATTTTCGTGCTTCCTGCAGCGGGGCTGCAATGGTCACTCAAGCACCGCATAGAGACGCCTTTGTAGCATTCCTTTCTTCCCGATGGCATATTTGGGGCCTAACGTGACGATTGCGAGGGCTTTGGCGCAAATGCTGCTCGCGTCCTGATAAACACTTGCGCGTCATGTTTTATTTGTTTGTTTTGCGCTTTATCATTTATAGACGATGAGACTAGCGGCTTGTGAACGGCGTCCACGAATGAAGCTCGTACGAAGCACAGTCTCACGGTACCGCGCTACCGACGACGAAATGCCGGCTATATGAAAGCGAACCTTTTTTCACCTTGTTTATTGTGTAATTTGGCCACTGAACATATATTCCAGCTCGCTCTCCGCTGCAAATAAAGTAAGCGATTTGCAAGTTTGATCAAAGAAATTATTTCGACGTTTTTGCTGCCTACTTCATTACTTAAAAATGATAGAAATACGTACTCACATAAATTGTCTGTTCGCTCTGCCCGTCACATCTGTAAAATGGCACCTCGGGCTCCCATTGAATGCCGTAAAATTATTCGCTACTTTTGAGAAGCTGTTTTTCAAAGGGACATTTGCCGGCTTACTAATAGGCCAAGAGATGCTGTTAGCCGAGGAATTCATTCCTACGGGGATGAATTGCTTCAAGGCCGGAGCAATTCTTCAAGGTCAGCTTGCATTTTCTTCAAGGTCAGCTTGCATTGATTGATTATGAGGTTTTAACGCGCCGTTGCTACACAGCCGATAAGGCGCATCGTAGTTGAAATCTCATGATTAGTTTGATTACCTAGATTGTGTAACATGCGCCAAAATCCCGAACACACTTGAGCATTTCCGATTTTCGCCTCCATCAGAAAAGGGCCACCTTGCAGATGCCCAGCGGAGCGGAAGGACAATGTCAGCAAGGAAACAGGAGGACAAGCTGATTGTTTTTCAGTGGTTAAACACCCGTTCATTAGTGACAAAACATTAAAAAGGCCCTAAGTAGCAAACACTATTACGGCGAAATGTAGAGAATAAGGTTATGGCGTTCTTCGACGGGAACCCGAAGTGCTGTTTTGAATAATGCCGACGCGCCGGAAGAACAGACAATTCATATGGGTATGTCTAACAATCATTTTTAAGTAAGAAAGTGGACAATAAAATAAAACAGAGGATTTCTTTTATCAAACTTGCAAATTGCCTTCTTTATGGGCAGCGGAGAGCGAGCTGGAATGTATGTTCAGTGACCAAATTACACAATAAAGGTTCGTTATTCATATATTTATATAGCGCGGTACCGTGAGACTGTGCATCGTACGAGCTTCATTCGGGGACGCCGTTCGCAAGCCGCTAGTCTCATCGTCTATAAACAATAAAGCACAAAACAACAAAACATTAAGCGCAAGTGTTTATCAGGGCGCGAGCCGCACTTGCGCCAAAGCCCTCGCAATCGTCACGTCAGGCCCCAAATGTGCCATCGGGAAGAAAGGAATGCTACAAAGGCGCCGCTATGCGGTGCTTGAGTGAACATTGCAGCACCGCTGCAGGAAGTGAGAAAATCGGCGTGCCTGCGAGTAAAACAGGACGCGCATGCGCGCCGCGCCGGTCTCGACAACAGGTGCCGGGCCTCCAGAGCGCGCATCGGTGGCTTTTGCCACGCACTCGCGTGGTCTGCAAAATTAAGTCCCCGACTGTACATCTATAAGTTAGCACTCAATTTGGGACAATTTCCTGTTGGCATGCAACGTGCCAGAGTAGCTGTAATTTACAAACAAGGGGATAAAAATGTACCTGGAAATTATAGGCCAATATCTGTGCTTCAATTATTATCTAAGGGGCTCGAATGCTTAATTCATCCACGGTTATATAACTTCCTTTTAAAATACTCTGTGATGGTTAATTGCCAGTATCGCTTTAGCAGAAACAGGTCTACTGAGCACGCATTACTTGACCAAAAGGAGTACATTCTAAAAAAATTACACCATCTTCCCGTAGGGAAACCCTGAGTAGTATGCGAAGCAGCCATGGGGTCGACTGAAGTTACCATTAGTTTTCAGTTCGTCGTTTCCGTTGACGTTCAGCTTCGCGTGCCTTCGTTGCATCAGTAGCTTCTTGACGTAGTTTGAATGAGTGAAGGACATAAGGCGCGTTCGCAGAACATGCTCCCGTATCGGTTTGTAGTGCAGTGGGAAGAGCGCCACGTACCTCCCGTTGTGGCCAGAGAGTCGTGCGATCGAAACCGGGCGCCGCCTAACTATTTCTGTTTATAGTGGACTGCCCTGACGTCAGCCCAAACGCTGACGGGGCTGAAGAGACGCGCATGCGCAGTACAGTGCGGACTGCGGACAACGACAACGAGGGAGGGAGGGACACAGCCCCGAGCATGAGATGCTTCGCATCCAAAATTTTGAATCGCAGTTTCTTACCCTAGGCATCTTCGTCGATTTCAGTAAAGCGTTCGATTGTTTGAATCATTAGATCCTCTTTAAAAAACTGGAGCACTACTGTCTCCGTGGACACACCCTCAAACTTATTACATCCTACCTCAGTTCCCGCTCCCAATACGTTGTATTAAACCACTGTCCCTCTGAAAACCTAAAGATGAGAAATGGTGTACCCCAGGGCAGCCTTCTAAGACCCCTTCTTTTTAACGTGTATATAAATGACATTTACAACATTAGTAAGGCCGTGAAATATATAATGTATGCGGACGACACCTCACTTCCCGTGATATAAACTAACAAGTGCGGCCAATAGGGTATTGACATCATTAACAGAATGGTCTTTCCTTAGTTCCTTAAAAATAAATAGGGGAAAAACTAAGGCTGTAATATTTCATCCAAAAGGAAAACATGTTCTGAACCCCCCCTTCTTTTTTTTGGAGAATACTGCCATTGAATATGTCGACAATTTTACGTCACTTGACGTAGTTTTTACTGCTACGATGTCGTGGAACGCCCACGTAAGCAAAACCTGTGTCGCACTTTCAAGGTTTAATGGGATAATTTGGCGCAACAAAGGTCTGTCACCTGCAAAAACTAAATTGGATATCTGTTATGCCTTTTTTTATTCCCATGTGAGTTACTGTTTCTTAGTATGGGGGAACACCACGGTAACAAATATGAAAAAACTTGTAAGTCTACAGAAGAAACTACTTCGTGCGGTTGCAAACGTGTCGTGTGATTCCCCAAGTTTTCTTGTACCAGCAGTATAAAATTGTGAGAATTGACCGCATGTTCGACTACAGATTTGCTTTCTTCTATAAGAAAGCCCTTTCGTTAATGCTATAGTATTCGTCTATGTTGCCATTAAAGAGAGGGCAGCAGGTCTTGTAATTAGGCTCAATAAGAGGTACAAGCTCAAGGTGGTGCAGGGCTACGCGCCCACATCCAGCCACGACGACCAAGCAGTGGAACGCTTCTATGAAGATGTAGAATCGGCAATGGCTAAAGTAAAAACACAGTATACCGTAGTTATGGGGGACTTCAATGCTAAAGTAGGCAAGAATCAGGCTGGAGACAAGGCAGTTGGGAACTATGGTCTGGGCTGTAGAAATAGCAGGGGGGACCTACTAGTTGAGTTTGCAGAACGGAACAACCTACGCATAATGAATACCTTCTTCTGCAAACGGGAGAGTCGGAAGTGGACCTGGAGGAGCCCGAATGGGGAGCACAAAAATGAAATAGACTTCATACTAGGCGATGACCCTGGCGTCGTGCAGGATGTGGAAGTGCTCGGAAGGGTAAGGTGTAGTGACCACCGTATGGTAAGATCTCGAATTAGGCTAGATTTGAGGAGGGACCGCAGCAAGCTAGTACGAAAGAAGCCGATAAATGAGCTAACAGTAAGACGTAAAGTAGAAGAATTCAGGATCGCGCTGCAGAACCGATATTCCGCCTTTAACGAGAAAGCCGAGCCTACGACACAGGAAGCCAGCGACAACCTCACTCGCATTATCACGGAGTGTGCAGTAGAAGTCGGGGGCACTACGGCTAGACAGGATACTGGTAAACTTTCACAGGCGACGAAAGATCTAATCAGGAAACGGCAAACCATGAGAATTTCTACCGCAGCTGACAGAATAGAACTAGCCGAGCTCTCGAAGTTAATCAATAAGCGTAAGACAGCTGACATACGGAAGTATAATATGGAGAGGATCGAATACGCTGTAAAGAACGGAGGTAGCCTGAAAGCACTGAAGAGACGTCTTGGCGTGGGGAAAAATCAGATGTATGCACTTAAGGATAAGCAAGGCAATGTCATCACAAATAGGGATAAAATAGTCACAGTGGCCGAGGAGTTCTATAGAGATCTGTACAGTAGCCGGGACATACAGGATAATGCCGAACGAGACAGTAGTTCAGAGGAGATAGACATCCCACCAGTAACGACCGAAGAAGTAAGGAAGGCTTTGAAAGAAATGAAAGGGGGCAAAGCACCTGGTGAGGATTAGATAACATCAGACCTCTTGAAGGATGGCGGAGAAATTGTACTTGAAAAACTGGCAAACCTGTATACGCAATGCCTAATGACCGCAATGGTACCGGAATCTTGGAAGAACGCGAACATCATCCTAATCCATAAGAAAGGCGACATGAAGGACTTTAGAAATTACAGGCCGATCAGCTTACTGTCAGTCGTCTACAAGGTATTTACCAAGGTAATCGCTAACCGAATCTCTGCAACCTTAGATTTCAGTCAACCTAAAGAACAAGCAGGGTTCCGTAAAGGTTATTCAACAATGGACCATATTCACACGATCAATCAGGTGATAGAGAAGTCCGCTGAGTATACTGAACCCCTATATATAGCCTTCATAGATTATGAGAAAGCATTTGACTCGGTCGAAACCCTAGCAGTCATTCAGGCATTGCGGAACCAGGGGGTAGATGAGCATTATGTAAGAATACTAGAGGACATCTACAATGGGTCTACAGCTACCATCATCCTCCATAGGGAGAGCAGTAAAATACCTATAAGGAAGGGTGTCAGACAAGGAGACACAATCTCTCGAATGTTATTCACAGCATGCTTACAAGAAGTATTCAGAACGTTGGATTGGGAACAGGTGGGAGTAAGGGTTAATGGAGAATACCTCAGTAACCTCAGATTTGCTGATGACGTTGCCTTGCTAAGTAACTCGGGGGGCGAATTGCAAAGCATGCTTTCCGCAATGGGCGAACAGAGTAGAACCGTGGGCCTGAAAATTAATATGCAGAAAACTAAAGTAATGATCAATAACCTCGGGACAGTACAGCAGTTTGAGATAGGTGGCGAGGCAGTGGAAGTGGTAAGCCAATATATATACTTAGGCCAAGTTGTGACCCCAGATCCCAACCATGAGGCAGAGATAATTAGAAGGATCAGAATGGGGTGGGGTGCATATGGCAGACATTCTCAGATAATGAATAGCAGCCTACCATTGTCGCTGAAGAAGAAAGTGTATGACAGCTGCATCTTACCGGTACTCACCTAGGGGGCAGAAACTTGGAGGCTTACTAAGAGGGTTCAATTTAAATTGAGAACGACTCAGCGGGCAATGGAGCGGAAAATGATAGGTGTAACATTAAGGGACAAGAAGAGAGCGGAGTGGGTCAGAGAGCAAACTGGTGTTAAAGACATATTAGTAGAGATTAAGAAAAAGAAATGGACATGGGCAGGGCATGTAATGCGTAATCAAGATAACCGCTGGTCATTAAGGGTAACAGAGTGGATCCCTAGAGAAGGCAAGCGTTGCAGGGGGCGGCAGAAAGTTAGATGGGCAGATGAGATCAAGAAGTTTGCGGGGATAAATTGGTCACAGTTGGCACAGGACCGAGGTAATTGGAGAATAATGGGAGAGGCCTTTGCCCTGCAGTGGGCGTAGATAGGCTGGTGATGATGATGATGATGATGATGATGATGATGATGATGATAAGAAAGCAGTCAGCCGAAATGACCCTTTCTTTTCGGGTTTTGTAACGCTCACACATTATCACAACCCGTACACGACTCGCAAAACAAATAAATTTGTCTTACCACGGTGTAGAAAAATTCTGGCTACAGTATGCTAGCGTACATTCTTTCAACCTATCTCAACACGCCATCGTATGAAGACGTGACCTGAATGTCATTCACTGCACGTCGCAATACCTTTGTAAAATAAGGTGTGAATACATTTTTGTATAAAATTGACTGTCATTGCTTCGTATGGAAAGTGCCTCATATTTAGTGAAGTCGTAATCCTGTCTGTGAACACGGCTTCCGTAGCGAAGCCGAAACGTCTTGTTTCTTGCTTTTAAAGTTTTTAAACGTTTTAACTGCTTCTTTTAGCCGGTGTATAAGTTTTTAGTTCACTTGTATTTCGTGATATGCTTGTATGACCAAATGCTTCTGATGTGTACATATTGGTTGTGAAAAAATGTTTCGAGTGTCTGCAATTCATCGTGCTGTTTTTGTTTCTTCTACAGAATGACAATTTTTTTCTTGAAATTGCACGGTGTTGTTTCGTATGCTAACCTGTAGGCGTAGCGAGGCTCGTCAAGCAGTCTTTAATGACTGCTTTTTTCTTGACATCCTCAGTTTTATTTTGCGTGTAAAAAAACTGGAATAAAAGCGATTGAAGTCGCAGCCATTTTTTATAGCGTGAGCCACACTGGCCGAGGTTGAGCAGTTTCACGTGGATCCTAGAGAGCCGTGCTGTGCATGCGCGAGGAGCAGTAACGTCTCACGGCGCGCAGCTGGTATAGTGCCTAGATTCTAGGCATTATACACCTGGCGTGCCTGAGCCGCCGCCGCCGCGACTAGATTGGACTGGATTGGATTGGAAATTGTTTAAGCAGCAGTAAACATCATGCTTGGCATTCGAAGTGATTGTTGTTAGCGCACTCTCTACATCCCAGGAATCTGCATACCACGATTATTCCACGTTGGCGGCAGCAGAATGAGTCCGATAAGCTTGCCAGCGCCGCCTGGCAGGGTACCGTTCAGTAGCCGAGGCGTAATGCGTGGCTGAACGTTCCCCGCGTCATCGGACACGTATAACGGCAAATCGCTTTGCCCCCGCCTTTGGAGTTAGCGCAGCTCGTCCCAGTGCCGTAAAAGGCACCAGGCTGGCTTTCGGCATATTGGACCCTGCTCACAGTACTTATGTCAACACCGGGCCAAGGTGAACTCGCCGGCACCGCAGTGCCTGTCTGCAGGCGGAGAAGGCAGAGGAGGAGTGCAACTTTAATTTATGAGAAGAATAAAAGAGAGTTAGGGCCTGTGGCCCTCCGCACAGGTGCAGTCCCTGTAACGGGACCCCGTTGGTCAAGGCCGCCGCTCTCTCACGTTGAGCTAGAGCCCTTAGAGACTCCAGCCCCGCGCCATTGAGCAGGGCTGCCTCCCATGCCTCTCTGGGTTGCTCCTACATGCCCACACCATGTGGTAAGTGTCGGACACCTCCACACAGTGCTGGCATCGCCCATTTGGTTGAAATGCACCATTATACGCCTGAACGAGGCACTGGATTGCACGCTCCGGAGCACTTCGTAAATACGACTGAAACCACAGGCTCTCACAAATTGTCCGTGCGAACG
>NW_027526233.1:10062895-10153209 GCF_048455015.1 Haemaphysalis longicornis | reverse complement strand
AGTATAACAATCGTTTAGTTATCTCTTACTTCTCATAAATAGTAGTGCATGTCAATAGGTTTTCCGCAAAAGGGCATCAAGGGTGTTAAGTTTCGATAATCCCGCTTTTGAACCCCCTACGCCATTACACAAAGATACCGCAGAGGTTTTAAGTCTCTAGGTCCAGCAGTTTCGGTTGGGTGTTGATCAGTCGGTGGGTCTGTAGGTTGGTCGGTCGGTCGGGCACTTCATTTTATCGCTATACATAAGTTTTGTTTTGTTTTCGCCCACACCCCCAATGACAGACTCCTAGTCCTAGGCGTCCACAATACCACCAGAGAGAACTGTGGTCTCTTTACCTCACAATATGCATAACCCTAGCATTGCACAAGGCATGCACTCATGCACACTGCGAGGAACCACCGCGGGTTCGAGCTAGTTGAGCACGCTCACGATACTGAAACTCCGTCGCGCCAACATAACACCGCCTCTGTTGGGCAGGTGGAGAAAGGGGCGACAAAGGAGTATGCCCAGGGTACGGAGGGAAGACGTTTATTTTACATTAACGTTCTAGTCACATATTTTACAGACCCAATTACATAATTTACAGTACAGGTACGTAGTTCCCGTGAGGTGAAAGGGCGATGGGGCGCCACGCGCAAGTGTGCGCGTCGTCGGCGCAAAGCCAGTGGGCTCTTCTGTCAGGGCAAATTCCGGGGTGCGCGCTCGTTGTGCGCGTGCGCATCGCTGTGCTGGCCAGATCGGCTCGCAGCAGCGAGGGAGACGGGGCCCATTCGCTCACAGGCGCGTACCGCACGGCGTGTTCGTCGAGTGGTAGGTACGGCCTTACTATATGCAAGCGTAGGGGCAACAGGAGCAGCCTTAGGCACGGGCCGCAGCCGGAACGGCTGGCGGGCTTTCGCCGGCGCAACAGAGTTGCAGCCGGCTGGTAAAGAAGGCGTCACATACCTTCGGCCAATGCCTTTGGCGTCCTGGAAGCGTCCCTCCGAACGGCCCCCCGCGCAGGGCGCGCGTTCGCGTCCCGGCGAGGGTGGTGTTCGGGAATCGTTCAAACGGGCCAATGAGGTGAGGTTAGCTCCAACACCAAGGCCGAGCCCCCGCTGCGTGACAGTGTTTTATCGCCGCAACGGTCGCTGTGGCCTTCACCTCAAGAAGGAGTTTTAGAAGACGGCTCGGCTCTACACAGTGGCGCCGAGACGGGCCGGAATTTCGGGGAGAGAGGGGAAAGGCGCCGCGCAACGCCACAAACCCAGTGATCGCGCAATGGCTTGGTCGTCAGGATCCCCACAGCACCTAGATGCTAGACGTCCCAAATCACGCGGCTAGCCTCGTCTCCCACAGGGCACTACATCCTACAAGCTATTAACACCCCGCCCCCCACACTCCCTACCCCTCCCACCCCCATACCAGCTCACATCCGCGCACACATTAAAGTCCGCCCTCTGCCTAGACACTTCACTTGCCCCCCACATACCATGCAGCTCGCCGGCATGCCCGAGCAGTCGACAACTCCCACAAATACCCCCCAGCGTCCCGCACCCTCTACACCGACGCCGCTCCGCACCCCAAGCGCCCCGCGCACTGCATTGCAGTCATCGGGCATCACTCCCCTCACAGTACCATTCCAACTTCTAACACCACGACGGCGCAGGAGGCGGCTATTGCCCTCGCGCTTTCCCAGTGCCCCCCCCCCCCCTCTACGTCTTCTCCGATTTTCTCCGGGGCAACATCTCCCCACAAGCACTGAAAATTCTGACCACCCATCCTCCAACGGACACCGTGTGCCTGTTGTGCACTCCAGCCCACACAGGCGTAGCCGCTGATGAGGTGGCGAACGTACGTGCTCGTGGACTACTAGTAGACCGGGACACCGCTTCATCTACGCCTACACGCGTAGCCCCTTTCGGTATCCCCGCCGGGCTCCTGCATTAGAGGGACATCACCCTTCACTACCACCTCTTCCGCCTCCAGCACCCTCCACCACATCCCCAACTCGCCCTAGACGCAGCTCACTGCCTGCGCGTCCTCCAGACCCACACCTTCCCCCACCGCACTCAGCTCATTCACACCCACCCACACCTTTTAGATGCGACGCTCAGAGCATCTCTTGTCGGCGGCCCTGTCCTTCCTGCGTGCGTCCGTTGTTGTCCGCGTGCGTCCGTTGTTGTTGTCCGCAGCCACTCTCCGCCTCTCCTGTCCGATAGCGAACACTCTCTCGCGAGGGGCATTGGATTGGATTCGATTGGATTGGATTGGCTTGGCTTTGGATTGGATTGGATTAAAGTGGATTCTGTTGGATTGTGTTGCGTCATAGCCGCGGCACTCTCTCTCTCCGCGGTCTCCTCTCCTTCGGGCGCGCTGCGCATATAACCGGTGTGCCGCTATCCGGCGGCCTTTCGGTCGACGGTTGCTCTCCGCTTGCGCTTGAACCCCCCTAAGCGTCCCATCATACCAGGGTTCCCGCGATAGGAGGAAGGTACTCACAAGAAGTACTTATCAGCAAGCAAGAAAGCAGGTTATAAGAGAACGCATATATACGTTTCAAATAGCCGATTTCACGGAAAACTATGCCAATTTAAGCCAAATTTTTGAATCTCCCGCTAAATTGTACATTTCCTGACGTGAACAATGGCGTCATATTTATTTACTTATTTTATTGTGCTCAAGGGTCCATTGAAGGGACATTACATGAGGGGTGGGGATACAAATGTTTGAATCTTGCAAAGGGTGATGTGCAAAGAACAGTGAAAAGAGAAGAAAAAAAAATGTCTGCGTAAACTAAGACACAAAAATGTGTGAATGCATTCGGAATGGTATGTAACACAGGCAGGATTTTTGCACAGTTGGGGGACATACAATCGCAGTGGCGCAAATCATAAGCAACTACAAGGGAACAGCAGATACAAAAGGCCAACCACCGAAATCAGTACTGCAGTTCAACGTACAACATATGATACCGTTTGAAGCGAAAAAGGAGAAGAGAGAGAGAGGAAAGGGTGATTAGAAATTTTTTGAATGCTGTATCTTTAGTATTAACGATGTTATCCGGTAGAACGTTCCAGTCTTTAGCAGCGGGAATAAAGAATGACTGTGCAAACGTGTTGGTTTTAGGGCGAGGGTTGCTTCGAGGGAACTTGCTTAGAGTTGCTACTACGATCAGAAGAATGGGTGCGGGTTGTTATGTAGATGCTAGGCAGGGATGCGTATAAGAATTTGTGGAACAGAGCAAGTCTTGCCATTTTTCGACGGTGGCTGAGGGGAGTAAGGGCGGCACGTTTTTTTAATTCTGTCACACTGGTTAACGAGGAATAATGTGAGAACGCGAATCTGGCAGCGCGGTTCTGAATACCTTCAATGTTTTCTACCAGGTAGTTCTGGTGTGGGTCCCACACGGCTGCCGCGTACTCAAGTTTTGGTCGGGTTAATGTGGTAAAGGCCTGTATTTTCAAGGAGGTGGGAGCAAACTTCAAGGTGCGCTGCAAATAACCTAGGGATCTATTAGCTGCAGAAATGATATGGGTAATATGGACTGACCGAGATAGATCGCTAGTAATGTGTACGCCGAGGTATTTGTAGCAATTAGGGGATTGTAGGAAGGAACCGCCCAGAGAGTAGTTGTAGGAAAATGGGTTAGTGCGTCTATGAAAGGAAAGTGATGTGCATTTAGACGCATTTAAATACATTTGCCACGTCTGGCACCAGTGTTGCACAGCTTTAAGGTCTCTCTGCAGGGATAATTGATCGGCTTGACTGGTGATGGTTGAATAGAGGACGCAGTCGTCTGCAAATAGTCGGATTTTGCTAGTAATGCATTGCGGAAGGTCATTGATGATGCTAGGAAGTGTAGGGGACCAAGTACTGTTCCTTGAGGAACACCGGAAAGGACGGGAGAAGTTCTAGATCAGGCATTGTTTATAATGACAAACTGTTTTCTATTACTGAGCAAGTTATTAATCCAGAATAACACGGACGGTTGAAGGTTAAGCAATGATAGTTTGGTCATTAGGCGGCGATGTGGAACTTTGTCAAATGCTTTTTCAAAGTTGAGGAAAATGGCATCGGTCTGAATATTTCGGTCGAGATTTGTATGCAATTCATGAATGAAGGCGGCAAGTTGCGTTTCGCAGGACATGCCTTTCCGAAAACCATGTTGTGAACGGTGGATGAAGCTATACTGTTCCAGGTGATTGATTATATGGGTGGATAAAATATGCTCCATAATTTTGGATTGGACACTTGTTAGTAATATGGGTCTGTAGTTATATGGGGATGTTTTGTCGCCACTTTTAAATAATGGAGTGATTTTACGCACTTTCCAATCATCTGGTATGTCGCCCGATGAAAGTGACTCAGAGAAAAGTAATGCTGGGGCAGAGCTGATTATCAGCTTCGTATTTTTTTAAATATTTTGCTGTTAATATTGTCACTTCCACTTGCAGATGAAGTTTTCATGTTGTTAATTATGCTAATATGCCGTTCGTGGAAATGACGATTGGTAACATGGGATCCGGTATGGCAATTTCAGTATTGCAAGCTACGTTAGGTGAAACAGAAGAAAAGACGCTGTTTAAGGTATCAGCCGCATCTACGTCACTTAAAGGTTCATCGTTGGGACCTGATATGGCTATTGGTGAGGCGTTACTTGGGTTTATCGTTTTCCAAAATTTTTAGGGTTACTTTTGAGCATGCCTGGAAGCGTTGTCGAAAAAAAGTCTCGTTTAGCATTCTGAATGGTAACTGAAAGGCGTCTAACGGCGTCAGAGTATGCCTTCCATAAACATGACTGGTTGTTAGCTTTTGCGGATCTAGACAGGCGCTTTTTCCGGTTTAATAGTTTTTTTTATTGAGTTGTTAAACCATGGGGCCGATATTTTGTGCTTGACAGTTATACTTGGTACGAAAGGTTCTGTTAGTTGGTTTAATTTATCGACTAACAACTTCCAATTCGTTTCAACCGAGCGGCTGTAAAATTCCCGTTCGTAGTCAGCGTAAAATTGTTCGAGCTGGGCGTTTATTATTTCGTAATTACCGCGGTCGTACAGTTTTCTCCGTTTTGAAGTAGGTTTGTCTTGTGGAAAAGTAAAACTAGAAGACGCGAGGATAATTTTGGGATCACTTATTTCTTTTAGGTAATGGACAGACTCTAGGCTGCTTGGGTTGGACATCAGCATGAGGTCTAATAACTGTGTGAAGTTTCTCTTGGGACCTGAGTAATTACTTGGGTTAACTGGTAGTTTTGCAAACAGGCTAAGAATTTACTGCATTCACCGGAGTTAGGAGGAACCAAGGTGCGCCAGTTTATTGTTGGGTAGTTAAAGTCCCCGCAAATTATAAACTTCGCACGGGGATACGTTTTGTGTAGAGTATCGAGGGTGTCATTAAAGTTTGTGATAAAACTTTGATATGATTTGGGAGAGCGGTAGCAAACACCTAGAATGATTAGGCCATGAGAACGTTCGCAAGCCACAAAAAGGGCTTCCAAGGCACTATTGCTATTAACTATAGAATGTCGGATTGTGCGTTTTATGGCGATTAACACACCACCACCTCGACTCGATAAACGGTCACGGCGATGCAATGTGAAATCGGAAAGGAATGGCAGAACTTCGGTGTCTTTGATGGAAGGTGAAAGCCATGTCTCGGTTAACATCACTACGTCACAATTACATGATTGAATAAGTTTGCATATTTTGTGTTGCTTTGTCATGATGCTCCGTATGTTGGTGTAAAAAATAGAAAAATCGACGTCATTTGTATGATTTGAACGATGGTTTTCGATGTGGCGAACAGATGAAGGGGCCGTGGATAATGCTGACCGGTTGCGGAATGGCTAACTATCACTTTAGTGAAAGAGCGTTTCTTTCACTTGCTTCTCAGCTGTATCGTAGTGGTAGGACTTCTTCCCGATAACCACCTTTTTGTAGCGCAGCTTGAATTGGCCGCCTTGGTCAC
The DNA here is from genome assembly GCF_048455015.1 of Haemaphysalis longicornis. NCBI lineage: Eukaryota > Metazoa > Arthropoda > Arachnida > Ixodida > Ixodidae > Haemaphysalis > Haemaphysalis longicornis. The sequence goes on along the minus strand of NW_027526233.1, from coordinate 10,147,257 downwards.
GCGCAAAACGTAGCAGCTCTCTCTGAATAGTGCGGGTTTCAAAGCAATAGTCTTGGGCTACACTGTTAGCGCACAGAGTTAGCGCACGCATCTCTAATTGAAATAATCCCAAACAAGAGGGGGAAAAGAAGCACATTCATCCTAAACGTATACAGTCCTCCTCGAAACAAATAGGAAACCTTCACCGAAACGTTCATGGAGACCATGAAGATAGCAAACAAGAACCAACTCGTAATAATGGGCGACTTTAATGCACCCCATGGAGAGTGGGGTTATAACTTTAACTCACCTACAGGACAAAAACTGATCCAAGCCATGGAAAATGAAGACTTAACCTTGAGCACGAATCGAGAATGTCCCACCAGGATAGGAGGCTAAACTAGCAGGGACACTTGCCCGGATCTCGCAGTAATCAAGAATGCCGAAGGAGTACACTGGTTCAATCTAGAGAAAACACTAGGTAGTGACCATTGTATAATAAGGTCATCTAACCCCACGGCGATGATCAGGAGAACCTTAGGAGAAGCCAAAATCACAAATTGTGAGAAATGCAGCAAAAGGTCGTCTTCATTACTGGAAATAACAAATATAAAAGAATGGAGTAAAAAACAAACAAACATATCAGGACGCAACAATAGCGGTGAAACGCACAAACGTAGAACCATATGTAGATAAACAAGGCGTAGTCTGGTCAAGAGGTGGAAAAGGCAAAAGCGCAACGAGAAGCTCAAGAACAAAATTAAAGAACTGGCAACGAGAGCACGGGAAAATGCAGACCAGCTTGGACAACAAAATTGGGCTCAGTTCTGTAACTCCTTGAAAGACACGTTGAGCACGTCCAAAACCTGGGCCATTCTCAGAAGCATGATTGACCCAGCCAAGACAAGGACTGAAAATAATAGAACCTTAAAAAAGCTAGCGCATCAGTTTCAAGGCACGAACAAAGAATTACTGAAACACCTGAAAGACAAATTCCTGGGCACACAGAAGACAGCACCCTGCAAGCTACCGTACGAGGGAAACAGGAATGACGGCCTGGACGCAGAAATAACTAAGGAAGAAGTTAAGGCGGCAACCAGAGCGGCACAAAAAAAAAAAAAAGCACTTCCATGGGTGCGGACCGCATAACAAATGCAATCATTAGGAATTTAAGCGAAGACCATATAGAGGTACTAACAAAGTACATAAATGAAGAACTCTGGACAAAAGGAGAAGTCCCACAGAAATGGAAACATGCCGAAATAATAGCCATCCCCAAGCCAGGGAAAAAAACCAGGATTCGAAGCGCTTAGACCAATCTCACTGACCTCATGCTTGGGGAAGGTCTATGAAAGGATAAGATTAAAAAGGCTACAGAACTACCTGCAAGACAACGACCTCTTACCGCACACCATGGTAGGTTTCAGAGAAGGCCTATCAACGCAAGACGCCTTCTTGCTCCTGAAAGAAGAGGTGCTCACCAACATTCCCAAGGGAAGGGAACACATAATCATGGCCCTGGACGTAAAAGGGGCTTTTGATAATGTGTCACACTGCGCAATTCTAAAAGAGCTCAATAATCTCCATTTCGGAGAGAGAATTTACAATTATGTAAAAGCTTTTCTGTCAGACAGAACCGCAAGCATAGGACTAGGGGAAATCAGATCCAGAAGGCTCAAAATGCCCAACAAAGGCACACCTCAAGGATCTACAATATCGCCCTTACTCTTCAATGTAGCGAAGATAAAGCTAGCAAAAAAAAAAAACTCCAGGAAATAAAAAAACATTAACCATACGCTATATGCGGATGATCTAACCATATAGACAACCAAAGGCTCATTGGCCCAAAAGGAAGGAGCACTTCAAGAGGCGGCGAACTGCTTAGAATCTCACGCCAAGGACAGCGGCCTCCTGTGTGCTCCAGAGAAGCCAGAAATATTCGGGGTCTATAACAGCAGATACAAAAGCCCGGGAGACCTAAATGTCATTCTGGAAGGACAAAAAATCAAAGAAGTCTCATTAATCAGGATACTCGGACTCTGGATACAGAGCAACCTAAAGGCCAACTACACTATACAGATGCTCAAGAAGACCACACAGCAAATAACACGAATAATCAGAAGAATAACAAGAAACAAAACAGGAATGACAGAAGAAGACACTTCGTCTGGTACAAGCCTTGGTGGTCAGCAGAGTGGCGTACAGCCTACCATACCACCGGCTAAACAAACAAGAGAGCCATCAAATAGAAACGGTATTAAGGGGAGCTTATAAAACGGCAATCGGACTTCTTCAGTGCCCGGACACGAGTAAGCTACAAAAACTGGGTATAACAAACACCTTTGAGGAGATCAAAGGAGCCACGCTGATCGCTCAAAAACGAAGGCTGCAACTCACTAGAACAGGCCGAGCCATACTCGAAAGAGTAGGCACGCCCGCTGATAAATTCAACATCGCAAGTAAAGTCGACTTCGACAAGGACATACGCAGAAAGTTATTCATATCACCAATACCAAGACACATGCACAAGATAGCCCACCAAGGAAGAAGAAAAGCAAGGACAGCATATCTAGAAAAAAACTTGATGGAGACCCTAACACACTCTACACTGACGCAGCAGTGTACAAAAACAACAGAGATGCCGTGGCGGCTGTCATAGATTCTGACCACAACTTAATAAAGTGCTTGACTATTTAGAATACGAATCCCGAGGAAGCGGAGGCCGCAGCAATAGCCCTTGGTTTCGCCCACGGAGAGAGACAACAGAAGAGCTTGCACATAATTACGGACTCCAAGCAAGCAGGCTACGTCTTCGTTAAAGGAATAATACCACGGGTGGCAGCAAACATACTGAAGAAGATCAAAGGAAGACCCCATGGCACGCACACATTGACCTGGACCCCCGGTGACGAGGGATTGGCGGGAAACGAAGCGGCTAACAGCACTGCCCGAGAATTGACGAACCGGGCGGGTGATAGCACGCCGCTTTTCACCCCACTTCCCAACGGCTATGGGGAAAGACTGGAAGCACTCAGGGCAGCCAGGGCACTCTACCGCCCCCTCACAAAAATTGGGCCCATCTCCCCACGAGGGGGACTCGAGTAAATGCGTCGCGTAGGGGGTGGGTGTATTGCGTTAACGTTAGTGTTTGGGGGGTGGTGGTGGGGTGGTAGTGAATGTGTTAACTATTATTGCTTATTACTATTAATTAATATTATTTCTTTCATATATTAATTATTACTTTAGTGATTTTGCGACTCGAGTCCCCCCTCGTGGAGAGATGGGTTTTTCTTTTTTTGTGACGCAAGAAGTGAAGGCAAGGAGTAGGTTGTTGTAAGTCGTTATTTATGTATTTGTTGCTGTTGTCGTTGTATTGGACGCTGAGAACGACGGCTTCGTGGTCGCTAAAGAGTACTGTTAAGGGGTCTTTAAGCAGTGGTCGTGCGTTGCAGCAACTGGTGAAGACGAGATCGATGCAACTGCTGCCGTGTATCAGCAGCTTCTTGACGTAGTTTGAATGAGTCAAGGATATAAGGCGCGTTCGCACCCTTTCATTCTGTGTCGCTTTGGTGGCGCAGTGGGAAGAGCACCATGTACCTCGCGTTCCGTCCACAGGGTCGTGGGATCGAAACCAGGCGCCGATAACTATTATTTTTTTGTATAGTGTAGGGGGAGGGGTGCGGACCTGTTGTTGAGAGCGAGGAGGGTAGCGTGATGCGGGAGAGGAGGAGTGGGGGAGAGGGTGCACCTGCGCGCTGAGCTGTTGCGGACGGACGGCGGATGCTACGTGTGAGTTAAAGAAATTCTCTGCATTTAAAAGCTAAACGCAATGGAAGCCACCTCCTGGAGACAGATTCAAGCGAATACGTATCCGAACCTCCACGGGTATAGCCTTATTTACCCAGGAAAATACCGATCAGAATGCCCAACCTGCGGCAGCACTCCCACACTATACCACATCACCTGGGAGTGCAACAGCAATTGGCGTGAAGACACAACACCAGAGAAAAAACTTGAGCTGTGGGAGGCAGCACTGGCCATCTCGAGCCTGGAAGACCAGCTTCATCTAGTCAACCAGGCCCGGGAGAAGGCCAGACTCAGTGGAGTCCTGGACTAGGGACCCCACCCATCAGCGTCACCAAAAGTCTTGTTTTTCAATAAAAGTTTGCTCCTCCTCCTACTCTTCCGCCGCGTCCACGTACATGGCCCCTTCGTCTCTGGTGTGGAGGTCCACAAGCGCCTTGGCCCTCGCCGTCTTTCGCTCCTTATTGAACTAGCGGTTCATGTTTTTCGATACCGGACATACCCGTAACCGTCTGCCTGTGGCGTCCGGCACGGGTACCTGTTCGTTCTCGGCTCCCTCCTCTCTCTGTGTCAGACGCAGGTCGTGCAGTCTGCCCGTTCTCGTTTCGATAGCCTTGAGATCTGGGCGGTCATCTGCGCCTCCGCGATCTCCTCCAGGGTGTTGTGCACCCCGAGGGCCAGGATCATCTTGGTGCTCGTGCAGTCGAGGAGTCCGAGTGCCGCCTTGTACGCCTTGCGTATGAGCGCGTTGATCTTGTTTCGCTCGCACTGACTCCAATTGGGGAACGCCGTGACGCACGTGATGTGTACACAAACATTTCTTGTCAGAGTCGGGTCGGCGCTAACAAAAGTTCACGTGCAGGAAGATGGCGTGCCTCAAGGTGGCGTTTTAACCTGCACATTGTTTAGAGGGAAGATCCAAAAGACATTGCCGCCAACCATTTTCTGCCTCAAGTATGCACATGGCGCTCAAAAAAAAAATTGGGCCATCTCCTCACGAGGGGGGACTTGAGTAAAATGCGTCGCGTAGGGGGTGGGTGTATTCCGTTAACGTTAGTGTTTGGGGGGTGGTGGTGGGGTGGTAGTGAATGTGTTAACTATTATTGCTTATTACTATTAATATAATTTCTTTCATATATTAATTATTACTTTAGTGATTTTGCGACTCGAGTCCCCCCTCGTGGAGAGATGGGTTTTTCTTTTTTTGGTGACGCAAGAAGTGAAGGCAAGGAGTAGGTTGTTGTAAGACGTTATTTATTTATTTGTTGCTGTTGTCGTTGTATTGGACGCTGAGAACGACGGCTTCGTGGTCGCTAAAGTGTACTGTTAAGTGGTCTTTAAGCAGTGGTCGTGCGTTGCAGCAACTGGTGAAGACGAGATCGATGCAACTGCTGCCGTGTATCAGCAGCTTCTTGACGTAGTTTGAATGAGTCAAGGATATAAGGCGCGTTCGTACCCTTTGATTCTGTGTCGCTTTTGTGGCGCAGTGGGAAGAGCACCATGTATCTCGCGTTCCGCCCACAGGGTCGTGGGATCGAAACCAGGCGCCGATAACTATTATTTTTTTGTATAGTGTAGGGGGAGGGGTGCGGACCTGTTGTTGAGAGCGAGGAGGGTAGCGTGATGCGGGAGAGGAGGAGTGGGGGAGAGGGCGCACCTGCGCGCTGAGCTGTTGCGGACGGACGGCGGATGCTACATGTGAGTTAAAGAAATGCTCTGTATTTAATATCTTTTAAGTCCTGTAAGTTCTCAGTTTTCGGATCATCGCCATGTTCAACTTCCGAACCCTGGCCGGAACCATTCAACTTCGCGGTCGCTACACGACTTGCTGGGTATATACCGTCAAATCTAAACAGCTAAATCAGGTGGCAATATTTAAACTTGTCAACGTTGTTGAACCAGAAGAATACATTACGCAAATCTGAGCTTAAAAATAATACATAAGTAATGTTTGCAGAGCTGCTTGGTAACAAATTCATGGATACTGGATTTTTGGGATAGCAACTGAAATACTGCATCCACTGCATAAAAAATTCACTCAAGCTATCGACACCATTCTCGCTTATCTCCGCCCTCGAGTCCTCACGTGTGCCCCCAGCAAATCAGCACTTCTCATCCTCCGCTCCCGAACTCTTGGGCGATGTCCAGTTCCCACACCCGATCCTGCTCCAACAATCGGTTCCACACCCATTCCTAAAGTACACACCCTTCGTATACTCGGAGTCCAATTCTATCAAGATGGCTCTGGCGTTGCAGTTCTTCCCCAGCTTCAAGCCACTGTCACCCAACTTAACCATCTCATCAAACGCATCACAAACCAACGTCAGTGCCTCAAAGAAGGCGATACAATACGACTAATTCAAGCACTTTTTTTAGATGCATCACATATTCCACCCCATACATCGCCCTAAAACCGAAAGAACGGGAGAAAGTCGACATACTAATTCGAAAAGCTTTCAAAATTGGACTTGGCCGCCGCGCTCAAACCTCTACCTGTCGTTTCTTCCAAATCGGAATCCACAACACCCTCGAAGAACTCCTGGAAGCTCAACGCAACAGCCAACTCACCAGACGCCTCACCACTACCGGCCGACACGTCCTCCAGGTCCTCGGATACCCGACCCCACCTGCTTCATAAGCCCTTTAGCGCATTCCATCTTCAATCCGGTCCCACATTACTGTACCCAAAATTCCTAACAATATGCACCCAGAATTACACCAAGGTAAGCATCTTCGATCACAATTCCACTTTCACCCCGATACTCGCTACACCGACGCCGCCCTCTACCCCACACGCCAGGCTCATGCTGTGGCAGTTGTAAACTCAGAAGGCACACTTCTCACCTCCCTCACAACTCTCTCGACATCAACCACCACTGCCGAAGAAATCGCCATAGCCATCCCCACTACAACTGGCTCCGAATACGTTACAATAATAACAGATTCCCAGCAAGCCTGCCGTAACATTCACGTGGACGCATCTCACTTCCCGCATTACGCATACTCGCATCAATCAATTCCCTCCCCGAGCTGTACGTCGTCTAGACCCCTGGCCACTCGTCTCTCAAGGGAAATGAGGTGGCTGACGCCGCTGCCCGCGCCCTTCCACACCGGGCATTTCCCTCAGGAACATAACCCATGGTCCAGCCTCCTCCACCTCCTGCTGTTCCATCACGCTACCACGACATCCTGCACCATTATCGCAACCGTCGCCTCACTTTGCCACAACCTCACCCTCAACTAACAAAGGAGGAAGCAGTCATCTGTCGTCGATTACAAACAAACACCTATAACAACGCACCCATCCTCCACGCTATCTCCCCTACCCAATACACCCTCACCTGTCAATTCTGCCCCTCTCTTAGTACTACCTACCACATGATTGGGGCCTCTTATTGGGGCCTCGCTTACCCCCAATCCAAGACCTTCCCCAGAGCAGTGGGAGGGCCTGCTGACCAGCTCCCGTCATGCTGACCAGATCTTTCTGGTCGCCCGTGCCAGGGCTGCAGCCAAGGCCCAAGGGTACCTGGACTGAGGCGATTCCACCCTACCGAGTGACGGCTCAACCACCACCGTTTGCTCTATTAAATGTTTCTTCTCTCTCTCTCCGTCGCCTGCTGTCGCGCGCGCCACTATAGTTTCTAGCGATATTTCGAAATCAGACGGAAATAGTTATTCAAGGTTCCACGAGATAGTTTTCACGTTCCGCTTGGAATTCACGTGGAGTAGGGCAGCATGGTTCTATAAATGTTAAAGTAGGGCGGCTCGATTCACGCGCGCCTTCGCCGTACGCCAGCGCTCGCATCGACCATTCGGCCTGCAGCAGTGGAGCACAGTAATGTTGAATTGACTTGAGCAAACCTACAATGTGGTTACCTTGGGAGGAACGCGACGGGAGCAAAACAGCATGAGGGGTGAGCGGGAAAGCGAAGGGAGGCATTTACTTGGCAAATGTCGGCGAATGATTATCGTCTTTCGTGGACATTCGCAACGAAAGGAGCAGATACGCGGCCATGTCTTTGCTTTAAATATTGATTTTACAATGATTAATGAGTTGTTTGTTACGACAGCAAACGAAAAAACAACGTGTAAAATGGTCCGATGAGAAGCGAGATTAATCAAACACAAACCGAACAGACATCGACTTGAGCGGCACCAGTCACACAGGAAACAAAGGTGTTAATGGCATTGCGAACATGGCATGGCATGGCATTGCGAACAAGAGAAAGACGATAAAAATCTGCGGGATATCAGAGACTTGCTTACTAATGCTTACTAATACCGCTTGTTTATAGTGTGAGTTTTCTGTAGCCATGTAGAGCTATGAGTGGAGAAATAAATATTCTATTGTATTAAGTTTTCGTTTGTTTCTTTGCGTGAATTGCGTAAATTTATGTCACAATTGTCAAAAAGCACCTCTACTTCACCCTTCATGTCTGTTTCCAAAGTTGCAAGGCGCAGCGCACGGTTGGTCTGCATTCGCCATTTTTATTGGTATTTTTACTGTGGTTTTCCCGGCATTTTTAGTTTTGTTTTCATTTTTTGAAGGATGCATAATATTTATTTCATAAAATAATTTTGCAAACGTAATGTTTTTCTTGTTTTGATTTTCGAAATTATGTTAACCACATATCGCCGTTTATGCCGTTATAACGATTAAACGTGTTACTTTCTTCGGGTAGGCATTTTGTTTATAATTCACGGACATACACGGTCTGGTCACTGTCGCTATTTCTTAGGCGTATTTTCAACGTTTGTTGGCGGGCTATTTTTGTGTATTCTTCGATTTCTGGAGGATATTTATAAGATACATATTTTTGATTTTGTCAGGTGGTTTTTGTGGAACTTTTACTGTTTTTCTTTTTGTTTTCCACTAAATATTGTTCAACCAAACATCTCCGTTTGTGCTATTTTAACAAACAAACCTGTACATTCCGCCAAATCCTCATTTTCGTGGAAAGGAAGTTTTGCTCCTTTTTTCTATTTTTATTCGTTTTTTGTACGTCCTCTTGCGCATTTGTTTTGCTTAGTACTTGATTTTTGGAGAGATGTATAAGATGCATACTCGTAATTTTTTCAGTTCAGTTTTATGAGAATTTTACTTTGATATTTTTGTTTCGGGTTTTAGAAATTTTCTTTAACTAATTATCTCATTTTAAACTATTAATGATTAAAAATATTCCTTTGGCAAATGTGCATTTTCCTGGTAATGCAGCCTTACTCTCGCGTTTCTTGTTTGTAGGTCAAACGTTTTATTTTGGAGGTCTTCGTTCGGTGGAACAGATATATTGACGGTGCATATTTTTTTGAAGATTCGTCAACTGATTTCTGTAAGATTATTATTTCTTATGTCCTTTCTATTTCTAGGTCTTTTGAAATTCTGTTGGACGAAATATCTTCATTTAGTTATTATAATCATTAAACATGTCACTTCTGCCATTTACAACGATGCAATTTCTGAAAATACAGGGCATTACAGGGTTGCCCATTTTCGCAATTTGTATTCTTAATTCAGCGCTTTTTCCGTGATTTCGTAGTTTAGTCTCCGTTTTGTAGAATAGTCTCCGATGTTTTAGTTTAGTCTCTGTTTTTTCAGATGCATACTTTTACCGTCGTCAGTTGATTTTTGTTAAGTTTTTATTTTTCTATTGTTGTTACTTTTTTGTTTTTGGAAATTCTTTTCGACCAATTAACACCTTTTACTCTAGTGACACGAATAAACTTGTTGCTTTTGCGAGTTTATTTTTTTGAGAATAGAAAAGAATAGAATAGAACTTTATTTCTCCTAATTTGCATGATGCAGGAAACCTGGGGAAAAAGATGAAAGAAGTCAGCTTGACAAGGCCGCAGGCCCCCTTCATTGGCATGATACGTAAAATTAGCGATGGCATGATATATAAAATTGGCATACATGGACATCATACATAAAAATGGCATGATACACAAACAGAGCAATAAAACAGCCTTTTTTTAAATGAAAGAAAAAAACACGGAAGATCACTGTACACATAGTGTTAGGCACGCTGCCTAACACTAAATGATGACTACGACATTTCTTTTGTTACATATCTGTGCCTGATAGCACGCGAACACAAAATTAGTATATTGACACATATCAAAAAATGATTTAACACAATGTACAAATTAACACCACTATACCCAAAGGTGACGAATTAGCCAATAACAAATTGAAAAAAAGGCCAATAACAAATTGAAAGAAAATGCAAGGCGGTACACAGTTATCCCATTTACGCTTCTCTCGTTTTTCCGTATTCTTTTCGTTCCTTTGTTAGTGTTGTCTTCATTTTTCGTAGGTGCATAAGAAGCACATTTTTGAATTCGTAAGGTCCTCTTTGTTATATATTTGTTTGTTTTGTGTACAAGTATTTTCCTAACCATATTTACGATTTTGTACGACCTAATGTGTTACTCCGTGGAAATGCGGGGAGTTACACAGATTAGCCATTTTTTCATTCAGATTAGCAATTTCTCTCGGGCCTTTATTCATTGCTTGTTTTTTGCGGAATACTGTATTTTTCCTTTTTAAATTCTGGATTTCCACATTCTGTTCCACCAATAATCTTCGTTTACTTTATTATACGGCTTAAACTTGTTCCTTCAACCAATTCTGCATTTCAGTGCAAATGCGGGACGTTAGATGGTCTGTCCATTTCCGCCAATTTGATGCATTTTGATGACTGCTTATTTTCCGGTGTTATTATTTCAGCCTTTGTTCTCGCCAGGAGATTTATAGCATGGCGCTTCTCCAATTCGTCAGTTCCTTCTTGTGAACTTTTAGTGTTTGATGTTGCTTACTATTTTAAGTTTTGTTTGACCAATAACCTTCCTTAACCATATTATAACGAATAGACGTGTTACTTGCCTGGTTACGCATTTTTGGGCAAATGAAGGGCGTTACACAGATTGCAAGTTTTTTTTTAAGCGTAGCTTTCTTTGCCTCACGAATGGCGGCCACACGCATAAACGCACTGCAGGAATAGCGAGTATCTGTGACCGTAATGATGATGCTGGATGAAGCGAAAGACTGTGTTGAAAAGCGAAGCCTTGTCTGGTCGAAAGCCGATGACTTTGAAGATGCACGTCAAGTACCAGAATCCACATATTAATGCCCGAAACGCGCTGAGGAAAGACAACTTACACACTGGGTTGCCACAAGGCTACGTAAAGTGCGCGTTCTAGTCAACATTTTATCCAATGCCAATCCGCTGATTCCGTCGGCATGAAACGTTCAAGGGTCATCATCATTAACGTCCTAACTCCGACGTCAACAAACGACTCCAACAAGAGATTGAACTTTTATTCGATTGTTTACGGGCGGAAGAAAGCGTCGCGTTTGAACAGTTTGTCGTTACACAAAAAGACTTTGAGTCTCTTGCTTGTATTTCCAACTTTTAGATGCAGAGCATCTGATTCACTCGCCTTGTCCCTCCGGCGTCGTCGTCGTTGTCGGCGTTGTCCGCCCCTCCCCCATTATCCTCGCCGCGCCAGCTGCGCTCTCCGCCGCTCACCCCCTCTCCTCTCCGATAGCGAACACACTCTCGCGAGGGGCATTGGATTGGATTCGATTCGATTGGCTTGGCTTGGATTGGATTGGATTAAAGTGAATTGTGTTGGATTGTGTTGCGTCATAGCCGCGGCAGACGCGCTGGGGCCGGCGCATGTGCAGTACTCTCTCTTCCGCGGTTTCCTCTCCTTCGGGCGCGCTGCGCATATAACCGGTGTGCCGTTCTCCGGTGAAGCAACATCCACGCTTGGCTGAAACACCTAGAGTCCACGCCGCTTTACAAGTACGCCAACGTCGTCATCGACTGGGACCGGCTTACGCAGTCCCTTCAACGTTATGCGCGCTATAAAACGCGGTGCCTGCGCCGCTCCGCTCCATCGTTCCAGCGCCGTTACTCCGCTGTCCAACGCTGCAACGTGGACCCCCTTTGCGTCGCATCTACACAGGGGTTCCCGCGAGGGGAGGTGGGAGTTTTTTTATTACAGACCCGTTTATTTTATTTTGAGAATTATATTTTTGATTTTGTGGGGAATTTTTATAGTTGTATTCGTGCATTTTTCTAGATTTTTGGTATTTTGTAACTCCGTTTGACCAATCATCTGCTTTACGCTCTCATAGTAATTAAATGTGTTCTGCCGTACTTGCATTCTCGTGGTAATGCAGCACTTTAACGGTTTGCCCAATTAGCTACATTTATTTGCACTTCCAGTCGTTTTTAGTTCAATATTCGTTAATTGAAGGATATGAATAACACGCCAATTTCCTATTTGATCGGTTCAATTTTGTGCCATTGTTATTCTTATTTTTTTAATTTCGGTTTGCTCAAGTGCTAGCTCCAAGCTTGCAGTAGCTAACTTTAGGACTGTAATAAGATCTTGAATGTGTAAAGAAATCGACTAAAACTGTCTACGCTAGATTACTGGACCCATAATGCTGGTTAAAGATATTGGAACGTTAAAATAATTGGCCGCCTATCTGCTCCGTTCGTTGCAAATGTCGGCGATAGACGATAGCCGTCTGGCGCCCCTGCCTGGTAAATGCCTGCCTTCTGTTTCCCGCTCACATGTTAAGCTGTTCCTCTCCCGTGTCGCTCCTCCCAAGATAAACATACTTGCGTGAGCGATACTGCGGATGGAATAGCACATTGAAAAACACGTGACTGAGTGAATAAACGTGCGCAGCTGTAATTTAAAACAAAGCGTCTACGATTAAACAGGGGCATACTCGTGTGAAGGGACACTGAAATGGAAAGCGAGTCACCATAACCTTGGTGTGGGCGGCTTATTTCGGTAAATGACCACTGTGTAGACAACTGAATTCCTTCGAAATATGTTTGCATTACTTGTAAGGTATGAGGCAAGTGTAACTATACTGCGAACTTGGCTATTGTTGAAACCACATGTTATTTTGTTTACTTGTAGGTGCAAAATGGAAGGCGACGACCCAATGGAAGCTGCAAAATTGGAGGCGACACCAATCAAGGAAATTTCATTGGAGGCTGCTTCTACGTAAGCCGCCTTTCACTGTGGTAAAATGTATTGTACTAAAATATGTTGTGCTAGAATATGCTGTGCTAACATTTACGGCCAAATCACTGTTAATGGAGCGCTTGTGCAACCGCTTCTAAAGAAACCATGCGTAATTTGAAATGCATGGTTCTTGGTGCCACGCCGTGTTCATTATAAAATATCCTAAGCAAAACTGTAAAGGAAGGGCAGTGGCGACGACATCCCCAACAGAGTCAGTCTGAAGTGCTGTCCCACCGAGCTTCGTAATGCTATGTGAGGTGGCCTTAAAAGGACACTGAAGTGAATTTGTCAAGCTCCTGTTTTTGCTTACATTGCGTAGTCTGGTTTAGATAAACACACTTTTTATCGGTTATCCGGTCGATAAAGGGATATTTGTTTCATAAAGCCCGAAGGAAAAAAAACTACCATGCGTAGTCTGCGGCGGCCGCACCAACTAAAGCAGTGACGTCCGACCCATTTTTCGGACCTGAAGAAGAACGAAAAATAGACCGAATAAAAGAGAGTATAAAAAAAGAATGAAAAAAGAATAAAAGAAATTTCTGCTCTATGCCCTTCAGATAACTTAGAAACTTGCTCAAAATATTTCCCTCCCCTTTCCGGTCTTGGCTTTCTTCGACCGCGGAAATTACGTCTTTACAACGGTGTATCAGCTATTTGCCTATCCATTGCGATGAGCAAATCACACACTGCTGCTCCGTGCAAAAGCGACGTAAACCATGAAAACATTTGTAAAAAGGGCTGAACGGTCCCTTTACCTTACAATACACTGCAAAATGGTTTCCATGGTAGGTCACGGATTACAACACTAACTGAAGCGAAATAAAAGAAAAAAACATCCCTCTCGCGAGGGGCACGATCAAATGCAGAGCATTTCTGCGGGGGGGGGGGGGGGGGCGCCTGCAAGTGGTATGGATTAAGTATTGGTTGTTGTTGTTGTAATTGTTGTCTTCCAGCGTAGACATTGTCGATGAAGTCGATGGTGAAACGTGCCGTGAACCCCCTGCCGCGGCTATGACGCAACGTGGAGCGGCTATGACGCAACCTGGCGCGGCTATGACGCAACACAATCCAACACAATCCACTTTAGTCCAATCCAATCCAAATCCAAGCCAATCCAATCGAATCCAATCCAATGCCCCTCGCGAGAGAGTGTTATAGCGCCGAAATCGCCACCACGCGAACGCGTGATGCTGACGTCACGATCACGCCACAGATGTTAGCGACCGCAGCGCGCGCGAACGACATATGTGGTTTAAGCGCGAACCGACCGCGGCGAGAGAGGGTGTTGCGCACGTCCCCACCTGTTGTGCGCCCGAACCGAACGCGGCGAGAGAGGGCGTTGCGAGCGGAGAGAAGGCGAGGAGGACGCGGGGGAGAGGGCGCACCTCTGGCCGACGGTTGAATGAGTCAAGGATATAAGGCACGTTCGTAACCTTCCGTCCTGTGTCGGCTTTGTGGCTCAGTTGGTAGAGTACCGTGCACCTTGCGTTCCGCCCGCAGAGTCGTAGGATCGAAACCTGGCGCCGGCAAGTATTATTTTTTTATATAGTGTAGGGGGAGCGATGCGGACGCGGACTACGGACGCCAACGCGGGTGACATCGTGAGTTACTGAAATGCTCTGCATTTAAAAGGTTCGCTGGGACACTTAAAGGGGCCCTCACAGGCCCTTTACAGAGCTGGGAAACTGGAGAAAGCTGTGTCCAGTCAAAGAGGCAAAGTGTGTTGGGACGTGGGAATAATCTTTCCTGCTTTATTGGTAGTGATCTGTGCCGGCAGGAATACGTTCTACGGGAGAGCTATCGGGCTGCGTGAGTGCCTGGTATGTAAGTCTACTGGAGGCATGCGCACTGGTTCGGATTCAGCAGCGCTGGCCAGGCGGGTTAAATCTCAAGCCACGAGGTAGGCGATCTCGTTGCGGAGAATGCCGCTGTGAACAGGTGGCCATACAATCCTGACTGGTCCCGTTGTTGGTCTCTGATTATTCCAAGTGGTGTAACATGCAATCGAGCGTCGCAAAGTTGCGGCACGCCTCCCAGCTTGGCTCTCTCTAGCAGCTCACGCTGTGTCGAAAGGTCCGAGCTGGACAGTGCTAAATCCCAGGACTCTCTGGAGGTTTGGTAGGTGTTCTGTTGCCAAATTATAGGATGAATGTCGAATTAGTGACCATCGCAAGGCACGAGGAAGACGAGGAGGAAGAAGTTGGGTCTGAAGATTGACTGCCTGGTGGGCTCGATGATGTCAAAGGCGTGGAAAAATGCAAAAATTACAGACCCGTCAGCCTGCTATCAGTTACCAAGAAATTATTTACAAAGGTAATTCTCAATCGAATAATTGGAACTTTAGACTTTCAACATCCTCGAGAACAGGCCTGTTTCAGGAAAGGTTTCTCAACCTTAGGCCATATTCACGCCATCAACCAGCTAATCGATAAAGGGTTTGGAGTATAATGCTCCGCTCTATATGACATTCATAGATTATGAAAAAGCCTTTGACTCAGTGCCAACGACAGCAGTACTATTGGCGTTACGTGAGCACGGAGTAGACAGGCCATACATTGCGCTCTTCAAATATATATACAACGGGTGAAACCGAACTTTACAGCTTCATCAAACAACTTGTAAGTTTCTTATACAAAAAGGTGTCCGGCAAGGGGACACAATATCCCCCCCCCCCTTATTCACAGCCTGTCCGGAGAATGTGTTCAGAAACATTAGGTGGAGAAAAACAGGGGTCAGAAATAATGGGGAATATCTCAGCCACCTAAGGTTTTCAGGTGACATTATCCTGTTCAGTCAAAGAAGCAGGAATTTTCAGCGCATGCTCTGCCAATTGTGCTCTGAAAATATGACAGCAGGCTTAGAAATCAACACAAACAAATCGAAGGTAATGCCGAATCGGCATTCTATAACACAAGACTTTAAGTTAGGTTAAGTTAACTTGGCTGACCCAAGTTAACCGTTAAGTAAACTTGGGCAAATCATATCTGCTCATCCAAACCATGAAAAGGAAATTACGAGAAGAATTAGCACAGGTTGGGCTGCTCTCGATAAGAGTTCAGATATACTAACTAGCAAGCTCCCGCTGCCGCTCAAAAAGCTGGTATGTAATCAGTGCGTTCTTCCAGTAATGACGTATGGGGGACAAACTTGTGGTCTCACTAAACGACTAGAAAGGAAACTTAGATCCACACAACGGGCCGTGGAAAGGAGAATGCTAAGGGTCACGCTGATTAGGGAACAGGCTAGGGTGGAGGAAATTCCAGTTAAAATTAGGCGAAAGAAGAGGGCATGGGCAGGTCAAATAATGCGTACGATGGGCAACAGGTGGACCATCCGTTTAACAGATTGGCTTCCCATAAACCGCAAATAAAACAGGGGTCGGCCGACGACAAGATGGCGAGATGTGTTTCGATAATTTTGGGTGAAAGCCTCGGGCTCAATTCTCTAAAACGAAGAGGCGTCGCTTTCAAACGACGGGGTAGCGCCATGCAAATGCATGTGTTCTGGGGTTGGGGCCGTCGCTTTGGGGAAAGCTGTGCACTCAGTGCGAGCCGCCGAAAAGCACTGTGGCAAGGGAACGAAGCGACTCCCACTGCCCCCCATCGTTTCACTGAGTGCACAGCTTTGTGGCTTCGCGCCCTTGCCACAGTGTTTTTCGGCGGCTCACACTGAGTGCACAGCTTTCCCCAAAGCGACGGCCCCAACCGCAGAAAACATGCATTTGCATGGCGCTACCCCGTCGTTTGAAAGCGACGCCTCTTCGTTTTAGAGATTTGGACCCCTGGGCTCATCTCGCACTCGATCGGCGTTATTGGAGATCTTTGGGAGGAGCTTTCTTCCTGCAGAGGACACAACCAGGATAACGATGACGATGATTATTAGTCTATCTCTCCTTTTCCTCCCCTATCCCCCTTTCTGACATCCCCTCCTCTCTCTCCCCACGCCAGAAGACGTTCCTTGAAGAGGAAACGCACCTTGGAGGAGCGATCGGCTTTCAGTAGCATACAAGTGCGACTGGGTTCATTTTGACGCAGTTGCACACGTACACATGCTGGGAAACTTTTACCGCTTTACGTGGTCGTACGACGTGTTCAACCGCGTCTATAGATATGTAGTCTATAGGGCGCTGTAAAGAACAGCGTTTGGCGTGGAGGCATTATTTTCCATTCGGTGAGGCACATATTTGAACATCAAACACATGTGGTGTGCTTAGCACGGACAATTGTCGGGGAGGCTGACGTGACCAGTGACGGCGCATACACATGGTTGCCCGCATGCGTATACCACGCCGGTGAAAACAGCCTATTACCTTTCGTGCCTGTTTCACTATATGCGACACTTGAGCAAGCGACAGCGGCCATTGAACATGAAGGTCAGCAGTGCGTTTGTTCAACGAGGTCAATGAATAGGACCTATTCCAGCGGTTTTATGGGACAATTGAACGGCTAGAGCCAACCTGTGACGTCTTTGTATCTTTATAAACAATCACATTTTTGGTTCCCCTCTCGTAGATACAGGGAGTGCGCGGCTTCGCTTGAAATTGTTTGTATTCATGTAAACATTTACGGTGCATATACATTTACGATGTTCAAGGCCTAAAACATTGTTTTTCCCATTTTGTGGCACCTAAAACATGCTTTTAATGCCGCAAGTCCGGGCTGTTGTGATCACCATCAACGCAACTGACTTCCTTCGAGGGATGTGTGTGCATAATTTGAGAGATCGTAAGGAAACACCACATACCTAACATGACCTGTGTCGATAGCAAAAATTCAGCCTCATTTTGTTTTCAACCTCGAATCTTGCATACGGGAGTATCCTAATCTTCGGCCGATATTTTTAAGACCAAACTTTTGTCGCATACCTAAACGATAACATTTTGGTTTGTCTATCTGTCGGTCTGTCACTACTTCGAACCACCTAGCCAAAAGGACGGTTGAAATATAGAACACGAAGTACAAGCGCCGAAAGCCATCCCAGAGAACTGCTGCTAGGCTTCCGACGTATCCGCATTTTTCTGCGCAAACAAAACAGTGGGCATTTATGAGGCAACCTTAGTATACAACCGAGAATATGAGCGTTTTAAAGACGATATTGTTTCTTGGGTTACTGGAGGCGAAAAGTGGGGTCTGTCTGTCTGTCTGTCTGTCTGTCTGTCTGTCTGTCTGTCTGTCTGTCTGTCTGTCCGTCTGTTTGTCTGTCTGTCTGTCTGTAACTCGATTCAGCCGCACGGCAAATGTTAAATAGAAGCTGCACAATAGGTTTATATACCCACGGCCAAATCCAGACGTCTAAACCGGTGGAAATATTTATACTTGTCAACATTGTTACCCGCCGTGGTGGCTCAGTGGCTAAGGCGTTGCGCTGCTGAGAACGAGGTCCCGGGTTCGATTCCCGGCCACGGCCGCCGCTTTTCTGATGGAGGCGAAAAGCAAAAACGCCCGTGTGTACGAGATTTCGGCGCACGTTAAAGATCCCCAGGTGGTCAAAATTAATCCGGAGCCCTCCTATACCACGCGCCTCATCGCCTGCGTTGCATTGGCTCGTTAAACCCTACAATCAATCAATCAAATCAATCAACGTTGTTTAACAAGAACAATACATTACGCAAACATAAGACAAAAAATCAATACATAGGTAATATTTGCAGCGTTGCTTGGTAACAAATTCATGGTTGCTTGATTTTTTGCGATAGCAAATGATATACTGCATCCACTGCATAAAAAATTCACTCTGTCGCCTGCTGTCGCCTGCACCACTATAGGTTGTAAGCTTCTAGCGACATTTTAAGAAATCAAACTAAAACAGTAACGGAAGGCTCCATTAGATAGTTTCAACGTCCCGAATTGGAACTCACGTGGAGTAGGGCAGCATGGTTCTATAATCGTTGAAGTAGGGCGGCTCGATTCACGCGCGTGTTCGGCGTACGCCAGCACTCGCATCGAGCAGTCGGCCTGCAGCAGTTGAACGCCGTAAGTTTAAATTAAATTGAGCAAACCTCTAGCGCGTGTACCTTGGGAGGAGTGTGACGGGAGAGGAACAAATTGATAGGTGAGCGGTTAAGAGATGGGAAGCATTCGTCAACTTAACAAATGTTGAGTAGAAACGATATATTTGCAACGAAAGGAGGAGATGCATGGCCAATTCTTGCTTTACATTTTGATTTTACAATTCATAATGAGTTGGTTTTTACCATAGCAAACGAAAAAAAAAACAATGTGTTAAACGTTCCCAAGAGATGCAAAATGACTGAAGCATAAAGCAGACATCGAGCTTGAGCGGCGCCAAGAACAAAGGTGTTAGTAGATGGCATGGCAGTGCGAACAAAAGAAAGCCGATAAAAATCGCCAGAAATTGAAAGGAATGTGCAGCAGCCTAATAACGCTTGTTTGTAGTGTGAGTTCTTTGTAGCCATGTATAGCTATTAGTGGAGAAGTAATTATTTATTGTGCTAAGTTTTTGTTTGTTTCTTTTCGCGAATTGCGTAAAGTTATGTCATGTTTTCGAACAAGCGCCTATGCTTCACCCTTCATGTCTGTTTCCAAAGATGCAAGGCGTAGTGCAGGGTTGGTCTGTATTCGCCTAATTTATTGGTATTTATAATGTGGTTTTCCCGGCAGTTTTCGTTTCTTTTTGTGTTTTGGAGGACGTGTATAAGATGATAGTATTTACTTGGTCAAATATTTTGTAAACGTAATGTTTTTTTTGTTCTGGTCTTAAAAACCTGTTCAACCACATATCTCCACCCGCCGCGGTGGCTCAGTGGCTAAGGCGTTGTGCTGAAAAGCAGGAGGTCGCGGGTTCGACTCCCGGCCGCAGCGGGCGCTGTAAGGTCCACTTATGAGATTAGCAGGCGGGTGCCCGGGCTGCCCGTGAGAACGCGCCGCTCTGTCTGGCGACGAAGCACTGCCGACACTGCGCTGCAACCACCGCTAATTCGTCGCGGCATGCGCGGGAGACGGTTTGTCTGGCCCACCGCATTCCTCAAGGATAATCCCCCATTGAGAAGGCAGACTACAGCGCCGGATTCCAGGAATGTCTACTTGACGCGCAGAGGTGGTGGGATTACCGGCGTCCGGACAAGCGCCGCACGAGTATTGTTGTCGCGCCCTGGTCAGCATGACGCACGGTCGCCGTCTTTCCCGCTTTTCCCCCCGCGGGGTCGCCCGAACTTGCTCGTCTACGAGCGTGCCGTTGACCCGAAGATAGCGGCGCCTCACTGAATATTCCGTGACGTGCTGAGTGTCAGCTGTCTACGTGAATTTGGGCACTCCCATACGCGTGTACGAACGCTACAAGGGCGTTCCCGAGAGAGGGTGATCTCGAGGTTTTAAAAGGCCGAACTTGGCCGTTGGAAATCGTTCTTGTCTGAGTGCTGAGCTGGCAGTTCCCGGCGGGACAAGGAGTCTCGACCGTTAACGCTAGGTTGGGATTTGTGAGCCCCCTAGTCGAGGTTAAGATCGCGTCGGAGGTTTAGGGTGCAGCGCCGCACCGGGCAACTACACGGATCTTGCGGCGAGACAGAGTCTCGGCCGTGGTTTCTCGAGCGGTTTGTGTACGCTCCGAGAATAGGAGAGTTAGACGAAGTTGAGGAGCTCGAGTGATTTGTGCGCACTCGGAGCTAGCGTCTAGCGGAAGCTTAAAGTTTTTCTTTTTATTTCTCATGTGCCCAGTTTTCATACTGTAAATAGCTGTACATAAACTTACGTTTCACTTAATCAACTTCAACGCTTCGAGTTCGTCAATTCGACCGCCATCTCCA
Source organism: Haemaphysalis longicornis (assembly GCF_048455015.1). NCBI lineage: Eukaryota > Metazoa > Arthropoda > Arachnida > Ixodida > Ixodidae > Haemaphysalis > Haemaphysalis longicornis. Next base: position 10,126,658 of record NW_027526233.1, on the reverse strand, counting down.
AGAACTTCAACACCATCACCCAGCCAGCCTCCTGCCAAATCAACCGGAGCCCGGGCGATTGGGTTCCTGATCGACACCGGACTTCGGCGAAACGATCTTTACTGGCGCAGCCGACAGGATTTGGCAGAAGAAACCACCAGGCCACAACCAGGGGAAGCAAGCAGACGCAAGCCCGCCTTCATCGGCGGCGGCCGAGCTCCGCGCGGAGTGGAGCGGCAGAGCCAACCAGCGCACGGGGCCAACGACGCGGCAGCCGACCACCGGAGGTGCGGGTGAGTGGGATTTCTTGCGCTTCGTTGTGGCGGTGCAGGCTGAGTCTGGGGTTGCATGGTAGTCATGCGGAGCATGCTGGCGAACATGGCGGAAGGAGACGGAAATGGTCCGACAGACGAGGTGCCACCTCAAGGAGGCTCGGCAGCAGGAGGATCTCCCCAAGTGGAGTCCGAAGCAATTAGTATTAGGCGAATGGAGTTGGAGTTTCAAGAGCGAAAGGAGAAAGCAGAGCGCGAGGCGGCGGAGCGAAAAGAGGAAAAGGCGAGAGACTTTAAGCAGCGCATGCAAAAGCTGAAGCTCGAATCTGAAGAGCGGTTGCGAAGGTATGAGTTGGAGCTGGAGCGGAGAAGGCAGACGCCCTTGCGCTCGGACACCCGCGAGCAGAAACAAGGGGGTAAAGACCCAGCTAGTTGTATAGCAACAGCGAATTTGAATGGTCCCGGCCAGTGTTTGGAGGTTGTACATTGTAGCATTGGTTGTAGCATTTCCGCCGATGTCGAAAGCGCGGAGATGCACATTGGGATGAGGAGCGACGAGGTAGGCGCGGCCAGTGATACCGTAGAGCGGTCTAATGAAGTGATGCTCGAACATGACGAGCAGCCTCGCTGGGAAAGTTTTGGAATGGAGCTGCAGCGCATGAGACAGAACCCTTCGAACAGGCCCAGTTACGCGCTGACAGCAAAGTTGAATGGGGGCAGCCCGTTTTTCAACGTGAAGCCGCGCGAGAACGAGATAAGCGGCCGTGGCTGCGCACAGGTGGCGAGCAGCTCGGCCGCTTATCACGCGCGGCATGAAAAGGGAAGCGAGCGTGAAAAGTGTTCCAGCGAGCGCGGAGTCAAAGGGTAGCCCCGTTGTTGCGGGCGTAGAGCCGCCAGCTGCTTTTGCACCGGACACTGCGCTAATGCATGCTGAACTTGCTGGCACGGGCAGTACCCAAATTCTGATCGGTGGAGCGGAGGAGACTGGAGTCGCGCAGGAAAGTCTTGGGGCCCGCCGCGCTCCCAATTACTCTCGAAAGTTGCACGAGAAAGCGAACTCCGGGTCGGGCGTTCAGGAGATCGCCCAGAAGAGAAAGGAGATAGAGGGCGAGAAATCATGTGACGAGACGGAGCGACAAAGAGATGGAGTTGACGATCAGGCTGAGGAAAAGCAGGAGTTAAAGGCGGATAAGCGAGCTGAGAAGGTAGACTGGGTTGAACATGTAGAAAATGGAAGAGGAAGCGAGAGAGAACGCGAAAAGACGGATGATGAGGAGCTCAGAACGTTTGAAGAGGGTAGGAACGATACGGCGATGGCGCGTGGGTTTGGTAGTCTTGATGGTGAGAGTTCAACCGAGGAGGCCGATGGAGAACACGAAAACGCAGGCGTGGAGACTGCGAAACCAAGAATGAGAGCTCCCGAGGAGGTTGTGAAGGAGAGGGAAAAACCATGTGAGGAGGCAGCTACAGTTGAAACAGACGAACGAGCGCAATCGGTGATCTCGCGAAACTGGTGTCTGAGATAGAGCTTCGTAGCTTTGGTGGTGGTTGCGGCCATTACCGAGATTTAGTCGGGAGCCGCGCTGGATGGGTTGACGCACTAAGTTCTGCGACCTGGCAGTGTTTCACAGGCCCTAGTTCTGAGTTGTGCCAGGAGGAGTGCGTGCTGGGACGGCTGAAAAACTGTCTTTGTCAGGCCGCTGCTCAGAATGCACCTAGCGTGCACGAGCGGTTTTTGGTAGTGACAGGTGCTTGTGAGGTTGTTGTTGTGGGCCAGTCTGTGCGTAAGGGAAAGAATGATCCCGAGAAGGTCGTCGCGTTCGCGGGCCGCCATTACGCTCCAGCATCAACCCTGCGCTCACGCGGCCAGCGCGCAGTATTGCCTTACGTTGGGGCATTGGAGAGGCATGGCCACTTGGCCTATGGGACAGGAAGCGAAGTCGCATTTTGCGATACCACTCCGTCTTCCCCGAAGTTGTGTTCGCCTCATGGGGCTAAATTGTCGAGACTTGCGTTGACATTGCAACGCTACGTGGTCTGGATCATCTGCAGAGGGGGCGGGAAGTACGCGAATGCACTCCCCTGCTTTCAGATTGTTGTTTGGGGAGGCTAGTATTGAATTGCCTCCGAGCCTTAACACCGCCACGATGGACGTGAACGTTCCCGTTCACCCGTCCTTTTTCGTTGGTGGTGTGTGTGTATGTGTGTGCCGCGGTTGTGCGCGACGAGAGGCCTTGAGTGCTCGATCCGTGCACCGAATTGATTGATCCGCGCACCGAACTGAACTTTCTGTGCACCGCAAGTGAGCGAAAGCACAGCCGAACATTCTTGAAGGGACGTTATCAGGCTACGCCGTCAAGGAGGATATTTGCACGCGTGCGCATAGTGGCAATGCAAACTTTCTTAACGTTTTATTTTTGTTTACTGCAAAATTGCCCATGTTCTTTACCAGTCCTTATTCCTTTTGTTCTTGTTGCCGTAGTGCCGGAATGATTGTGCGTGTTTGCAGTTATAGCTCGCATCAGTGTTTTAGGTTGAGTTGTGTCGTTGTTCGTGGCGTTTACGCGCCCCGGAGACAGGACCCAATTTCTTTTTGCTCGCACTTATTGTTGTTAGCATTTCTTTGATGTGTTTCCGGTTTGCTAGAGTATTCCGTCCCTGTTGACGGCTAGTGAATAGGTGGTGTTTGTAGTTTAGGTGAGAGCTATGATCAGCTGAACTGCAGAAATAGAAGGGGGCTCATTTGTGGTTATACCTAGCTCCTTCCACGTGTTTTTTTTGTTTGTTTGTTTGTTCCGCTGTTATTCCGGAAGGAGAGACGAAACGAGTGGCCCTTTTAAATTCGTTTCGGATTGACTGAACCAAGAGGTCCAGTAACCCTCTTAAAGGGGGGAGTTGTAAGGTCCACTTATGAGATTAGCCGCCAGGTGCCCGGGCTGCGCGTGAGAACGCGCCGCTCTGTCTGGCGACGAAGCACTGCCGACACTGCGCTGCAACCACCGCTAATTCGTCGCGGCGTGCGCGGGAGACGGTTTTTCTGGCCCACCGCATTCCTCAAGGATAATCCCCCATTGAGAAGGCAGACTGCAGCGCCGGATTCCAGGAATGTCTACTTGACGCGCAGAGGTGGCAGGATTACCGGCGTCCGGACAAGCGCCGCACGAGTCTCTATTGTTGTCGCGCCCTGGTCAGCATCACGCACGGTCGCCGTCTTTCCCGCTTTTCCCCCCGCGGGGTCGCCCGAACTTGCTCGTCTACGAGCGTGCCGTTGACCCGAAGATAGCGGCGCCTCATTGAATATTCCGTGACGTGCTGAGTGTCAGCTGTCTACGTGAATTCGGGCACTCCCATACGCGTGTACGAACGCTACAGGGGCGTTCCCAAGAGAGGGTGATCTCGAGGTTTTAAAAGGCCAAACTTGGCCGTTGGAAATCCTTCTTGTCTGAGCGCTGAGCTGGCAGTTCCCGGCGGGACAAGGAGTCTCGACCGTTAACGCTAGGTTGGGATTTGTGAGCCCCCTAGTCGAGGTTAAGATCGCGTCGGAGGTTTAGGGTGCAGCGCCGCACCGGGCAACTACACGGATCTTGCGGCGAGACAGAGTCTCGGCCGTGGTTTCTCGAGCGGTTTGTGTACGCTCCGAGAATAGGAGAGTTAGACGAAGTTGAGGAGCTCGAGTGATTTGTGCGCACTCGGAGCTAGCGTCTAGCGGAAGCTTGAAGTTTTTCTTTTTATTTCTCATGTACCCAGTTTTCATACTGTAAATAGCTGTACATAAACTTACGTTTCACATAATCAACTTCAACGCCTCGAGTTCGTCAATTCGACCGCCATCTCCAAGAACTTCTACACCATCACCCAGCCAGCCTCCTGCCAAATCAACCGGAGCCCGGGCGATTGGGTTCCTGATCGACACCGGACTTCGGGGAAACGATCTTTACTGGCGCTTTTCACATGGAGGCGAAAAGCAAGATCGCCCGTGTGTAGTAGATTTCGGCTTACATTAAAGATCCCCAAGTTGTCAAAATTAATCTAGAGTCCTCCACTACGGCGCGCCTCATGGCCTGCTTTGCGCCGGCGCGTTAAACCCCCCCAAAAAAACCACACATCTCCATTCACGCCATTATAATGATTAAACGTGTTACTTTTTCCACGTACCCGCCGCGGTGGCTCAGTGGCTAAGGCATTGCGCTGCTGAGCACGAGGTCGCGGGTTCGATTCCCGGCCGCGGCGGCCGCTTTTCTGATGGAGGCGAAAAGCAAAAACGCCCGTGTGTACGAGATTTCGGCGTACGTTAAAGATCCCCAGGTGGTCAAAATTAATCCGGAGCCCTCCACTACGGCGCGCCTCATCGCCTGCGTTGCGTCGGCGCGTTAAACCCCCACAATCAATCAATACTTTTTCCACGTACGCATTTTTTATAACGCAGGGCGATACACGGTTTGGTCGTTTTCGATATTTTTTACCCGTAGTTTCGACGTTTCTTTGCGGGATATTTTTGTGTTCTGCGATTTTTGAAGCAGATGTATAGGATACATCTTTTTTAAACATTTTCAGCTCGTTTTTCTGAACATTTATAGCATATTATTGTTCTTTTATAGTAAACGCTTTTGAACAAACATCTCCATTTTCGCTATTTTAGCAAACAAAGTTGTTACCATTGCCAAATTCGCATTTTCGTGGAAAGCAAGTTTTGCTCATTTTTGCTATTTTTATGCGTACTTTGAACGTCCAGGAAACGTAACTACTGCGAGCATGGCTATTGTTGAAGCCAATAGAATGAACCACATGTTCTTTTGTTTACTTGTAGGTGCAAAATGGAAGGCGACGTCTCAATGGATGCTGCAAAATTGGAGGCGACACCAATCAAGGAAATTTCAAAGGGGACACCTCGTGGGTTAGCCACCTTTTACTGTGCTAACATTTATTGTACTAAATTATGTTGTGCTAGACTATGCTGTGCTAACATTTACGGGCAAATCACAGTTAATGGAGCGTTTGTGCAACCGCTCCTAAAGAAACCATGCGTAAGTTGAAATTCATGGTTCTTGGTGCCACGCCGTGTTCATTATAAAATATCCCTAAGCAAAACTGTAAACGAAGGGCAGTGGCGACGACATCCCCAACAGAGTCAGTCTGGAGTGCTGTCCCACCGAGCTTCGTAATGCTATGCCCCGCACGGGGCACCTAGAGCAATCTTGGTGAAGGTGTAGGCGACACCGCGGACCCCCAGCCCCCGTACTCACGCTGTAACTGACCGTGGTAATGAGTTGTAAGGTGAAGGGTAAAAACCTCAAACGGGGGCCGTCGGAGCCTAGGTCAAGCTCCAGCGGATGGGCTCTCTGTCTGTTTACCAGGCAGGGAGCTCTGGAGCTTCTCTAGCTAACAGGGTAAGGATCGAGAAGAAAGTACCCCCGTTCCCTGCTGTATACTGTAGCGTATGGTATATCTAAGCCCCCCTCCCCCCCAACCAAACGATCGAGTCCTGAAGAGGGCTCGCACCGAAGTAATTGCTTTCCCACCACTCTCTGCTTAAGTGTTTACAAGGCCTGACAACTTCCTTCGTTTCCTGATAATACAGTCTGTTGAGAAAGATGCACCAATCACCAGTAAATCAGTCTCTCTGGTAGCTAAGTTCATAGAGAGTGTAGTTGGCGCGAACTACAAGACGAAGAAGCTAACATCAGGTGACATTCTCGTTGAAGTGCAAACCAAAGAACAATCCAATAAACTCTTAAGTCAGACTGAGATGCATGATTTCAAAGTATCTGTCAATCCACACCGAAGCATAAACAGCTCGTAAGGTGTAATTTCTCAACCTGACCTCTTGAAAGAGACAGATTCTGACATCCTAGATGGCAGGCGTGACCAAGGGGTTACTCCAGTCAGGAGAATAATGATAAGGCGTGATGGAAATGAAATGCCCACGAAGCTTGTGATTCTAACTTTTGATCACAGCAGTCGTCCCCAGTCAGTCACTGCAGGATTCTTGCATTGCGAAGTTCGACAATACATGCCCAACCGACGCGGATGCTTCAGTTGCCACCGGTATGGGCACAGTACAACCTCCTGCTGCGGACGTCTGATGTGCCCCAAGTGTGCAGCGCACGATCACCCGTCCGAAAACTGTACATCTGATGAGCTGAAATGTCCCATCTGTGAACAATCACACGAAGCCTATTCACGAAAATGTGAAAAGTTCAAAGCAGAAAACGAAATAATCAATCTCAAAGCAACACAAAAATCTCCTATCAGGAAACGCGGAGAAAACATGCCATGTTTTCTCCTAGGTATTCCAACGCGGCTCACTGGGGGGCGGAGCCGCGTCTGGTGTCGGTGGCGACCTAGTACAGCAGTGCTGACTTGGTCCCATCTTCGCCCCCCGCTGTGCTTCCCTCGGGAGCCCAAAACGTCGTCACATTGCCTGTGACTGCAGCAACAGTGGTGACAAAGACTTCTGGAGATGGTGCGGCCACTCCGGTGTCTGAGGCACCCACCCTCAGTGTTCCTGAGACATTGGGGAACATGGACTCGGGAGGGCCGGCTGCAACCTCCACGTTCTGCGCCTCCAGCGCGCGCGGCCAACAAAGACACCGACCCTCTCGTAGCACGCCCGAAAGAGCCTGACCCATCAGCTGTTCATGGGGCGCCTGTTGAGGAAATGGACGTAACGCCGTTCATCCTAAACAGCGCTTAACAAAACAACGACGAGGAAGAAAGTACACAAGAGGGCGCTTGTCCCTTCTTCCTCGTCATTGTTTTGTTAAGCGCTGTTTAGATGGACGGACACCAACTAGCCGAGCTGTCGATTCCGTAACGCCGTCCCCGGTGGCACCAGAGCTATCGAGGGAGCGGCGCCCCTGAGTTGAGCGTAGAAAGAAAATAAGAAGAGTAACAGGTCCACCACGCAAAAATAACAAAACTGAAGTAAACAAACAAGCACAATCTTCCAAAAAACGAAATTTATGTTGCAAAACTGTATACAGTGAAATTGTAGGGGCCTGTTGAAAATGATGACGACATTTACGAAATATTGTCGGAACACAAGCCAGAGGTAATTTTGTCTCCAGGAAACACATTCGAATGCAAAACACACACACTTTCTGACACAGTACACGGTTTTTAGAAAGGATAGAGATGGCTGCACTCACTCGTCCGGAGGTGTTGCCTTTGTCTTTCAAAATTCGATTGCTTGTCATCAAATAAGCCTGCAAACTAACCGTGGAGCAGTGGCCATGAGAGCGATTATCTTTAATAAGCTAATATCTGTTCGTTGTATATACCCCCAGATTACCATCTCCAGGCTAATGAATTGGAACCTTTAATTGACCAACTCCCGCAGCCTTTCATACTCATGGGTGATTTTAATACTCATCATCAACACTGGAGTTCTGCACGTGCCGATACATAAGGAAGACTTATAGAGAAATTCTTGCTCTCTTCTGGTAACTGCTTAAAACACAGCCGACCTATTACAACATAACCCACAACAATTACTCCGCGATCGATCTCGCAAGAGGTTCCCCAACTCTATTTTCATTAGTAGAGTGGAGTGTAACGCCAAATTTCTAGGGTAGTGACCATTTTCCTGTTGCATTAACCGCAATAGGTCACCCCACGATTCCAACACACACACAACGATTTCGTGAAGAGGAAGCCGACTGAAAAAAATTTAGGGGGATGTCCCAACTGTCGTATGCCTCAATAGCAAAGTTATATATTGATGAAGCGACAGATATAATTACGGCACACATAATAGAGGCAGCACATTCCTCAATTCCCCAAACCTCTGGTAGAAACAACAACAAACGGAGGCCTTGGTGGAAAGATACGTGCAAGATAGCTCGCAAACAACAAAATAGAGCCGGGGCAGTCCTCAGAAGGTATCCAACTACTGAAAATCTTCTTGCCTTCAAACGTTCAAAGACAAATGGCTGCCGAATTAAACTAGAGGCAAAAACTGACAGCTGGAAAACATTTCTTGCTTCCATCAACTCTTATACTGATACTCAAGAAGTTTGGAAAAGGATTAGTGCACTACAAGAAAGAAACACAAACACCCTACCACTGGTTAGCACAGCTGGAGACACGCTTGAAGATCAAGCTAACGCCCTTGGGCAACGCTTTGAGAGTGTCTCCAGCTCTTCTCACCACACTGCACAATTCTTGAAACACAAAAAGTTAATGAAACAGAAGCCTCTGCGGAAAAAGAAAAACCGCATGGGCTACAACTGCCCGTTCACCAAACATGAATTTGCAGTCGTACTTTCGACCTGTAGGAAAACTGCTCCAGGGACTGACAAAATAACTTTTGAAATGTTAAAACATGTTCATCAAGACACTCAAGAAGCAATTCTTTTTTTATTCAATAAAATATTGAAAAGAATTTATTGTAGTTCCAATACTAAAAGAAGGCAAGGATACCTGTTTAGCTGCCAGCTACAGGCCGATTGCATTAACAAGCTGTTTATGCAAGCTTTTGGAGAAGATGATAAACAGACGCCTTGTTTATTTTTTAGAGCATGACGGGATTTTAGACAAGTGTCAAGCGGGCTTTCGCTCGGGAACGTGCACAACGGATGCCCTTGTGGCCTTTGAGGCATATGCGCGTGACGCCTTCGTGAATAAACAACACTGTATGTCTGTATTCTTTGACCTAGAAAAGGCCTATGATACTACGTGGCGTTACGGTATTCTACTCGATCTTTGTTCATTCGGAATCTGTGGCAATATAATAAATGTCATGGAATACTATCTGACCCACAGGACATTCCGAGTGATAATTGGCCACGTTTTATCACGCACTTTCATCCAAGAAAATGGTGTACCTCAGGGAGGTGTCTTGAGTTGTTCACTTTTCATCGTCAAAATGAATTCTTTAAAGAACAGTCTATCCCGCTCTATCTGTTGCTCTGTATATGTGGATGATGTTCAGATTAGTTTTAAATCTTGCACTATGGCCATTTGTGAGAGGCAACTCCAACTTGGAGTGAAGAGCCTCTCAAGGTGGGCAAATGCGAACGGTTTTAAATTTAACCGTGACAAAAGCCGGTGCGTACTTTTTACTAAGCAACGGGGCATGCGGGCAGACCCATGTGTGACTCTTGAAGGGAAGCCCATCCCGATAGCAAAAGAGCACAAATTTTCGGGAGTGCTACTGGATGAAAAATTATCCTTTATCCCTCACATAAACCAATTACGAATAAAATGCACGGAAGCACTAAATATTCTAAGGATCCTGTCACGTCAGTCATATGGCACGGACAGAGCATACATATTTAAAATTTTCAACAGCCTCGTAAGATCGAGGCTTGATTATGGTAGCCTAGTGTATCAGTCAGCCCCAAAAGCTGCTCTGAAACTACTGGACCCTGTCTATCATTTAGGCCTGTGGTCGGGGACAGGTGCTTTTCCTACGAGCCTGATACAAAGTTTGTATGTAGAATCCGACATGTGCCATTGGAAAACCATCGTGCTTACCCCTCCTTGTTATATGCTGTAAAAACAACCTCAGTCATAAAGCACCCATCCAACCTCTTAATTCCTGAAACATCTACTGTATCTTTGTTCGTTAAGCGGCCGTCACTTCCGCAGCCCTATGCAATAACAGTAAATACTGAGCCTCCAACTTGGGCATTTCCTTCAAAGACACCTACAAAACCTCTTTAGCTGATGTTATAGCCCCATGGAAGCTATCGCCTGTAGCATGCGACATGTTTTTTGCAAGCATAAACAAAAACAAAGCACCTAGTGTCTTAATTAAACAGCACTTTTTAAGTCTTCAGCACAAATACCAATGTGCAGAGTTCTATACAGACGCGTGCAAAACAAATTCTGCAGTGTCATGTGCCGTACTTGCACCGAACCTCTAAGCTTCAAAAATCAGTACAATGGAACTGTAGACGCCTGATAAAAAGTCTTGACAATGTACATAAGACACTGAATGTCAAGCAGCCAAGTGTACGGTGCCCTTTCGGGGCCATTTTTTGGGCCATAACGTACACTGCCCCACGAGCGAGTTCGCCGAACGCGCACAGACTGACACTGACGTGCTAGCGAGTTCTCGTTGGCGCGCTGTTGCCATAAGCACCGACTGCTTGCCCCCAGTGGGCACAGGCCAGAATCCGCAGACCCTTGGCCTGGTGCGAACACGCTTTTTACGATACAGGCATGAGTGAAGCAAGCTCCAGATATGAGGGAAAAGCGCATGGCATTTGAGCGTCTGCGGTAACGCGGAGGGCGCTAATCCACTGTGTAGGCCTGGGCTAGTGATTGCTACGATTCGAAGCCGTCCTGTGAGGCTTATCTTAGGCTTTTTACAGCCTACAACATGGCAGAAACGTGGTACGACGATTATTGAGATGTCGAGAATGCCCGTCCAACGATAACGTCGGATGTCAAGCACGTTGTTTTACAGAACCGAAACCGAAACTTGTTTGAATGCTAATCCTGGACATCGTCCAATCACGGTGCATATCCTCCTGACGTCACAGCCTTTAGTTCGTGCGACCGCCGCAGACCGCGCATGGTAGTTTTTCTTCTTTCGGGCTTTATAAAATAATTACCGACTTATCGACCGAAGAAACGGTGAAAAGTGTGTTAATTTGAGCCAGTCTACGGAGTGCAAGCAAAAACGGGACCTCGACAAATTCACTTTACTGTCCCTTTAATGCACTCGTTCGAGAAAGCAGCTTGCCTCAGGGCGGCGTTTTAATTAAGCTGCACACTGTGCATAGTAAAGATAAGCTTCTTGGGAAGACAGAACCACCTGCAATGTCTTATTGCGTGCATCTAGACGACGTCGAGATATCCTTTAAATTATGTAATATGTCTATCTGGGAACACCAAGTGCTGCTTGGCGTTAAGAAATTTGCTGGCTGGGCTGAGAGGAGGAGGAGGAGGAAGAAAAGCTTTATTGTGAACCTGGCGGTGTGGGAATGCTTTCTCAGATCGGAAGACCATGGGACGACCGTGCTGTCTCAGCCCTGAGTTGCTGTGCATCCAAACCGCGCTGGTCGTCCAAAGCTCAGGGAGGGGAAGGGAAGTTGGTAAAGGTGGGAGGGCTAGGTTGTGTGCGCCCCCCAAGATCATGTGTGTGAGGGTACATGGGTTAGGACAGAATTTACTTGTGGCGGGGTATAGGGTGGGGTACATCCGATGTAGACAAGTTGGGTGAGGGACGGTGTTTGTTTGAAGCCGCCGGAGGAATACTTTTATTTTAGTAAGCTGCGGGTGAGGAGTAGAAAAATGTTGTCTGGATGTGCGGTAATGTTGAGTGATGTCTTGAAATGTGAGCAGGGGAACGAGACTCGGTGTTTCCTCAGAGGCCTGGAAGGAGAGTTCGCAGGCTTGTCTGTTGGCAAAATTATTGCCCGTTAGTGAGGAGTGTCGCGGGTCCACACAATGTCGATCTTCCTCTTGGGGGCGTGTTGAGCCAGGAGGTTCCGGGAGGCCTTGTAACCTGATAAAAAGCTGCGACAGACGGCTTGACAGTCTGTAATAAAAAGCGTTGCGGGTGTTTGAGCGGTGGCGAGGGCCACAGCAAACTCTTCCGCGGCCCAAACGAATGTGTTCTTGATCGAGGCGCAGGTGATGATCTTGTCTTTAGTGGTTGCCATGGCTAAGTTATGGGGCGAACTGGAGTAAGGGCTGGCATCCGTGTATGGCTTGGCTACGAGCGTGGCTACGACTGGGGTGCACAGCGGGATGCGTATTTTTGGGAATACGGCGGACAGGAATGGATTGACGCCAATTATGGGGAAGAGGTTTTCTGTCCGTGGCCTGAGGAGTTGACATTTTGAGGTCGTCTAAAAGTACCACTCCTATTCGAGTCTGAGTTAGGCGGAGACGTTTACTGTAATGATGCCCTTCGATGAGTTGCGAGACCGAGTTGTGAATGCCTAATTGGAGCAGTTTAGTTGTCGCGGTGGATATATGAAGATTAAAAGCTTTTTTTGTAGCTTTGCTGATGAGGCCATCAATGGCTTCCGTTTCACTTGTGCTAAGAGTTAGGTAGGGAGCGATATAGATGACCCATGATATGAGGAAGGTGCGGATAGGGCGGAGAAGGTCTTTCTCCTTCATGCCGCGATGTCGATTAGAGATTGGGCGAAGCATGTGGGTGACTTGAGTGAATACTGTGGTGAGCTTGGATACTGTCTCATCGTTCCGTGTATTGGCCTGGATAGTAACACCAAGTATCTTGAGTGAACGTCTGGGATGTATAAGCTGACCATCGAGGGCAATTTGAGCTGATGCCTTATTGGATGCAGGGTGACTTTTCCGTACAATGGTGAGGTCAGGTTTTTGAGGAGAACAGCGAAGGCCAATTGATGAGGCATATTGTTTCACAAAGCATGCTTTCCGCACTTGACAAACAGAGTAGAACCGTGGGCCTGAAAATTATTACGCATAAATTAAAGTAATGATCAATAACCTCGGGACAGCACAGCAGTTTGAGATAGGTGGCGAGGCAGTGGAAGTGGTAAGCGAATATATCTACTTAGGCCAAGTTGTGACCCCAGATCCCAACCATGAGGCAGAGATTATTAGAAGGATAAGAATGGGGTGGAATGCATATGGCATGCTTCCTCAGATAATGAATGGCAGCCTACCATTGTCCCTGAAGAAGAATGTGTATGATAGCTTCATCTTACCGGTACTCACCTACGGGACAGAAACTTGGAGGCTCACTAAGAGGGTTCAAATTAAATTGAGGACGACTCAGCGAGCAATGGAACTGAAGATGATAGGTGTAACATTAGGGGACAAGAAGAGAGCGGAGTGGGTCAGGGAACAAACGTGTGTTAAGGACATGTTAGTAGAAATGAAGAAGAAGAAGTAGACGTGGGCAGGGCATGTAAGCAGGGCATGTAAGATGGTCATTAAGGGTAACAGAGTGGATCCTTAGAGAAAGCAAGCGCTGCAGGGGGCGGCAGAACTTACATGGGCATATGAGATCAAGAAGTGTGCATTGGTCAAACTTAGCACAGGACCAGGATAATTGGGGATTAATGGCAGAGGCCTGCACCCTGCAGTGGGCGTAGATAGGCTGGTGATGATTCTGACGAATTGTTTCACAGTGTCAGTGGCTTTCTGGGGTATCTTGAATTTCACCTAAATAACCCGTGTCAGACGAAATGGTAATATCATGTGCATATAGTGCGTGATGAATACGGGGAATGGCTTTATGCTGACGAGGGAGGTCTAAGAGGGCGATATTAAAAAGTAAAGGTGAAAGAACAGAACCCTGAAGAGTGCCTCGATCTCCCAGGGGGATGGGATCAGATGTGGCATAGGCTGCTTTCAGGATCGCCTGTCTGTGGGTGAGAAAATCGGCAATATAGGAGTAAGTATGCAAGATGCAGCCTGTTTCATTGACACGGAAGAGGATGGCAGAATGAGACACGTTATCGAAGGCTGACTTTAAGTCTAAAACAAGAATTTTACAAGGTGAATCTGTAGAGGCTGGTATGAGAATTTCTTCATTTATGCGAAGGAGGATGTCTTCAGTGCAGAGATGTTTTCGGAAACCATATATAGTATTTGGTATGAGATCCTTGGCTTCTAGGTAGGGTTGTAGACGTCAGAGTAACATGCGCTCAACGAATTTGCCTACACAGGATGTTAGAGTAATAGGACGAAGGTTGTCTTGGTGGGGGGACTTGTTAAGCTTCGGGATAAACCTGTTTTCTCCTGTTTTCATTGTGGGGGAAGTTTTCCGGATTTCCAATGGGCGTTAATATGCCGCAAAGTTGTTCCATTGGCTCATCCTTCAAGTTAGCTAAGAGACGGTAGTTCGCATGATCCGGGTCCGGTGCGCTGTTTTTGTTGCATTCGGGAAGAGATGTGCGGAGTTCGTAAAGTTGAAAATCTCGATCAAGGTCCGGATTCGGCTTGCCTGTGTTGGGAGAGGGAGTGAAATTTCTGGCTGTGTGGAGGTATTTAGTTCAAGAGGACTGCGATTTGTGCGAGTTGGTGGACGTTCATGATTGAAAATCAGCGCGGAAAAACACAGCACAAACAAGGAACGAGAAGTAAACAGGACAGCGCTGCCGTCCTGCGCTGTCTTGTTTACTTTTCGTTCCTTTTTTGCGCGGTGTTTTTCCGGTGCTGATTTTCAATCATGGAGGTATTTAGTTTCTAAGGAACGCATGAGGGCTTCAGAAGAGCCATTGAAAGAATGTAGAGTTTGGGTCAGTGACTCAGTGCTCGATGGGACACGCTCCTGGTTTGGGGGTCGATGAGACGCCGGAGCATGAGCCAAATTCTTTTGGTTGTCAGGGTACCTTGGAAGCTCCACACAGCTGTAGCCAATTTTCTTTTGAAAGGTGGTTGGCGTACTCGGTTGCGTGTTTATTTAGAAGAGCGATTAGGAGACGCAGTTTGCAATTGTGCCGCTGTCGCTTCCAGCGCTTGGTGAGGCTACGTCATGCCTCCCAAAGCCTTATAAGTTTTGAGTCGGCATCAAAGGTGTGGTAGGTGATATCCATGGTTTTGTTTGTTGAGTGGACAATTTGAAGTAAATCATTAATCGGGGCTGAATGGGGCCAATGGGTTTGGAAGAATTTGCTTTTCTGAAGGCGTCCCAGTTGGTAAGGCGTGCCACCCCCAGCTGATCATTATACATGTGGGTTTTAGTTGTTATTAGTATAATCTCGTGATCAGGACCAGGATAATTTTGTTACTTCAGATCCAAGGTTTTCCTTCTGAAGAAACAACGAGATTCAAAGGTCCGGGGCAGTATCCCTGGTGACGCTTGTACCAGTGCGGGTTGGTGAATCAGGTTGGTTGCGCAGCAGTAGATTAAGGTCGTTGATAACATTGGCCAGAAGGGAGCCCAGCTTGGTTTTGTAGCGGTAGCCACAGTTAGGATGAGCAGCATTAAAATCTCCTAAAATAAAAAGAGGTCTGTTTCTGGTGATATTGATGGCATCATTGATCGTGGCTTTAATGTCGGGTGACTTTTGGGTAGGATGACAAGATATGTTGAGTATGAATACGCTGGACTTGGTTGTGGTGGACGGGTAGAAAAGCTCCAGAAGGATGTAGTTACATCAATGCTGCGGGGTGATGAGATGAATAGCCGATGCGGCCTTATTGACAAAGGTTAAAGTTGGATAGGTGTCGATGGATCCATACCATTAGTACCCAGGTAATGTTATGCACGTGTTGGCTCATTGAATGGCTATAGCAACTGGTTCTTGGTCGAGAGTACAGGTGAACTGATCGATAGCTGCTCTTTTCTGTTTTATGCCTCTACAATTCCAATAGAGTATGATTGTTAAGCTAGCTTGAGGCCGTTTCCCCTGGCATCCGGGAGTGGGGAATAGAGGACTGCATCGGAGTTACGGTCGTAAGGGAGCGCTCTTCCGTTGGCACGAGTCACGTTTTCACTGGGGCGTTCGGTGCGAGGAGTGCTGAGGTCATAGGTGTTGTCTGCGGAAGATGTCGTCGGAAGCGCATGGTGATTTCGTTTTGGAGGGAACATTGATCAGCCCGTAGAAATTGAAGCTGTTGTTGAAGGCTCTCATTTTCTAAAGAGAAGAGTTGAATTTCTTTAGCTATTCTTCTGAGCTCGCTTGTGAGCCTGGAGAGCATATCATAAATTTGCGGAAGGACCATTGATTCAGATTCTTCGGGTGGAGCAGCTGAGTTAGGGGTAGTTGATGTGGTGGGACGAGGATTGGGTTTCTTGCGTTTCTCATTGAGATAACTTTCAGAGCTTTCAGAGATAACTTTCAGAGATAACTTTCAGAGATGAAGAGACGTAATTAAGCCAGTTTGTTCCTCCAGGAGACGGGTTAGCCTTTTGCACTCACTCCCTGCAGGGTGTGGATTTTGTTTAGCTCTGCCGCCCTGAACGGCGGTGGTGCGCTTTCTGCGGCTTGTACCTGGCGTGTGGATCTGGGCGTGCTGCTGCCAGTCGGATTGAACAAGTCCCACAGGACGGTTAGGTGACGCCGATTGCAGCTACTGCAGGTCAGGTTACGGGAAGCTCTGCACTGACGAGCCACATGGTTGCGTCGGCCGCACTGAAAACAGGAACCAGCGTTGCGCAATCGCGACCTCTTCTCGTTCGCCGACATGTCCACTAGGTAGTCCGCCACCTTGTCACCACGGCGGTCATACAAGGGACACGCCGGTATTATTGCGGACTCAGTCTTCGCGGTCAATGCCGACGCCGAGGGGACGGGTGCCTCCTTGTTGCCTTGGAGAGATCGAGTTGGAATTTTGGACTGATCGACGAGCTGCGTTCGATTGAGGCTCTCCTTGCCTTCCTTGCTCGCGGATTTCGATTTGAATTCTTAGGAATTCCATTAGTTCTTTCACCTGGCCAGGTATTTGCTGCTACCTCGCGGCTTCGTTCGTTAGGCCTTGGTCCGTTTCCTTAACCCTCTGCCCGTACGTTAGAATCAGGCCATCCGGCAGGCATCGGAGGAACACACGGTTCACGATTAGGGCATATTGCTCACGTGGAACTCCCACGGCTTCCAGGGCGCTGACACGGAATGGTACCTTGTCGTAGATTTCGCGGAGCCTCTCGATATCCATTCAGCTTCGTATCGGCTTGATGCCATGAGTTGGTAAATGTGCTCGTTGATGAGCAAGTCTCGTCGGCCGAATCGCTGAACGGCGAGGTTGTAGTTCGGGTCAACAAGCCGGATTCCCTCAATGGCTCGTTTGGCGTCGCCGATCAAGTACGTCAATAAGTGCTTAAACTTCTCTATCATCGGCAGCTCGGTATTTTCATGGATTGTCACGTTAAAATGATCTCAATACGCTTGACAGTCGTGCAGATTTCCCGAGAACGCTGGGATCTGGAGCTTGGTAAGCGCAACCGTCCGATGACGTGACGCATGCGTGTGCCCGCCTGACGCACCCATGTGATCAATGACTGGAGCAGCTGACCCACCGCTGGCTACGGAATCAGTCGCGCTGGGCACTTGCTGGGCATTTCGTAGGAGGAAGCCTGCTTGAGAGACGGCGTAAGACGTCTTGCGGGTATACTCTCCCACTCCTTCGAGCACCTGCTCCAGCCCGTCGTCATCTGCAGCACGACGATTATCTCGTTGAGGGCGGTGACCTCAGGCTCTCGCTGTACGATGTAGCCGACGTGACAGCTCAGGGTTGCCGCGTCGGGAGAGGGCTGCTGCAGCAGGTCATTCAGCTGGGTGAGAGCTCGCGTGATGCCTCTCCTGACGACGCCACGAGTCTTCCGAAGGCGGTCGATCGACGAAGCCATGCGGGTGATGCTCCGAAGGGCGATTTCCCGGGTATATATCGGCACCAGAGATGTCGCACAAGCTAGCGCGACTCAAAGACCCTGAGCCTAGACAGAGAGACCCGCGCTTCATTATTCGATGTGCTCGAACCACTTATCCTGATGATGATAATGCGCCGCGTGCCCCTGCCCGCTTTCCCTCTTCTTCATTTTAATCAGCACGTGCTCTCTTCCCGTCACCGTCAGGTACGGTTCAGCAAGGTTTCACTGTACACGGGATTTTCTAATGATGAAAATGATGATGACTGGCGCAAACCCAGCGGTAAATTAAAGAACGTCTACCGAATGTGTGTGCTCGCTTGGCAGAATGTTTATTTGCGTACCCCAGACACATAATTTTTAAGTGACGGCGTTTAAAGCAGCACTCCTGGAACTTTCTGCTTTCAGTTGCTCGGCTTTGTCGTGGGTCCGAAAGTAACCTCTGCCGGTCGGTGCGGCAGAATCGCCAGAATAGCCAGAACCGCGCCCGTCGCAAAGTATGCCGAGGATTCTCGTGTTAACGCATATGCTTTGTAGCGGCAGTAAACAGCGCCAGTCGTATGGTACCGGGAAGATCCCCTCTTAAACACAAAGACTTTTGTTGTAAACATCTTCAGCGAGTGAAGCAAAATCTACCAGTGTACATATGTGGGAAAATGTGTGATTTTTTGCGCACTACGCTAAGAGTAGTGCTTTGCCAAGTTATTTTTAAGCACACAAAGTATGCTATCTTTTTCTTGTTTTACTAATTTATCCTGCAAATAACTGGGGAATGGCTAGTTCGTTCTTAAACTCGGTGACAAGAGAGAGAGAGGATAAATATTTTATTAGTTGAGCAGAGGCTGATGAATGGGAACTGAAAGCGCAAATTAGACACAGACACTGAAAGGAGACAACAGGACGAGCGCTCGTCCTGTCGTATTCTTTCTTTGTCTGTGTCTAATTTGCGCTTTCAGTTCCCATTATGGGAACTGAAACCAACAGGCCCAAGCCATGGCCCCTTTTGATGAATGGAGCTCGCCCCGTGGAAGGCATCCCTAGTCGGGGATACCTTGACTTCCGCTGGCTGTCCTTGCCCTCCACTGCTCGTAGGTGGGGTTGGGAGTTGGGGGCAAGTCCGGAATACGTTAGGACTCCCATAGTATATTGTAGAGGGTGCAAGGCTTGGGACAGTGAGCACAGAGGGATGGGTGTTGGGTGGGGAAGATGAGGTGGAGGTGGGTGGGATGTGGGTAGGCATTCGTTTGGAGCAGCCGCCAAGTTGTAGCTTCCTCTCTGGAGAGGCGCCAGTGTTCTGGTGGGAGGCGACGGCGAGTTTGCCTGTGATGAGCGAGATTCTCGGTGGGTGGGCTTGATCTTCAGGGAGTAAACATTGGCCACCGTCGGCAATGGCTCGGTGTATCAGATCGCGAGCCGCTCCGTGAGCCGCTTCATTACCGAGGATGGCGGCATGTACAGGAGCCCAGATGATGCGGATGTCAGGGGTCGTTGAGCAGTTTTTGAGGATGTGAACGGCTGACGAAAAAATTCGGCCAATCTGGTAGTTTTCTGTCTGCGAATCGGTGAGGATGGTGACTAAGTCAGGGCGGGAAATGGCGGCTAGGGCAATGGCTATTTCTTCGGCGACATCGATTAGCTTGTGGTACTGGTGGTGGTATTGACAAGTTTGCATGCAGAATTGTTATCCAGAATGTAACGGGAAAGTTGAATGGTGAATACGTATACCGTGTATGTGCCATTACTCATCTTCAACCTGTTGAACAAATTGCCGTGTACGCTGTGTGACGCCGGTAAAACCCAAATGAGAAGAAAGGTTTTCTTCCGATTTGATGGCAGCATGAAATGAAAATATGGCAGCCTTGCGAGTACAATCTACGTACACGTCACTGATGGGAACACGTGACGAAGGGGCCGTTAAACTTCATGCACAATGAGCAAAAGTAAGAAAAGAGTACAGCAACATGGGGCCGTAAATGTCATTTGTGCGAGTAAAAACTGTGAAATTATTTTCTCCAACAAATCACGAATATATTATACACTGCTTTTTCAGATCAACGCAAATTATGTATATTAGACCTGCTAAAATACCGGCTTGTACTTCAAACAGAGTCGACACGCTGGTAGAAAATTATGTCGCAGTAAATACTTTTCTATATGTTGTGGTTAGCTCACATTACGGTGACTAAAAATGCCTGTTATATTATCTTCGAGAGAGATCACTAGGGGCCAACGGAACGCCATATCCTAAATTGTGACGCCTTGCACGTCTCTGGTAGCGCAGATAACTTATACAATAGGCACCTTGCAGTTGCCGCTTCGCTCAGATATTTGTCATGTCTCTCAGATGGGCCGTTTCTTCTCGTGGACAAGGCTTGGGGAAGCCGAATTCAGTGTCACACATTTTGGTTTTACGGTTATTCGAAGTGGTGCATAATTCAATGCCAACCGTTGTGCTTTAAAGGGTGTTATGAGTGTTGTACGGTTGAGTGAGGCGCGTTTACATATCAAGGTCATCGATACTCGCACAAATGAGTATTGAACACAAGCAAGTGGTAGTAATGAGGGTTCTCGTGTCAAAAAGATTCGTGCTCGTGCCAAACCACCTGCGCTAGCGAGAGAACACTTGACGTTTTTGTATAAAACTACTGGGTTTTAGTTAGTTCCGATATAGACATGTCCATTTTGGTCAAACACCATCTACGGAAATGTGTGAATATTGGTCAGTTAAAGAAGAACTGCATAGCGCGTGTCTCTGATTCTTTACTCCAGTCCTTTTACTTTCGCGCATACGTCACAAAGTACATAAAATATATCGCGTGAACTAAAAACTACCGTCAACCGCCCACGCATCGAAAACTTCTTAGGAAAAGCGCTAAATTTTAAATAATGTTTTTCGGCGGTCAGTTATTGAGGCAGAACGTTGTGATAGCATAGTCAGCCCTCTATATGCACACCTATTTATTAATAATGTATTGTCCATACCTTCGCAGCACGTCCTGGATCATTGGCGACACCACAGGATTAGATAACCTAAACTGCACCTCATAAAAAAAACATTTTGGGCGGTGTACGTGTGGAAAATATTCCACATATACGGGGTGTGGAGGAGCTTGGAACACAGCCAGCGCTAAATAAATGTATCACAATTCACACTCTATGTTAAAGAAATGCAGAAATTACGTCGACACATTGCAAAACGACGACATAAGGAATTGGAATGGAATGAGCAAATTGACTCGAAAGGGTATGTCGCCCCGTGGCTGCATCGAACACCTGCGCCTCACCTGTACTGCCAAAACACCCATATAGGTTACTGCCCCTTCACGACATAACGGCTCCTGCGTCTTTTGCAGTGTTACACTTCACAATGAACTGATTCTGACATTCATGTCTTTAGATGCAAAGCATTTCTTGTTCTGGGCTATGTCCGGCGTCCGTCCGTTGTCCGCACCTCGTCCGCCCGTTGTCCGCACCTCTCCCGCTACACTATAAAAAAGAAATAGTTAGCGGCGCCCGGTTTCGATCTCACGACTCTCTGGCCACAACGGGAGGTACGCGGCGCTCTTCCCACTGCGCTACAAAATTTTTTTTTCTTTAATGCATGGAAATTTTAGAAAACTTCAAAAGACAAGACACTTAACAAACAATTAAGACACACTTAAGACACTTAACACACAATTAGGACACACTTAAGACACTTAACACACTAACAGACAGCAAAGGGCAAGGACATCAGTCAAACAAAGATCAAAACTCAGGCAAGCAAACGCACGCATCTCTTACCGCGCGGTTTTCCTTGGAATATCTGTTCAGCATGTCAAGGAAAAGAATGACGAACACTTTTATTGAAAGTCTATTCGCCGTGCCTGTTTATCGCCAGCCAACTTAGGCCACCAGAAAAGCAATGTTTTAAAACGCGTAATGAGCATGCGTATCCCGCCAAATGGAAAAACATTTTCCTTCAAGCTTCATTCTTCCACATTCCCAGTTAAGACATGGCTGCGCGAAAAAGGAATGTCTGCGCTACAAAACCGAGACAGGAGCAAGTGCTACGAACGCGCCTTATGAACTTGACTCATTCAAACTACGTCAAGAAGCCACTGATACAACGAAGTCACGCGAAGCTGAACGTCAACGGAAACGACGAACTGAAAACTTTAAAGGAGGATGCCTTATGAACTTGACTCATTCAAACTATGTCAAGAAGCTACTGATACAACGAAGTCACGCGAAGCTGAACGTCAACGGAAAGGACGAACTGAAAACTTTAGAGGAGGATGTTAGCGTCTTTTGTTCGGGGGAATGCCCACGTCCGTGCCCCGTCCGCAACGCCTCTGATGATGATTGTGGCAGGATGCCCATAGGGACTGGCCAACCAAAGAATCCATCACAAGATAGCTTCGCGTTCAACCGCCGTCGTCATCTTCCCGTAGGGGAACCGCTGAAGAAGAAGGAGGAGAAGAAGACAAAGCTGCGAAGACGAGGGCGTGTACGTTGCTCTCAGCCGGTGCACAAACGTCAACAACCTTTACCTCACCAACGCCGACGGAGACTACCGATTCTACCATAGAGACGACAACATCGACAAGAACATGATGGACGAGTTTCGGCGCCTCGAGCACCACCGCCTACTTCCTGTAACACAACAGTACTTGCGTGCCTTTGCCACCGGTGTGGACCCAGACGTGGAATTTCCTCTGGCGCTACGAAACACCATATCACTCAACATAACGGCAGCACGCCATCTGCGCGATAAGCGCGCATGCGCGTCTCCTCTCTCATCTACTCTTCTCTACTCTATCGGCTCTATGTAATAAACCCGGTCCGCGCGCCGCTTCCTCAGTTGCTGCTTCGGTTGAGACACGCTGCACCGTCCGATGAGCTGAATGGACGCCAACAATTCTGCTTTGCATCACCACATAGAACCCTTCGGGGAGGTGGTGTAATTTTTACAAGAGTTCATCAGTCTTTATGCTCTCCAGCTGCATTGCTCAGTTTGCAGTCCTGTTGCCCAGTATTCCTTCTGCTGAGTGAGGCCCAGAGGGTTAACGCCCCTTTTATGATGCTTTATTACGCCAAGAAACAGATTCATTGTTCGTTTAGTGAGTGTATGCAGGTTGAGAAAGCCCATGGACGTAACTTTAACTGAAAGCCATCCACTACTTCGAGTTCTGTGTGCCATACGGTTGTTCCCTGCTTAATTCAGATTTTTATCATTTAACTGCTGTAATGTTGTACGGCATAAAAAATTTACACCATCTCCCCGACGGGAACTATGTGGTGATGCAAAGCAGAATTGTTGGCGTCCATTCAGCTCATCAGACGGTGCAGTGTGTCTCAACCGAAGCAGCAACTGAGGAAGCGGCGCGCGGACCGGGTTTAATATATAGAGCAGATGGAGTGGAGAGGAGGAGATGAGAGAGGAGACGCGCATGCGCGCTTATCGCGCATCTGGCTTGTTTCCGTTATGTTTAGTGATCTGGTGTTTAGTAGCGCCAGAGGGAATTCCACGTCCGCGTCCACACCGGTGGCAAAGGCACGCAAGTACTGTTGTGTTACGGTGAGTAGGCGGTGGTGCTCGAGGCGCCTAAACTCGTCCATCATGTTCTTGTCGATGTTTTCGTCTCTGTGGTAGAATCGGTAGTCTCCGTCAGCGTTGGTGAGGTAAAGGTTGTTGACGTTGGTGCACCGGCTGAGAGCAACGTACACGCCCTCGTCTTCGCAGCTTTGTTGTGGTTGTTGTTGTTGCGCCTTTAGGTATGGCACATACCCAATCAGGGGATTGGCCAATCAACAGAGGATTGTTAAACTGAATGGAATTCTTCTCTAATCACGAGACGCTTAGTAAAGATAATTTAGACCGGTTGGAAAAGGTTTTGAAAAAAAATCCTGAAAAATCAAAGCTAGGGTGACCAATCGCAATCATAAAGAGAATCGTTTTGAATTTTCAATGTAGCGCAGGAG
This sequence comes from Haemaphysalis longicornis, assembly GCF_048455015.1. Taxonomy (NCBI): domain Eukaryota; kingdom Metazoa; phylum Arthropoda; class Arachnida; order Ixodida; family Ixodidae; genus Haemaphysalis; species Haemaphysalis longicornis. The sequence goes on along the minus strand of NW_027526233.1, from coordinate 10,103,183 downwards.
GGCAGAGCATACATCCCGGCGGCAGAACCCCGTTTCGGATGCCCCGAACGATAGTATAGCCGGCACTGTTAGGGATATCCCCGAACTGTCCCCCCCGGAACCTCCAGGGCCGACGTCTCAGTCGGGAAAAACGTCGGAATGTCAAAAGGTAGTGTTCGACAGGCTCGTCTTCGTTGCAATAGCTGCACGGAGCTGTTGGCTCCAGGCGAGACCTGTGTACGTGCCTATCTAACTGGGGTACTCGACAACGAAAGGCTGTAATAACCACCTCTAAGTTGCGTGTATGGCACCATTCAGGTTTCCTTGAGAACTTAAGATGATTAAAATCTCTCAATGATAACAAAACCGATTCTTGCTGTTCTTGGAGTTTCAGCATCCAACGGTACCTAGCTGCTGTTATTAAAGGTGTCGGCTCTACGACGTCTACTACAGGCCCAGAAGGTGCTATCCTTGCTAGAGAGTCGGCAGTCTCGTTGAATGTGATCCCCGCATGACCAGGAACCCAAAGAAGGTTAATTTCAGTTAAGTTAAATGGCAGGAGGGACCGAAACGCCCGCAGAAAAGGAGTGTCTTTAGGATAAGAAAGGGCTAAGCATACAGAAAAAGAATCAGAAATTATCATTGGAGATGTAATTGATACATCCAGCTTTCGTAGCGCCAGGACAATTGCCAGAAATTCCGCCGAGAATATGGGGATAAAATAACCTAGACGAACCGGAAAAGTCCAGTTAGGGGAAAGGGGAAATATTCCGATACCGGATTTTTCTTCTCGTTGAGAGGCATCTGTATATATTATAGCACCTGGCTGCATGGAGGCCAAATAATCTTCGAGAAGACGTTTGAACAGCCGGGCTGGTAAAATTTTAGCATTTTTGGGGAAAATGTTCCGGAAACTGATAGAAAGAGGAGGACTCCTGTCAGTATATGGAATAACCTGATTATTGCTAATTGGCGTATTCATGGGAGGTTGTAGCCGTTACTACACCAGGGTGGCCAATCTTGCTCTGGTGAGGGAGTGCATTACCGGCAATGGTCGCCGGGTTCAGGCTGCACCCCAAGCCCTTTGTGCAATTCCATCAACACGCGGATTTCTTTTTTTTTAATCCGGTGGGAATTGTCCGGCACCGGGATTCGAACCACGGTCCTGCTGCACGCGAGGCGGGTGTTCTACCTCTACGCCATCGCTGCATTAAGGCCATCTACGCTGCATCGCTGCATCTACGCCATCGCTGCATGGTCATTAAGGGCAACAGAGTGGATCCCTAGAGAAGGCAAGCGTTGCAGGGGGCGGAGGAAAGTTAGATGGGCAGATGAGATCAAGAAGTTTGGGGGGATAAATTGGTCACAGTTGGCACAGGACCGAGATAATTGGAGAATAATGGGAGAGGCCTTTGCCCTGCAGTGGGCGTAGATAGGCTGGTGATGATGATGATGATGATTTATTGCTACACCCAGTGGAGAAAGGAAGCTCTGAACCAAAGTGCTTCTTCTCCTTCTTCTTCTTCAGCGGTTCCACTACGGGAAGATGACTACGGTGGTTGAACGCGAAGCTATTTCATGACGGATTCTCTGGTTGGCCAATCCCTAGGGGCATCCTGCCAAAATCGTCATCAGAAGCGCTGCGGACGGGGCGAGAGCAACGTATACGCCATCCTCTTCGCAGCTTTGCCTTCTTCTCCTTCTTCGTTTTCAGCGGTTCCCCTACGGGAAGATGACGACGGTGGTTGAACGCGAAGCTATGTAGTGAGCGATTCTTTGGTTGGCCAGTCCCTAGGGGCATCCTGCCACAATCATCATCAGAGGCGCTGCGGAAGGGGCACGGACGCGGGACATTCCCCCGAACAAGAGACGCTAACATCCTCCTCTAAAGTTTTCAGTTCGTTGTATTAGTAGCTTCTTGACGTAGTTTGAATGAGTCAAGGACACAAGGCACTTGCTTCTGTCTCGGTTTTTTAGCGCAGTGGGAAGAGCGCCGCATACCTCCCGTTGCGGCCAGAGAGTCGTGGGATCGAAACCGGGTGCCGCTAACCATTTCTGTTTTTTATAGTGTAGGGGGAGAGGTGCGGACAACGGGCGGATGCCGGACATAGCCTCGAGCAAGAGATGCTTTGCATCTAAAAGACTAATTCCGAAAGTAACGACCGACCTTTGTCTTTTTAAGGTTTATGGTTCGAGCTTGTGTTCTGAGAAAAATCGAAAGCGAAGAAACAAGAGATGGGCGGCCAGAAAAGCGGACAGTGCTGTACCTGGAGGACAAGACCGGAAAAATACGCGCTGTTGGCCGCGGCGAAAAAGTGGTGGAACGTTTCGAGGAAGTGAAAGAATCGACGGTAAGAATAGATGCGAGTGTTTTAAAATACATTTTGCTTGTAAAACTCTTTTTGCTGACGTAGCTTCCGCCGTTACTGGCAAGAACAATAAGTAATGGGATGTATGGCAGAGAGCTCCAAAGCTCCTCAGTGTGGGTGGATTACATTATAGAAGCGCAAGGCACTTTTCAGTAACAGCGATTTCTACTGTAACAGGTATAGGAAAGGTGCTGACGCACACTTAATACAAAATGTTAAGGACTTAATTGGTCATGTCCAACTTGAGAAGAGGAATTCAGTTGTGGCTTCATTAATTTAGGCCAAGGTTGCCGAGGGCCTAAAGTTGGAAAAGCAGTGTTAAGTACGTGTCTTGCGCTCTGGTCCTTTGTTTCCTACAGACTTTGTTTCCTACAAATGGCCAGACATTTTTATAGGACGCAGTGGCACTAACCTCGGCTTATTGATTTTAAGCAGTTCTACGTGGTAGTACTTTCTCCAGTTTGGTAAGATTATACTGATTTTACCTACAACTGAAGTAATTGTGAGTTGCATTTTGAAAGGTTGTGCACAAACTCGTACTGAGATCCGCATTGCCCGCTATTAAAAAAATGCCCATCAGACATATTTTAGTCCTAGACTGGAGTACGCCTCATCTATCCTGCCCCCTTCTTGAGCATATCTCACCTACAAATCAGAATGTATCCAGAATTGTGCAGCAGCCTTCATCTTGTCAAAGTACTCACGTCAAATCAGCATCACTGAACCGAAACATACACATGATCTTCCCAATTTCCTATCCCGTCGTTTCATCTCGCGTCGGCATACTTCACACGTTCTGACCCCCACCTATAGTATCTAACCGCATCTCAACTACAGCAATTCAATGATACAGATTCAATGCTGCATGTCTCTGATGAAATATTTTTTAATGGCGAAAGCCGTAGTGCCCCAGTTGAGCGAGTGTCGCCGTGTGTGACGATAAGACGTTGTAGTGATACCATGTGGCTCGCCCCAGCTGCACCGACTGAACCCGCGTGCCTGCCGCCTGTGTTCACGTGACTAAGCACGTGACTCACCCATCGTTTCAAAAGGAGGCGGAGCCGCTCTCACTACCACCTCAAACACTGGTTCTTGCTTCAGTCCAGCCCTTGTGTGATGGAAGGGGGGAGCGAAGGCGCTGGACTCTGTTCCGAAGTTGTTTTCGCGGTCTCAGGGGCGAACGCGTCAAGCTGCGTCGGACCATCCTGCAGATGTCGCTCGGCTTGCTAATGAGAAAAGCCCAACCTCCATGCAGCGAAATGTCAGCGCAGATGCGACGAACAACGACCGGCGACGGCCGCTGTGCCGCCGGTGTCGCGAAAACGGCTGTTCGCCGGCGATCTGCGTGGGCGAGATGTCAGAGCTGCACAGTGAGACCAGGGACAAAAAGAAGAGGTACTTCAAAAAAGCGCTGACGTCCAACTAATTTTAATGAAAAGAAAAATTCCCTGCATTTCCCCGAGGGGAAGAATGTGAAAGTGCGAATGCACGAGTTGAATTTGCGCGGTTCGGTAATGTTCGTGAAAGAGAGATCACACACACACACACAACTACAAAGAAAGAAAGATGCATTTATTCACAGACACCTATTTGTGTTGTCGTTTTACTTGATTGCTAGAGCGGATCTCAGCTTTGAAATTTCGTGTCAGTACTCCTTTAAGCAGGTGCATTAGCCCTTCTCACGCCCGATTCCTGGCCAATCCCCCATGTGGGTATGTGCCATGTCAGCGGCCAGGCAGCGCGCGCCCATCTCCCCCCGTTGCCAAGGAAGACGAGGAGATTCCTGGCCAATCCCCCACGTGGGTATGTGCCATGTCAGCGGCCAGGCTGCGCGCGCCCATCTCCACGTGCGCGGACATCGCCGGTGGACGCAGGTTCAGGGTCGCTTAAGAAGTGCATTAGCACTTAAAACACACACATAAATATTCATTCTATCGCAACGTCATGGCAGGTACCACATCTGCTAAACAGCCACGCGTACAAAACAGAGTAAAACCCGCTGCAGGCAGACATCAAAACAAGTAACAAAAAAAAATAATACAAAGCAATCAGTCAAGGGAAAGTTCAGAATTGGGTGCCCAAATAAGTAATCTCATTTTTTGGCAATGGAATAAACGGGACACTAATGCACTTATCTCTTTCGCTTAATATCGCAGGTGCCTCGATAATCTCTCGGGTAAGGGCATGACCGTGACGGCTGACAGGACACTCGTCAAATACTGGTGTGCATCTTGCCTGGTCACACGAACGACAATGCCGGATAAGATTCCCCTCCATACCGCGCCTTACATTATTATCATGCTCACGCAACCTGTCATTATGTAGATAACCCCTTTCCGCACAACCAACAAATTTTGTGCGGTGTTTTACGGGGCGAATACTATCCACTTTAGAATTGGGCTTATTTCTATTACACAGCCAGGACAACTTTTGCGGTGCAGATAACAGGATAACGGTGCAGATAACAGTTCATGCCCCATAGCGCAATGAACGAACACAGACGACGACGAAGAAGAAGTGGCTGGCACGTATGTACATCGTGCGGCCGCCTTGTACGTAATCTAAGTATGTTCTTGATCCTTCTTTACCATGGTTCGTCTGGTCTGTTCTGCCGCCACATAACAGTGTATTAAAATAATAGTGGTCCTAAGACACAACAGTGTGGGACGCCAGAAGAAACAGTGCATTGCGCTGAGCACGAGGTCGCTGGTTCGATTTCCGGCCGCGGCGGCCCCTTTTCTGATGGACGTAAAAAGCAAAACGCGCGTGTGTTCGAGATTTCGGCGCACGTTAAAGATCCCCAGGTTGTCAAAATTAATCCGGAGCCCTCCACTACGGCGCGCCTCATCGCCTGCGTTGCGTCGGCGCGTTAAACGCCACAATCAATCAATTCACAGTGCATTGGGTAAAAATAAAACATTTTGGAGGTAAATATAAACGAAGATTACTCCAACCATCTTTCTACGTCGAAATCTGAATTAACCCATTTTAACTTAAAGTGGAGTAAATAATGGTGAACGGTGTTGAAAGGTTCGGCCAAATAAATATAATTAGCAGTCCATAAGTGCACAACCCCAATGGTGCTAAATGGGTCACTAGTAGAGACAGGAACCTCAGGCCACATTCCTTTTTTTCTACTCCAAAAGTAATTAATACCTACATAATGTGAAGCACGACTTTCCATAGCACGATGGTGAGCTATATGGGTATGTATTAATTGGGTAATACGTGTTACGTGTCTGATGCATGGGGGCCACCTTCCTCACCTTTTAATCCTGCGGCCAGATGTAAGTTTGCAGAAACTGGAAAAATTGTAGACAGGATTGCAGCATTCTTAGAAATTGAGGATTAAGTTCGTCATCACCTGGGGAAGGCTTCAAAATTCTTACAAATTTGGCAGCTCCCACCAAGTCAATTACTATTCGATCCAGCGGCTACAGGAGTTATCATTCTCCTTTCTCATTTGAGATGCAAAGAATCTCTTGCTCGAGGCTATGTCCGGCGTCCGTCCGTTGTCCGCACCTCTCCCCCTACACTATAAAAAAAGAAACAGTTATCGGCGCCCGGTTTTGATCCCACGACTCTCTGGCCGCAACGGGAGGCACGCGGCGCTCTTCCCACTGCGCTACAAAACCGAGACAGGAGCACGTGCTACGAACGCGCCTTATGTCCTTGACTCATTCAAACTACGTCAAGAAGCTACTGATACAACGAAGGCACGCGAAGCTGAACGTCAACGGAAACGACGAATTGAAAAATTTAGAGGAGGATGTTAGCGTCTTTTGCTCGGGATAATGTGCCGCGTCCGTGCCTCGTCCGCAGCGCCTCTGATGATTATTGTGGCAGGATGCCCCTAGGGACTTGCCAACCAAAGAATCCATCACAAGATAGCTTCGCGTTCAACCACCGTCGTCATCTTCCCGTAGGGGAACCGCTGAAGACGAAGAAGTAGAAGAAGACAAAGCTGCGAAGAGGAGGACTTGTACGTTGCACTCGCCCCGTCCGCAGCGCTTCAGACGACGATTTTGGCAGGATGCCCCTAGCGATTGGCCAACCAAAGAATCCGCCACGAGATAGCTTCGCGTTCAACCACCGTCGTCATCTTCCCGTAGGGGAACCGCTGAAGAAGAAGAAGGAGAAGAAGACAAAGCTGCGAAGACGAGGGCGTGTACGTTGCTCTCAGCCGGTGCACCAACGTCAACAACCTTTACCTCACCAACGCCGACGGAGACTACCGATTCGACCATAGAGACGACAACATCGACAAGAACATGATGGACGAGTTTCCGCGCCTCGAGCACCACCGCCTACTCACCGTAACACAACAGCACTTGCGTGCCTTTGCCACCGGTGTGGACCCAGACGTGGAATTTCCGCTTGCGCTACGAAACACCATATCACTCAACATCACGGCAACACGCCATCTGCGCGATAAGCGCGCATGCGCGTCTCCTCTCTCATCTCCTCCTCTCTACTCTATCGGCTCTATATGATAAACCCGGTCCGCGCGCCGCTTCCTCAGTTGCTGCTTCGGTTGAGACACGCTGCACCGTCTGATGAGCTGAATGGACGCCAACAATTCTGCTTTGCATCACTACTTAGTTCACTTCGGGGAGATGGTGTAATTTTTATTTACCTGAAAACATTGTTGAGTACAACAGTGAAAATTTCATCTGGGCCCTTAGAAACAATGCTAGTACTAGCAACAATGCTTGGTGATAGAACGCTTGACAGACCTCTACATTCTAGGCCAGAACAAATGGTGTCGAAGGTGTTCGTAGATTTGTGCAATGCCCAGATGACCGGCAGTTGGCTCATCATGAAGTTGGAGCACTTCTGAGCGGAAGTGTTCCGGAACGACGTGCAAGAGCTCAGAGCCATCCGAGTGAAGACGTCGATGTGGTAACGTTTACTCTTTCAGTATAAACAGGGGATGTGGAGCATCTGGGTGGAGAGAGCTGATACGGTCAGGGATGCGCCGCAAGCAGGCATACCGCTGTTGTTCAGAAAACATGCTGGGGATAAAGCAGACGTGGTCGCTATGCTCATCTTCATCGGGGGTATTAACAGGATAACGGGACAAGCAGTTAGCAGCCAGGAGCAGCAGCTGAGCCTTAAGAACCACCGAAAACCTGTACTTTTCAGTCTAAGAGTCAAACGGCCTATTCTCCCCGCTGGGTTCTTTGAAGGGGCCAAGCAAGCAAAACACAAGTTTGGTTCATTCGAAAGATTGCCTCGTTAGAATCATACTGACACCACTCTTAAGGCAGGGTACGCTCAAATAAGCCGTTTAATTAGGGGAAAAGCAATGCCCGTGCGACCCACTAGATCATTTCCCGCAACATAACCTATGATGACATACGCGTCAGCTCTGCAATTGGCTGAGGCCTGGAAAAGCAAACGCACATAAGACAGGGCTTTTAAGTTTGTCGAACGAGCTATTTGCGCCTAATTGCAATGTATATTCATTTTACAGCAATAAGAATGGCGCGGTAAACAACGAAAGTTACGACAACACACTTAAACATAGGAGTACCGGGGCCGAATTCTCTAAAACGACGGGGCGTCGCTTTGAAACGGCGGGGTAGCGCCATGCAAATGCATGTGTTCTGGGGTCGGGGCCGTCGCTTTGAGCTGTTTCGGCACGGAGAAGCCCCGCAGAAAAGCACTGTGGCAAGGGCATGAAGCTACAAGCGAAGCGACGGGGGGCAGTGGGTGTCGCTTCGTGCCCTTGCCACAGTGCTTTTCTGCGGGGCTTCTCCGTCCTGAAACAGCCCAAAGCGACAGCCCCGACCCCAGAACACATGCATTTGCATGGCGCTACCCCGCCGTTTCAAAGCGACGCCCCGTCGTTTTAAAGAATTCGGCTCCCGATGCACACTTCTGTAGGTACTGCGCGCACTCTGCTTGTGTTAGTTGCACCGTTTGGAGTTGTCATACATGACACTGGCCGGTTGGAGCAAGCGATGTTCTCAAACGTGACCCTGTTTGTCGAGCATACACCATTTTTACGAAACGATTACTTTCTACAGTAACAAAAACAAGCCAGGTGCAAATACAATCAATAAAAATTACACCATCTCCCCGAAAGGAACTATGCGGTGATGCAAAGCAGAATTGTTGGCGTCCATTCAGCTCATCAGACGGTGCAGCGTGTCTCAACCAAAGCAGCAACTGAGGAAGCGGCGCGCGGACCGGGCTTATTATATAGAGCAGATGGAGTGGAGAGGAGGAGGTGAGAGAGGGGACGCACATACGCGCTTATTGCGCAGCTGGCGTGTTGCCGTTATGATGAGTGATCTGGTGTTTAGTAGCGCTAGAGGGAATTCCACGTCCGGGTCCACACCGGTGGCAAAGCCACGCAAGTACTGTTGTGTTACAGGAAGTAGGCGGTGGTGCTCGAGGCGCCAAAACTCGTCCATCATGTTCTTGTCGATGTTATCGTCTCTGTAATAGAATCGGTAGTCTCCGTCAGCGTTTGTGAGGTAAAGGTTGTTGCCGTTGGTGCACCGGCTGAAAGCAACGTACACGCCCTCGTCTTCGCAGCTTTGTCTTCTTCTCCTTCTTCTTCTTCAGCGGTTCCCCTACGGGAAGATGACGACGGTGGTTGAACGCGAAGCTATCTCGTGATGGATTCGGTGGTTGGCCAGTCCCTAGAGGCATCCTGCCACAATCATCATCAGAGGCGCTGCGGACGGGGCATGGACGCCGGACATTCCCCCGAACAAGAGACGCTAACATCCTCCTCTAAATTTTCAGTTCGTCCTTTCCGTTGACGTTCAGCTTCGCGTGCCTTCGTTGTATCAGTAGCTTCTTGACGTAGTTTGAATAAGTCAAAGACATAAGGCGCGTTCGTAGGACTTGCTCCTGTCTGGGTTTTGTAGCGCAGTGGGAAGAGCGCCGCGTACCTCCCGTTGCGGCCAGAGAGTGGTGGGATCGAAACCGGGCACCGCTAACTATTTCTTTTTATATAGTGTAGAGGGAGAGGTGCGGACAACGGACGGACGCCGGACATAGCCCCGAGCAAGAGATGCTTTGCATCTAGAAACAAAGTAACGGCGGATGACGGTCCGTGGCTCAGTATGTAGTGCCATCTGGGAGGACTGACGGTAAGCACGGCTGCAGAGCCTAATGACGGCGTACTGGGCCCCCACTAGTGTCGTCGTCTTAATTCCCGCTCGGCCGCATCCAGCCCACTCAAGTGCTACTTAACACCTAGTTTCTGTCAGGCGAAAATCTTCCCGGTACAGTTGTAAGCCCCCCGCGAAGCGAGTTATTTAATTCTCAACGCTTCACCTTGGCCAGCGCGTGCGTATATTCGCCGGCCGTCTTAATGATACGCTGCCCATCTGCCAGCTCTCATCAGAAGCTTAGCTTTGTGGAAAAGGCAATAGATTTTACTTTTTCACCATTTCAAGGTCGGAGTCAACCACGCTGACTGAGCAGGATTTGTTATTTCATGCAGTGGTATAAAAGAGGTTTGTCACACGGTCACTTTAGTTTCTTAACAGTTGCAAACCTATGTGTAGTAAGTGGTGACAGAAATTTGAAATTCTCCGTGGAATATTTCAGTCCCCTATGTATTGCAGCGTAATGAGCTAATGTGTAATCCCTAATTTGAACGTTTTCGGTCTGCTAGTATTTTTATTAGGTACAACGACTAAAATTCATGTTTGGTCACGGAGACCTGGTGTGACAGAAAAGGGTGTACAGTGGAATCTCGTTGACCGAATTCGGCCTATTACGTTTGTCGGACTAATACGTTTTTCTTTTTAGTCCCGGCTGACGTCCCTTAAAACAATGCCCTCACGTGCGTTTAATACGATCACATTTTTACCAAAAATTGGATATTACGATCGCGAAAGTGGATCCTGACCGACATCTTACGTTTATTCTTCGATATAAGAGCTCAAACCGCATTCCAACACGTTGCAGAGCCGTTGAGGCAGCGAGAGCGCCGGTTTTGCTATGAAAACATCGCTGCAAGGCGTGGCCGCGCCGGAGCGTCAAAGGATGATGATACGATGATGATGATGATGATGATGATGATGATGATTAGTGGCTTTCCCTTTGAATCGGGGCGTCAGTTGTCAGCAACCGACTTGCCTGTTTTATTACGTTTACTTGCCCTACTCCCAGCTAACCTATAGATTTGCTTCCTCCCTCCCATCTCTCCCTCTTTTCTGTTTTAAACTCATCGCCCCCACCCCCCCTTTTTTCTCCCCTCGCTGTTCTAAATTCTCGTCCGCATGATTACTCCGCCTGCGTACCCATCCATTCCCTACTTTTCCTCCACCACCACTCCAGTCGCCTCTTCGTCACCTCTATGGCCTTGAAGTTGAGGTTCCCCCTCGCCCCAAATCCCAAAGCCTCCGCCAGCGTCGTTTCCCCCTCACCCCACGGTGGCCGTATCTCTGTGCAGCTCCTGACAATATGTTCTATAGTTTCCCGATCACTGCCGCAGCATGCACACGTTTCATCCTGCTGCCTGTAGCTACTCGTGTATGCCCGGGTTCTCAGGCACCCTGCCCGTGCCTCGAACAGCAACGCACTGCCTCTCGTATTGCCATAGAATCCCTCCTTCTTAATTTGCCGTTTCTCTGTCCTATAAGTCTCCAGGGTTTTTTTCGCTTCCATTCTCTGTGCCCACTTCGTCGTCTCTGCTGCCTTTACCTGCTTTTTAACTGTTGTGTCGGGGGATGCTCCGCGCCATCTAGCGAAACATATCGTAATCCAGGAAGGTGCGCAACGTGAAGAATGCCCTCGGCAGGCAGCGATTTTCCTTTCCGAGTTCTCGCCATACACCATCCTTTTCACTCTGTTTTTAAGTGCGAAGCACTTCTTAGTCGGGCCTACTCCTGCTTCCACCGCCGTCCTCCGTCCGCAGCCTAGCAACGGAGCTAGCTACCGTGCCTAGCAACGGCGCCGGATTTCCGACGCGTGACGGCGCTCGCATAGCGCCTCCTGTCCCCCCTCGCCTACTCTCCTAAAGCCCCTTTACTACTCTCCAGCTCGCAACACCCTCTTTCGGCGCGCCAGCCAGGCCACTACACTATATATAAAAAAAAACAGCATCCGGCGCCAGGTTTCGGCCGCAGCGCGACGCTCTGCCGACTAAGCCACGGATGCGACGTTGATATCAGTGTTAGTAACGCGCCTTATATCTTTAACGCATTCAAACTACGTCGTCAGCGGCGTGCGTTGGCGACTCAGCGGCGTTATAGCGGCTTGATAATGATCACTCATATAATTACATTCCCTCTCGAACATCTCTCGAACATACACGTTAATTCACCAAGATTTCCGCAGAAGGACAAACGAGGCGTGTTAAGCCGAACGTGATCACGAGGGGGTGTTAATGTAACTAACGGGCAAAATGCCACCAAACTTCAACAAACTCCCCTTCATAGCATCACCCCGTGCTTCGCACTTCCTCATACTCCCCTTCGGGGAAATGCGGGGGAATTTTTTGTTCTCTGTCCGCCTTCTTGCGGTGTTCACTGGTGCTACTGTCGTTATGAGGCTATTTTTTGTTCTTCTCTGGCTGCCTTGTTGCTGTGCGCGATGGTGCTGCCAGCCTTGTGACAACGTCGAGGGAACGCAAAGCGCTCCTTGCAAGGCGCAAAAAAAACGCGCGGCGCAACCGAAATTGTAAGCAAATTCGGAGGGAGCCCGAAGAGGAAACGCGCGGACTTGGCACGCGAGCTGAGAAGTATCAACGCGAGAAGAAGTTACAACGCGCGAGATGAGAAGTATCAGCAAATAGAAGACGTCCTGTTTACATGGTTCAGGTTGTTAGAACAACAGCAGTGAACGTCGACGGATCAGTCCTACGCGAAATGGCTAACACCGCGCTCTTCTTGAACATTGAAGACTCCACGCGTCCAGCAGCTGGATTCACCGATTTAAGGAATGACAGGGATTTCCGCACAAAACAGTGTCCGGCGTAGCGAAAAATTTCGGCAGCGTCTTTTTTTACGTTTCAGAAAAATTTACCCTTGGACATTAAAAAAAAGAAAGTGCAGTACAAATTGACCACGTACCTGAATGTCGCTCAATTAAAGTGAGCTGCGGACGGAGTACGCGTATATTGTCTTGTATTTTAACCTTCTTGGATAATATGATTTTCTCATACTATGTTTTGTTTTCCAATTCCCGTGGAAAAAATATCAACGAGATATCACTATATTGGCGTCTGGTTGAGATTAAAGCACTACCTCCAATAAAAAAGAGAAAACAAATTGCACTATAGGAAGTGTTTCGGAGAGAAATCAATACAAAGATAAGGTAATTGTGGCGTGCACGGCCATGACTTATTTATTAGTGTTACTAGCGGTAGTACCCGGCGATGCCCGGGAGGGGGTTGGCGAATTATACTAATGACACTAATGGGCATAACACGTGTTCAGATATTTGATAGTTGTCATAATTGGGTAGTTCATCATGAAATTTTACACAATATTGTTACGGGGAAGGCTGAGTGCAACAGAGGGCCGTGATGATAATGGCAGGGTCAAATGATGATGATCGCTGTTAGTTCCGTAGATTGTCCACCTTAAATCACGGGCCCTGTTCACCAACAACATAACCACGCCTGGTAACATAACAACATAACCACGCTGGAAAGCGTCGTCCCGACGCCAACTTGCAGTCGACAAAGGCGCACAGTATGGCTTGAGGCAGGCCACATGCGCAATGTTAGTAGGCGGGGTTCTCCTGGAAGGTCAAGGGACGACGGGAGTGATCTCATATGTAACGTCCGTAACCGGGCGGAGAACACGGTAAGACCGGAATAAGGCGCAAGCAATTTTTCTGATAGTCCCACACGACGGGATGGTGTCCAGAGAAGAACCAATGATCCCGAAGGGAAGTGTACCGGCCGGTGGCGGTGGTCGTATCTGTGCTTCTCAGAGGCTTGTGACGCGTGAAGACGGTCGCGGGCAATCTGTCTTGCAAAAGTAGCGCGGGTGATCGCATCGTGAGCGTATTCGGTGGACAAGGGGGCAGAAGGGGGCAGTAAGTTGTCCAGGGGTAAAGCAGGCTCACGGCCGTAAAGATGGTAGAAAGGGGAAAATCCCATGGTGTCGTGACGCGAAGAATTGTAGGCGAACGTAATGTACGGAAGGGCGATGTCCCAATCGCGATGGTCGGCTGAGACGTAGGCAGACAGCATGTCCGTAAGGGTCCGGTTGAGTCTTTCGGTGAGTCCGTCTGTTTGCGGATGATATGCTGTGGAAAATTTGTGCTGAGTAGAGCAGTAGCGCAGAAGGTCGTCAACAACTGTGGATAAGAAGTATCGGCCACGATCGGCCACGATCGGTGAAGGGGCGCTCCGTGGTGTAGAATGACGTTGGCAAGGAGAAAATCGGCAACATCGGTCGCGCAACAGGTTGGCAGGGCAGGGGTGAGTGCAAAACGTGTTGCATAGTCCGTCGCGTAGGACCTCACTTGTTTCCGTACTTGGGTAGAGGAAAAGGGCCCAGTAAGTCAGAACCTACACGGAAAAATGGCTCAAGGGGAATTTCGATGGGTTGAAGCTGACCGGTTTGGAGCGTGGTCAGTGTTTTCCGCCGCTGGCAGACGTCGTGGCGGTCACGTATCGTCGCACGGATTTGTATAGGCTGGGTTATTCCGAGATGGCCAGCCGGGGGGACATCGTAAAGCTGGTGCAAGAGGGCTGCACGCATGTGTTCAGGTATAACAAGGAGCAATTCGGGACCATCGGCGTGGAAAATGCGACGATAGAATGCGACATCACGAATTGCATACGCACGTAGAGAAGGGTCAGGTGTTGCGCATTCGAGACCGCTGAGGATTAGGCGTAATGATGCGTCACGGCGCTGTTCTTCAGCAATGTTCAGGAGGTCGCAGATGGCAAAAAGGGAGACATCAGAACTTGCTCCGCTGAGGTCTGGACGGGGAGAGAAGCGACCAGGACCATCTTCCGAATTGTTATAGGTTGAAAATTGTGGTCGGGGAGGAAACAATCTATGACTATGGCAGTATCGCGCCACGTGGCCAATACGATGACAGTGGAAGCATGTGGGTCAGTCGTAAGGCGTTCTCGAATAGGCAGGGTTTCTGATCGGGTAGTTGAAACTACGAGTATAGGTGGCTCGCCCATCGCTAGTACGCGGAAAGGGGCCAGATGGGAAGTTAGGGAGGCTAACGGCGCAGACGGATTAAACGGCCAGCTTGACAAGTTGATCGCGCACGACAGCTTGAATTAGTGGTACGGGATGCCTGCTGTCTTCGGTAACGTATTGGGGAAGGACGGCTGGGGTCATAGCCTCGAGCTCTCTACGTACTATTCTCGTCAAACCTTCGGGTGGAGCCGTGGTCCCGCCAGATGACATTGGGGGTGAACGGGCCTGCGGCGGAATGTGCTCGCAAGATGACCTGGCGGCACTGCGATGTAATTCGGCGGCTCTTCGCCTGCTCGAGCCGGCGGCACTCGGTGATGATAGCCTCCACGGAAGGACAGTCTTTGCAGATGAGCAGCTGGAAAGCGTCATCGGCTATCCCTTTGAGTACATTTCCCACCTTGTCGAACTCAGTCATCTGGGCGTCAGCTTTTTTGCAAAGGGACAGGACATCCTGAATGTTGGCCACGTACGATTCGGTAGAGGTCTGTGCGCGTGTGGCTAGCGCGTTGTTGGCTGCAAGTTGGCGACCGGCTGGGTTGCCGAACAAGTTGCGCAGCCTTTCCTTGCAGATGTCCGATAAGTTCGGAACCAGGCCCTGGCCGGTTCGTCCATATTGTAATCGACGTTGGCCAGCACGATGGTTGGGTCCCACCGATTATATGCGCTGACCCGCTCGAACGAGTCGATCCAGTCCTCAACGTCCAAGTCGTCGGCTCCGGTGAACTTACAAGGGTCACGGGATTGTTCATTGTTCAAGGGTTCAAGGGTCATGGGTTGAGCCGGGAGCCCCATTGTTGGCCATGATCGTGGGTGGTTGAGCAAGGTGACGTCCGCTGCGAAGCTCCGCTGTGCGCAAAGCATTACCCCGCACCTCCCCGAAATGTTACGGGGAAGAGGCTATATTTGGAGGATTCGTGCAGCGGGATACAGGCACCGGGCAAGACGAACAAGGCTGAGAAGCAGGAGGAGGAATAAACGTGTATCTGAAGCTGTCAGCCCTGGGGAAGAGTCCTCATTCCAGGACCCCTTGAGTCCATCCGGCTTCTTGGGCTCGCTGCACCAGCCAAAGCTGGTCGTCAGGGTCCGAGCTGGACAGTGCTCTCTCCCAGTGCTCAGGGCAGGGCAAAGGCAGGGGGGGTAGGAGGGGGTTCTTATCACAGCCCCACATGATATGGTGTGCGAGAGAGAGCCGTGATGTTAATGACAGGGTCAAATGACGATGATCGCAGTTAGTCCCGTAGATTGTCCACCTTATACCACGAGTACTGTTCGCCAACAACATAACCACGCCTGGTAACAATATAGAGCTCCTGCCTGCTTCCAATACTTGGGCTCCAACGCAGACGTGTCGTGGTAATGGGCTGTTGTTGTTGATAAACTTTATTGACACACAAAAAACAAATAAGACCCCTAAAGTCCGGGGTCCTGAAAGGAAAAAAATATCTATACAGACGGGAGAACCTGACGCACGTGAGGCACCAAAGCTCGCCACCAGGTCTCTCGCTCTGTTCCCTCCGGCGGTGCGAGCCAAGTCTTGGAGAAAAGAGGGAGGAAATGAAAGGGATTTAAGATGAATAGCGAGTGATGGCTGCGAAGCACAACAGTCCCAAAGAACATGCGGCGTATTGGGAAAGCACCATGCAGAGTGCTTAGAGCACCGTGCTTAGAGCACACTTAGAGCAGAGTGCTTAGAGCACACTTAGAGCACCGTGCAGAGTGGCGATGGCCTTCTAGTCGATGTAGTATATGTGGGGTTGGAAGGCTGTCCGTTTGCGCTTGCCGGATAAGACAAGCATCTGGCCGCGGTAACATGTGAGAGGGAGACGGTAGAGTCGGCCTATCCCAGTCTAACTGTTGCACAGTCTGGTGTCGATGTAGACGGGCTTGTCGCGCCTGCGTGGGTGGGTGGAAAGGGGTTGGCCAGGGCGTCTCCTAGTCTCACGGTTGGGACGGAGCACGGGACACCTGATGCGCCAGCTCGTTGCCCGGGACGCCTGCGTGACCAGGAACCCAGTCCAGCTCGTAGCTATACTCGGTCACAACTCAAGAACGGCACCACCTCATGTAGTGTATCACTCCGCTAAAGCGCCGGACCCGTGACGTGAGTGCGCGCGCGTTTTGAAAGGTGTTTGCTATGAACGCGTGATATCGTCTGCCTTGTCTCACGCAGTTTGGTTGTCGTCACTGGAGTCGTTTATAAGCGTATTAAGTCCAAAAAATTACTGGAACGGCTCACGCCATGTTCAAAATATTCCCAGTAACGCCCTACTTGCGCCGCGCGGAGAAACATCCGGCTACGGTGATAAGGCACAGCGGCAACTTTCGGTGCCGTTCTTAAGTGGTCACCGAGTATAGTACCAGTGTGTTTGGCCAGATGAGTGTGGTGTGTACGCATCATATTGATGCGAAGCAACTGCTCCTGGAACAAGCGGAGAGTATTCTGAGTGTCATTGAGAATCATATGGTTTCCAGGAGTGTCTAAGGATAAGATGGCGTCACTGATTGCTTAAGCCGCGAGAGACAGGACGGAAGGAACACCCGAGTACATTTTCTGCAAGGGCGGGTGAGCAGGACGAACAACTACTGTGACCCTGCGTGCGTCTTTCGTGAAGAAGGAGGTGTTGCGTCCGCACAGCCGTGGATGGCTGCCGACGATTTATTACAACTCAAGAGGTTGGGAACATAGGCAGTAGTTCGGGCGTTGGAGACAGCACTGGCCAGCGTTCGACGCGTGAGGCGCGCTCGTGCCACAGAACCCAGCGCCTCTCTCGCGCGCAGATCATCGTTGTCGTCTTCTGGCGACATATCAATTCTTCCCCCCTTAGAGACAACAGTAAACAAAGTCTCCATAGCGGTCTGGAGGCCGCCTAGCCATGGCTGGTCGCAGTTGCCGGGTTGTCCCTGCTTGAGACGTTGAGGTCGATGGTTGGGAGGAAACATCTGGAGTATCCAGCGAGTCCGGTAACAGTGGAACAGCAGAACTCGACGGCATCTCTTGTGCTGTGTCAGCGAAATCGTCTGCTGTGCTCCAGTCCGTGGGCGTCCTGCTCTGGCTCGCTTTCCTGATGTGGTTCAGATGACGGCGAACCTTTCCAAGGGCGCTTTTTACCACCCAGGATCGTGGTCCGACGCGGCGCAGAATTTCGCCTTCAATCCAATCTGGCTTTCTTAAGAACTGTCGTATGAGCACCCTTTCCCCTTCTTCGAAACGACGTGATTGTTTCAGCGTCGGCTGGTGATCAGAGGTCTGCGTTTCCTTCTCTGGCTTGAGCAGATCGAGGGGACATAAAAGTTTGCGGCCAAACATCGCTCTCGCCGGTGTCATTCCTGTGGCTGTGTGCACCGTCGTGTGCTGCCGATACAGGAACCTTGCAAGTCTGCACTGTATGGAGTAGTGTTTATCCATTAAGAGGGCTCTCTTCAGTTCTGCCACGTATCGTTCTGCTTGCCCGTTTGTTGCAGGGTGATACGCTGGTGACGTCATAGCTTGTATGCCATTTGATGCGTAGAACTGCTTTATCTCGGTTGAAATAAAGGCTCTTCCGTTGTCCGAGACGACTTTTCGTGGGATGCCGAACGTAGCGAAGAGGCTCCGGAGTACGTCAATGACAACCGCGGATGTTGTCTGGGTGACGTGACGGACTTCTACCCACTTGGTGTACGCGTCCACAACAACCAAGTAGGTGCGCCCGAGTAGTGGTCCCGCGAAGTCAACATGCAGGGTGTGCCATGGTGTCTGGGGATGGTCCCATGTGGGAATCGGAGCTTTTTGTGGGCTCTTCTGCGTTGATTGGCATTCAGAGCACTGTCGCACCGTTTCTTCAGTCATCTTGTCGATCCTGGTTATCTCTATTCCCAAATGAGGAAACCAGTTTCGTCCGAGGAGGTTACATCCTGATCCCTTGATTACCACAAGCGGTAATGTAAAAGTCTTGCCCTTGTGCGTTACTTCTACCGTTGCACAGCCGAGCACTGGAAGAGACTGGCCTGACCATGTGCGTAGGAGAATGTTGTTCGTCTGGAGCCGAGGTGGGTCGTTCGTCCACGTGGATCTGAACGTTGTCTCACTGATAAGCGTGCAGGCTGCACCTGAGTCGACTTCGAAGGTCAACGATTTGCCATGTACGCGTAGCTGCATCATGACCTTCTGGGTGCTGGCTATGTCCATTAAGGTGTTGAGCTCATAAAGCGCCTTGCTTGGCGACTCTTGAGAAGTCGTGTCCTGGGCTGATGCTGTTGTCGAACTTCCTTCACATGGATATTCGATGCTGTTGTTTCCTTTAGTTCTTGCCTCTTTCCGCTTTTTGATACATGCTTTTTCGATGTGTCCGCGTTTCTTGCAGTAGTTGCAGGAAGCTGTCTGGAACTTGCAAGTGTCCGGACTATGTTGTGCGTCACAACGCCAACAACGTTGGTTCTTCTTCTCGGCGTAGCTGCTGGAGCGGCCTGTCCTTCCCGTATGGCAGGTACTTGTACTGGCTTTGTGGATCTCTCTCCATTCCGCCTTGACGTTTTTCTGGTCTTCAACGGCGTTTTCAGCTCTCAATGCGAAGTCAAAAGCTTTCTTGAACGTCAAGTCCTTTTCTGCAAATAGCCGTTGTTGGACCTGCTCATTCCGAAGACCACAGACAAAACGATCTCGCAACATTACGTCCAGTGGTAGCATAGACGGATTCGCAGCCATATCTGTGCTGGTGCCAAAATTACAATTCGCTGCTAGTTTTTTTAGCGCTGCCACGTAATCACTGACCGTTTCGTCGTGCCTTTGGTCCCGTCGTTGGAAGCGTGCCCTGCAGAAGACTTCAGAAGGTTGCGGATCAAAGTGAGCCTTGAGCACCTCAACGATGTCATCATAGTCCACTTCGCTGGGCTGCTTGGGTTGAACGAGGGCGCAGACGATGTCGTAAGTCTGTTCCCCGCACAGCGTTAGCAGGTGAGCGCGTTTCTTGGAAGCGTCCTTGATGTCGTTAGCTTCGAAGAAGAATTGAAGCCTTCCATACCAGGATCTCCAGGAGCCGGAGCTGCCGCTGAATTCGGGTAGCCGACCGAAGTCGCACGTCGCCATGTCGTTCCGTTTCTTGACGTCGGTGACCTGCCGGTGAAGTGCCGGTGAGTCCGCAGTCTTCCTCGTCGCCAAATTGTTGCGTCCGCACAGCCGTGGATGGCTGCCGACGATTTATTACAACTCAAGAGGTTGGGAACATAGGCAGTAGTTCGGGCGTTGGAGACAGCACTGGCCAGCGTTCGACGCCTGAGGCGCGCTCGTGCCACAGAACCCAGCGCCTCTCTCGCGCGCAGATCATCGTTGTCGTCTACTGGCGACATATCAGGAGGCATCTGTGTACGTAACTGTTGCCAGATCACTGTAGCGGTAGCGAAGAGTGCACATTCGAGCTCGACGACGTCCTGTATGTGAGGTTGCGGATACATTAATTGGAATGGTGGGAACTGGTAATGGGAAACGTCCGAAGCTCGTGCTTTACTACAACTCTTGCTAAACAAATCGCTCCTAGATGGTTCGCTAACGCGAGTGAGTGAGTCAGTGAAAAAAATTGGCTGGCGATTACGATACTCCCTCATGCGATATTTCGGCGCAACAGTAGTCCGCTGAGGCAGCACTCAACCGTGGATTCTCTCGACGGCAGCTATGATGAGCCTCGGCGTCGGCTGCGCGAAGTGAAAATCAGGAAGAGACCGTGAACCGCGTCTCAAGAGAACGCACATCATAGTTACTCGCACGCACCGCTCCCGTTTTCGCTAAGGGTCGCGTCGCCGAGCGCAACGTGCGGGCACAGCATGCTGTCATGCTGTCCTCTGCACTTCTACCCCCCCCCCCCCTCCCCAACACTTTCGGAGAGCGTTGGCTCGCGCCGCCACGGCGGACTGCCCTCCCCTCCCGATTTCGCAACACTCTCGTTTGGTTTCTTTCATCGTTCGCTTTTAAATGCGAATGCATTTATTAGCCGGGGGTTGTCTTGCTCCGTTGGGCGGCGTGCGCCTGCATTCCTCCAGCGCAAGCGCACGTGAGCGCGCGCCTCGTAGTTCTGCCTTCGTCGTCGTCGTCGTCGTAAATGCGAATGCATTTCTTAGTCGGGGGTTCACACAATGCAAAGTGAGCATTACGCCTCTCCCTGGCGGTGACGTCACTGCAGTTGCTTCCACGTCATCATCATCGGTTGGAGAAGAAGAAGACAAGTCTGCGAAGCGAAGAGCGCGTAATGCCGAACGCGTTACGCGCTCGGGAACATCAAGAAGGAGCCTAGTCGTTTGGAACGAGTTTGGAAGAGGAGGTGATAAGAACGGTGACGCCATCATCGCGGTCTGTGACGACAACCCTCGTCTGGCGCCGTTCTGGTGTGTGCCTCGTGCAGCGAGTCTCTGGTCAACGGGCGCGTTCCTTCGATGAGCGTGAGTTTCGGCTACCGGTACCCTCCTCGTCCGCCGCACCTTCCCATTACTGCTTGCCGACTGGCGCCTTGATAGCGATGGAAGTGGGTGAAGTCGAATCCCTCGCAGCAACGATACCACCAGAAAGAAGTGTAACACAATGCAACGTGAGCATTACGCCTCTCCCTGGCGGTGTACAAGGACTTGTGCACCCTTGCCTACACCGGAGACGGAGTCTTCGTGGTGACCGTGTACCTCGCGCCCAACCTCGCTCGAGACGCCGTTGCCGCGCAGCTGGACGCGGCTATGGAAAGTGTGCGCGTGCGCTCCAAACCCTCTGACCCCATAGTCTTGCTTGGCGACTTCAACGTTGACGTGCGCAAGAAGAGTGGCGAGTGGCTGGTGAGTACATGCAGACCAGGCACTCTATGCATTGTCTCTCTGCCGGCTTCGACACGTGCCCCACTACCATTCACGGGAGTTGCATTGATGTGGTCTTTACGCGAAACTGTGACGCGCGTACGCTTCTCAAAGACCCTTTGACCGTGCACTTTAGCGATCACAAGGCAGTGATTGTGGCCGTCAGGTACAACGATAACACAAACAGGTGCTGATGAATAAATTATTACGTTTACACTCTCGTCATTAATTACGCCATTACTCGCAACACACTCATCGGTGCACCCAATGCATTCGCATTTCTGCACGATTCCCTGCGGGGAGGTGCGGGGGAATTTTTTTCTTTCACTTGCCGTGGTTCGCTCGGTTACGCCTAAGAATTGCATATATCACCTTGCTGTGTGATTATTGAGGAATGTGTAAAGACACACCATTTTTCAGAAATCCTGATTGCCTCGATTAGGGGGGTGTCATCAAAAAATGTTGTAGAACAGTGTTTAGCTGCTTGAGCAGGTTACCTATATCAACAAAAACCAGTTATATCTCAAATGGCGAGCGATAGAAAAATTAATATCTGAAAATTTTTTCACGGCTTTTCAAGCTCTCCTTGGTGTAATTTTCAAATTTTCCGCCATACTGAGCCGCAACACCGTAATCGCGATGTGCTCATGAAATGTGAAGCCGTTTGAACCAACCATTTGGCTAGGCGTGGACATCACCTTTTAGACATTTTCGGCTCGTAATGTGGCCCTTTTATCGGCGTCGCAGGGCGAAATCCTTACAAATTGTTTTCTGC
The DNA here is from genome assembly GCF_048455015.1 of Haemaphysalis longicornis. NCBI lineage: Eukaryota > Metazoa > Arthropoda > Arachnida > Ixodida > Ixodidae > Haemaphysalis > Haemaphysalis longicornis. The sequence goes on along the minus strand of NW_027526233.1, from coordinate 10,081,107 downwards.
ATTTGTATGAGTAACATATGTTAGCAAAAATCAATAGGATAAATGAATCAGTGAAAGAGTTATTGGAGAATCTTTAGGGGACACCTACTTTAGTCGGAAATTGCGAAATTACCTCGATGGTGTTGGTTAGGGCTAAATCCTAAAACCACTTTTTAGATATTCTTAAAGCGTAGACATACCAGCAAAAAGCGCTTCGATATGTGAACGCGGGACCGAGAAAATCACGAATTTCCTATAACACTTTTTCGCCCTTTTCCTCTGCTACAAATGCAATTTCCGAAAATCCCGCCTTAGCGAGCCCCCACGCTATTACGCAAATGTACTCGCGAAATTCTAAGTCTCTAGACCTAGCAGTTTTGGGTGGCCGTTGATGAGTCAGTCAGTCAGTCGGGCACTTCTGTTTGTAGGTATAGACTATCATAAAGTATTTTTCATTTTACTTCTCAAACTGACGCAACCGACTAATTGATCAATTAACCGATTAAGCCTGATTAATCAGGCGCACTCTCGCAGTTTCAAGTGCAGAGCACTTAAGGGGCTCGCATGAACTCACCAATTTAAAAGAACGTGCCTTGCGACTTCTGCAAACCCACCATCTCCCTTGCAGGGCGGTACCTTACGACATTCGTCCCTCCCTGTACCCATCACCTATAACAGCCCGCGTCTGGTATCTGGTCCCCCATTCTATGTGGGGCTGCCCACTTGACCCTTTCCCTTTAATCACCTCTGACGATCACTGGGAGGGAGCGCTGGGTAGCTCTGACCGGGAGTCCAAGCCTCACTCGTGGACAGAGATGCTACTGTCGCCGCCAGGCTCTCTCTCTCTCGTCGCCGTAGCTCGCTGTAACGCGTAACGCTCCAAGATGTCAAGCGACTGCCGGAATTAAGCGGCGCAGAGACATAGCGGACCCAAGTAGAGCCCGGCGTACCGTCGTAGCGGCTGCCGACAGAGGCTTCGAGAACCACGCAGTTTGTATATTCATAACCGTTCGGAACTCGTGAACCGCTGGCGCTTGTCATACGTCTCCCGTTGTTAAGCGCAAAGAAAACTGCAGGTACATTTGAGGCAAAGTATACGTGATTGACCGGCAGCCCTCGCGTTCATTTAGTTAAGAACGCCCGTTGGGTTGGTTTTTACGATATTAAGCGAACAAGAGTGGCAGTGCAAGAAAAAAATCAAGGAAGCTCACACTAACGCGTGAGACTTGACGGTAACCTTCCCGACCATTTTAAAGGTTTAAGTCCTCGATTGCAGCCTGTTGGCTTCTTCTTCGCTGCCGCGACCACGTTTACTCCGCAATTTGTGCGCTAGCTTCATTTTTTTGGAAGTGATAATCATTCAACATCACCTTGGAGGGGTCCTGAGTTCTGACGTGTCTTTCTCGCGCCGAGCAAGTGCTGCCACGATTGCGGCGAACTCTGGAGTTTGTTTTCGCAAATCTTGGCCAGTCGCCTAAAGTGGTATGCTTGACTTGAGAGACGTGCTCCGGAGACGGTGGGTGGTCGCCGCGGGTCACGCACGCACGAGCGGTCGGCATTTTCTTGTTTTTGTTTTAACTGCAGGATGGTCGCCGCATTCTTAGCCAATATACTTAAGTGGGTATGATTGGCTTGACAAACGTGCACAGGGGACGCTGGGCGGTCGGGACGAGGCACGTGCACACGAGCGCTAGGCATTTTCTTGGTTTTGTTAACTGCCGGGCGGCCACCGCGAGGCCCGCACTCATGTGCGTCCATTCGGCTGTTTCTTGCTATTTGTAAGTGCGGATACGAAAAATTAGGATTTGCTAGAGAGATTCGCTGTTAAAAAATGGCGCGTTCCAAACTGGACAGGAAGGCCCCGGCAGCGCAGGCAGGTGCGGGATAAAAAGCAAGCACAAAAATAACAGAACTCCCGCTGACGCTGTTTCAGGCTGGCAGTGCGCGAGCACTGCGAAAGCGGGGAATTTGAATGGCATTTGACAAACCTCCGTTCCATTCATCACGAGAGGACTGAGACAGGGCGGCGAAGGACATGATTGGCGGTAGCCGTGTGCGGATAACGGCGCTACTGCCCATTATGGCGAATCACTGCTGTGCACTTCGGACAGCTTTCACGTTGAGTGGAATGGCTTTTATTTTTACGCTTAGCCGGAACACTCCGTGACAGCGATTGATCGCACGGTTGTCTTCTGCGGTAGCGACGTCAGGAATTGTTGAGGCGATTGCAGGAACGACCCACGCAGGTCAGGCGCTTTCGACCAAGCAGAGAAAAACAGTTGCAACTTTCAAGCCTTTCCACTACCACTGCAGATTGTCGTGTGATCTGGCACTTTTTTTAGGGAGTGTGTCCGCTACACTGGGAAAGCCCACCAACCTCTCACCCGAGTGCTCTGCCGTAAAGGCGAGCTCCCGTGTTTACTGTCATAAACCTTTAGAATGCACACGCCTGGAGGTATCAGGCAAATTGAGGTATCCCAAAACGAAAAACGTGATGCAGGAGAGAGAGAGGGAGAGAGAGAGAGCGGTCTTTAATGAAGTCTGGCGATGTTAGCTGGGCTAAAATGCCTAACTTGCTACGCCAGTTCATGAAGTGATGAAGATGATGGCGATGATGTTCAAAAAGTTGATGCGTACAGATACGGCGAGTTATTCACAGCGACTGGTATAGACCTGTGTGTTGCAGGTACTCTATCAGTGCTTTGGTAGCCCGTAATGCACGTTTGGGACAAGCCCATGGTCCTAAAACTTCCTTTAGCTGCATGTCCACGGAAAGCGGCAGTCCCAAAGTCACTGCGAGGGATACTCTTTGGGCACTGAATCGATCACATTCACAGAGCAGGTGCTGCAGGGTTTCTCGCACATCACAGTGTGGGCAGAGTGGCGACGTAGCCTGTTTTATCTTGAAGAGAAAGTTGCGCGTGTATGCGACATTCACTCGCATGCGATGTATAATTGCTTCTACCCGCTTGGAGAGTCCTGGTGGCATTTTAAACTTGCACTTGGGATCGATGAAAGATAACGGCACGTAATGACGTGATACGTCATCCCAGGCTGCACGCTGCATGTTCCATGCCACGCTGGATGCAAGTATAGATGCATCTTTGCTGGAGAATGGTATAGCTATTGCCGATGCACGATGATTATGCGCAACGGATGCAGCAATGTCCGCCTTCACATTGCCGGTTATCCCACAATGGGCTGGAATGTGATGGTGCAATGTGATGGTGCGCTTGTAGAGCTTGGAGATGTAAAGCGTGTATGCCACACACCAGCTGGTCTTTTGGAAAAGATGCTTGACATTGAAGGGCAGCCCTTGAGTCTGTGAAGATGGCCCACTCTCAAGCAGGTTGCTTGACGATATGAGCGAAGGCCACCCTCAGAGCTGCAAGTTCGGTAGCCGTAGTTGACGTTCTGTGACTGAGCATGGCACTGATGGTAGTACGGGATGACGGTATCCCCACCCCGATAGTGGATGATGTTGATGACCCCGACCCATCAGTGTACACATGAGTGTGGTCTCTGTATATGCGCGACATGTAGTCCAGGGCGAGGAACTTTAGGGCGGGAGCCGGAATATACTCCTTTCTCGTGATACCGGGCACAGTAGTCGTGACTGGTATGGGCAGGAACATCTAGGGCGGGTGCTCAGGAGGAGAAGGCTCTTGATACACCTTCGGCAGAAATTCACGCACTTCTTTGGCCCAGCTTGTCGCTAGAGGATGGCCCCGCTGTCTTGCCACAATCCGCAGACGCGCACGAATCAATGTAAGTTATATAAAATCGCAAAAAAATTAATGAGAAGGCAGAAATATATCTGAGGCAAATAACAGCCGCAAATATAAACGTCTCCGTGGAACATGCAAATGCACCCAAAGAACGAGTCCAGTTCCGCACTCTTAGGCAAAAAGGACTAAAATAGGGACTAAAATACAGCCGTTAGTCTTCGCGGGCGACCGTTCATCTTCAAAGGGAGTATCTGCGGCAGAGTACGTGCCGTGTGCATAAATTCGGACTAACTGTTCGTCCCCGCCGATCTATAAGGAGTAACGGGAAGACGAAACGCATGCAGTTAGTCTCTTTGCTGCGTCGTTAATCCCCTAATGGCGTCGTCGTTGCCCTTTCGCGCATATGTCTGCGAACAGTTTTATATTTCAAAAAACACAAGGCATTGCAGTCACTGGGTGCTTTAGATGGTGCCACGGGAGAAAATATTGATGTTAGTTATAAGAAAATCGCCTAGGGTTAGTAGAGCGGCGGGTAATGGCAAGGAGCGGCGAAGCGCGATTGTCATACGCTTCGAAGATCTCGGCGAGGTTATGTTGATACGCTGTGTTGCATTCGATTCGTGCGAGATAATAACGGCCAATGAAAGCTTTCAAGCGCCTTAACAGTAACTCAAAAATTAGTGACAGTAGCAAAAGTGGATTCCTGAGCGTAATGAATATGTATATGTTTAACAGACTAGAAAAAACGCATATTGCTGATGACAACTGCAAAACAAAAATGCTCGCTACAGGTAAGCGTTTCGAAGTTATCTTTTCCACTCGGTACATAATTGCCTTGGGCACCAAAGCTATGACAATGCTGCAACTGCTGTAAAACCCGCTTGCATTTCGCGGTCGCAATCGTCTAGCGACGCGAATTTGGAGAATTCAGGCTAAGCAACACCAAATTCGCTTTCGCCGATGCAGGAAAATATGGCATGTTTCCTTATTCTGACACTCACACAGACGACACCTTTCACATACGTTACATAGAGCACTTAACATATGTATCGAACACTAAGAAAGCACTTAGCTTGCGCTAATTTGTGCGGAAACAAATGAGTCGTCCGATCGCCCAGCTACCTATCTCAACTAGGCGACGACGAGTTGATTGTTATTTACGAAAAAACTATGGTTGTGAGGCTCTACTTCGAATCGAACTGAGCAATAGTCCCTAAACCTAGCAAAGCGCTAAGCGCAAGGCGCAAAACGCGGTCACGTTCGCTTGCACAGATAGAAATTCGGGCACCAGTTGCAATGGATCTGTTGCGTTATGCACAGAACTACACCCTGTACACTTGAATATTATCTGCCGCAGGAGCCATCCGGCGGCGTGGTCTAGCGGATAGCGCGTCGGGTACCTTGCGTAGAATTCCGGGCGTCGGGGGTTCGATCCCTGCCGGTGCTGGTGTTTTTTTCTTTTTTCTGCACTCTACGCAGTTCGTCCTTGGGGAGTATCGGAACGGACCATCCGGGTGGGGGACTAACCGTTCGTCCCCTCGCAGTTAGTCCCCAAAGGGACTAATGATTGTGGCAGAGGCCGTTAGTCCCCGAAAGGACGAACTTTTAGTCCTTTTTGCCTAAGAGTGCGTCGCAGCCGTAATGTTGAAACAACGCCGCCTTTATAATCATTGCCTAACGCGTGAGCGAAAAATGGCCAAACAGCCACTCTCCTCGCTCGCGCGGGCGCGCGCATCGAGGCACTCTATCCATGTCCTCCAGCCAGCGCCGCTTCTCGGAAACTATGCAAAATAGTTGACAGTTTTTCTTGTATTCACCAGGCGGCGCTCACACCCTCACACGCCTAAGGTCCCTAGTTATTTCAGGGACCTTACACACGCCTTCGAGGCAAGCTGACGGACACACGCTGTAAAAGTGGATGCAGTGTTCGCGACTCGCGAGCAGTGACGTAAGGCGGGACGTCTAGAGTTCCTGTATATCGCGTAGCGCAAGAGTTGCGCGTGTGATTGCCACATTCTGCGGATTCCATTTCGACAGAAAGGCCGCTTTCAGTGCTGTGCACAAGACCCCGTATTCAGTCAGTTCTGCTCAACTGTGCATCGGCGTTTGTGGAAGCGGCGGCAGCGGCCGAATGTTTTCGACTGGCCGCTCCTCGCCACTCCTCCTCGCCACTGCCAGTCGCGCGGTGGCCGGGCGGCCGGTCCTCCGTGTGGGAAGGGTGGCTTTCCCGCATGACCTGTAACTCAAGATGGCGGATGGACGAGCAACTCTGCTCCATGTTATCTCTATGCCCCAAGGGGAGCTATATACAGGAACTCTAGGGACGTCCGCCAGTGCGCGCCACATATCGGATGAGTACCTGAACCAAGCGTCCCTGTCGCTCCCATTGGAAAGCGGGCGACGCGTTAGGCAATGTTTATACAGGTGGCGTTGGTTGAAAGAAATCCATTTGAAACTGCCATTTAGAACGCCACCCAATGAACGCTTTCCCCCGCCGCACCAGCACAAATTCCAGTTATTATACTGTGTAAAATTTTACCAATATGTATTGTGCTCACAGCCCCGTTCCTGTTGGTGCGATTTTATTTGATAGGCAGGCGTGAACAAGGAAGAGTTCGCCACCCTTGTTTTTCCAGACCTTGGATTGGAGGGAAATGCCTCGCCTGTTAGGCACAGCCGCAGCGATGCATCAGTGAAAAAGTCCTCAATAGTATCTGGGTTTCGCCTTGAAATCACTGAAGAGAGACTTAAGTGCCCGTTGAATTTTTTTGCATTTACGCAGAAAAGAATATAATTGTTTCATGCTGCAGCACAAAGGTCACAGCAGAGATTCCTCTCTCAAAATGTACGCGCGATTTCACGTCAAATCATTGATTTCAGAAAGCGGTTCCTTCACTGCAGATTGGTTGCGCCGCAACAAATTTCCCCGGAGAAGCTCTGTGTTTTTTCAACGTTGCCTTGGTTGAAAAAACGCAAGAAACCTGTTTTTTTCCTAATGACTTTTTTTTTTTTTCAACCGCTCACATCTGTGGCCAGTGGCGTTGTGAGCGACCGCCGCCGCTGTAGGGGGCCGCCAGCGTGCCGAAGTCGCCAAATTGCCGTTCAAACGAAGGTTGCCGTACAGAAACCGTACTCCTTAGTCTTACGCGCCCACCGCCGGCCCGCGGACGCGGACGGCGGGCCCAGAAGTGCTCGCAGCACGATGCGATGGTCGCCCATTGCGCAAATTCCGCTCGTGCGCCGCGCACAAACTAGCAGCCCTCCGTGGGTTAGCTTCGAGTGCATACATACCGCGGCCATTGGCGTTGTGAGTGACCCCCGCCTTTATGGGAAGTGGCCGCCAGCGTGCTCAAGTGCGCTCCGCTGTTTCAGCGGGTGTCACAGGCGTGGAACCGGCTATAATTTTTTTGTACGGCCGCTCGTAAGTCTTCTTTGTTAGTTATAAGTTCCGCTCGGGCCCAACTGTCACAGAGTCTAACGGCTGAAAATAGTGGTCGTATATATAGTGGACCTTTTGTACACGAGAAAAAAAAAATAGCTGGCTAATACCCAGCTAATTTTTGCTGTTTTTTTGCATTGTGCGCACTGCCGCACAAAAGCAATCGGCACCTCATTTGTTCGTTCCCGTGACTTGTATTTAGTGGAAAAATTGAGTGTTTAGTTTTCAGTGAAGCAGGTTGCACAATGACTGTTGTCTGCACTTATTTTACACAGACTCTTAATTTGCGCGCACGTCTAATGCGTTAATGGGACAATTGCACTTCAAAAAACCGGAATACTTTCCCGCTTCAAATTTATTTTTTTCTTCAGCCCTCGCCACATCAGAGCATCCGGACATTACGTAAAATGTTTCGCTGGCTCTCGTACCCTATCATTATCGTAATCCAGAGGTGAGTGCAGAGTGGCACTTCCGTCGCTTTGAGCACATGTAGCCATCCCTTATAAATTCGCTTAATCCTGGAGTGCGTCAAAACAGTTCACTTTTTTCTCTTAGAGCGGCGAGACGCGATGTAAGCGGGCACCTTGCTCTCAAAGAACGGAAGAAAGAAATTACGCCGTTCCACTCATCCATGGGCATAGTGAGGCGAATGATTGCTGACAAAATACGTTTAATAACGACTGTGTGATCGAATTTTGTGGGACTAAGGTTACGTTCAACATCCTCTCCAGGTGAAGGCTGTTACAAAGATAGAAACATGAGTACAAAAACTTGCGGGCACGGGAATTGCAGCCGCCACAAACTGTTCGCACATTTGGAAGAAAAAAAAACTTGAAGAAAAAAGAAGTGGTTTTTAGAGACCATTTTCACTGCTGCCATCAGATGCCCACTGAAGGGCGGAGAATTGCAACGGCTGGGTATGTAGGTCATCGTAGGCGATGTCCATGTTCCTATGGCAGCTTGGGCCATGTCCCCTTGCGGAGACGCGTCAGCTCGCAGATGACATGGCGCTGGGCGGACGGTTTTTGCCTCCAGCAACGGGAATACGTCAGCAGTACCCGGCTGCGGCCATGCTTCGACGCCGGCATAAGGGCGCGTGTTCAAACTGCAGCCAAGTGAACGAAAAGGCGGAATGGGTTTTTAACGCCCATTCAGTGCTGCCACCCCGTGCCCACTGAAGGGCGGAAAATTTCAACTGCTGCTGGTGTCGGCAGGCTTACCCGCTTTCCCCAACCCTGACATAGCGTTCAGTCATTCTGAAACAATATAAAGAATCATCATCATCATCATCATAAATGTAGTTGTGACCAGGGTGTCGAACCGGAATTTTTTCGGGTTCGGTTCGGGTTCGGGTTCAAGCCTTTCGGGTTCGGTTCGGGTTCAGTTCCGGCGCACCATTCCGTTCCGGTTCGAACCGGTTCGAACCGGTTCAAACGGGTTCGAACGGGTTCGGGGGAAAAAAAGCAAGCGTGTTTTTTTTTCTGTTAATTTTTTTTTGTGCTGGGTTTTCGTTTCCTTGACAGGTTTCCTTCTCTAAAACGAAGCCATAATGTAGGTTTTTTTGTGCAAATGTTTTGTTTTGGCCAAAAATAAGCAACCCTGCAGCACTTTTTTCAACTTTGTTCGAAATCGTGAATGCTTGCAGAAAGTAGTCAACCAACACATCCAGTACTTAGATCAGGGAGTCGGAAAGTCCCTCAGACAAAAGTACTGCGCTGTCCCCATCAGATAACTTACAAACTTGGTTGAAATATTTTTCTCTCTTCCCCAGGCTTGGCGTTCTTCTACCGCTGGAATGACGTCATTACAGCCATGTAGCGGCTATATGCCGGCTTTCCTTAAGCTGCGACATTAAAATGAAACCACAACAGCGAAGCAGAAACGGAAGGCGTATCTGCTAGGACGAGCACTGCTCCTCTGTGCTGGCAATAGCTATAACTCTTGCAGTGCTTCCAGATGCGATGATAAGAGTGAGAGCGTTGATCTAAAGTGTTGAAGAGTTTCTTTAACTGTACAATGTGCTGCAAAATGTTTTCTATAGTAGGTCCAGGATTACAACATTAACTGAAGCGAAATGAAAAATTCGCTCGGACACATAAGACTGCATATTTGTATGAATTTGAAATCCCTGCTTTTTATGGCCCCAAGTTTATTTTTATTGATTTAGTTTCTTTCATTTTTATAATTTAAATGAATTTATTCTTGGATCATAACACTGCAGTTTTATACCCCGCAGTTGTTTTCTTGAGGAAGAAAATGACGGACCATTACGACACTCACTAATGCGAAATTTGAGTGCAGCGCAAACTGTAGTCTTCTCGGCGACGGCGCATAGATGCTGTGCCTCAGGAAGTGATCGCGTCATCAGCTAATGCACGACGGCGCGCGGCATACTCTGTGGTTATCTCGTAAGGGGTCGCCACTGTGAAGCACGTCTCGCACGGTCACGGAATTACGCCCTCCCCCTTACACTTTCGTCATACTTGCAACCTCCGTTTTCCTGCCAGGTCTATCTTCGGTGGCGTCTTCGTTCTCTCGTTTACAACGAGTCTAACACTGAGGGACTACGCGAAACCACAGGAGCGGGTGCTTAAGGGCTCTACGCATGGCTCTACGCAGCCACTGTGCAGCCATGTGATCCACTCCCTTCGCCGACAAGTGACGGGCCGCACATCGTCTCCAAATAATGCGTTCTCACCACAGTCTTCTGGAAGGCAAACAGTTAGCCTCTAGACCTGTGGGCAGCACACGGGTTCCTCCGACGCCTCCCACTCGGGGCATCGTCGCTAGAATCTTCTGGTAATGGGCAGCCTCCCTGCAGACTGCCTATTGCCCCGTCCTACTAAGCAGACGACCCGACCGTCCACAATCGTTTTAATGCGCACCATTCTTTGCCCACAGCAAGGACCGTGTAACCCCCTTCATTTCCACATAAATACAGATTTCGCGGGAGTTCCATCTGTAATCGCTATAATAGCGTACCGTATTTACCCGATTCTAACGCGCCCCGGATTCTAACGCGCACCCAATTTTCCTGGCAAAAAAAAAAAAAACGAAAGAACTTGTACCTCCGATTGTAACGCGCACGGGACTTTGTGACCCAAACAAATGAATGCGAGAGAAACGGGCGATTTATTTCCCGAAGCAATCTCACTCATCTCACTCCTCGTCGCTCTCCGCTGACCGCAACATCTAGGCCTCGGTGCCTTCAAGCGCGTTCGCGATGCCACACTTCTGAACGAACGTTCAAACATGGTCGATGGGATCATGGCCCGCGACTCGCACGCCCATCCCGAGAGCTTCTCCAGAGGTACACGCTTCAGCCGACCGCTCGTTTTGAACGCGTGGGAGCCGCTGCTGCCATTGCTGCTATCAAGTGCGCAAGTGAAACGATTTGACGATTTGTGTGAACGCCGATAGAAAAACCTAGGCGCCCAGGGTGACTGCTATAGAATTCTTGCTGCGTCCAAAAAATCGTTGCTAAAAGCTTTGGCGCCATCTTGAGATGGCGATGGCGATGGCTGGGACGAAATTTCCGCTGTTTCAGCAGTTTCGGTTTTGTATCCGATTCTAACGCGCATGCAATTTTTCGGCCTATTTTTTCGGGAAAAAAGTGCGCGTTAGAATCGGGTAAATACGTAAATGGAGATAACTGGTCGCACAAAATTTATGACAAACTAAAAAATAAAAAAAGTAATCACCGAAACTGGCAAACCGTGTGACACCCTGCATTTCCACAACAATGAGGATTTCGGGAAATTTCCACCTGAAATCGTTATATAGGGTAAATGGAGATAATTAGTCGAACAAAATTTATAAATGTAAAAAATAAAAAAAATGTAAAATAATTGCGCAAACTGGCGAACCGTATAACACCCTGCATTTCCACAATAAGGCAGATTTCGCGAGTTACAAATGTAATCGTTATAATAGTGCAAATGGAAATAATTGGTCGAACAAAATTTTGAAAAACTATAAAATAAGAAAAATATTAAGCAGTTAAGGAAAATGGGAAACCGTAAAACTACCTGCATTTCCACAATATTGGAGATCTCGCGAATATTCCATTTGTAATTATAACAGCGTCAATTGAGATAATTGGTTGGACAGGATTTATAAAGACCAAAAAATTGGCTGTAGAAACTCACACTGAGGACAAGCGGTATAGGAATGCTACGCATTAGTAGATAATTGTTTGAATTTCTGCAGAAATGTTTTAGTACCCTGGAGTGTCGCATGGCACAGTATTTTGCGTCTCCGCCGCCTCCTCTCTCCGCCCGGGCTTCTAGTGGCGGGCCGCCCCTCGACCCGAAATCACGCATTCTCGCAGGAATCGCCTGCCTGGCAGGCAGCCAGGCAGGCAGGTAGTTTACTTGCGAGCGGAAAGTCTTTTTGGCGCGCAGGAGAGCCTGAGCGCCCAACATCTTTTTTGGTTCCACCAAATGTCTAGGCACGCATGCGCGCATGCACCCCCCTTTTCGCACAATGAGCCAAATAATTTTGCATTTAAATAAATTGATTGGTCTGCTACGCTTTTCATGTACCCCTTGTTTCAACGGCGCTTTACCTTTAACACGAAATCATTAGCACTGCTAGAAGTCGAAAACAGTCCCGTGTCGGCGTCAACCTCCGACTGTCAAGCGTGGCTGGTGGCGTTTAAAGCGATTTCCTTCTGCTCATCTTTCATATGCTAACGCACCAGTTAGAAAGAAAGAACGGCTTTAATGACTCATTGGACGCCGTGTACAGGACGGCATTGGATAGGGAACCACCGGAGATAGGAACTTGCTAAATGGCACTTCAGCGACAGGTGAGAGCGGTTGGGCTCTACGAAAGATAATAGCTGAGTCAATTAAGTCACAAGCAGCAGTAATTACCCCTCGCAGAGAGAGGGAAAATGAACTTTAAATAAATCGAGGAAAAGTTTCAGAGAGGCGTCCTCATTCAAGGGGTAGAGTCGACAGTCGTTTCCATCAAGGGAAATTGATCTTACAGGGCGGAGCTGGCCAAGGCTTTTCCCCAAATCTCTATGGAAACGTGTATGTTGGGTGGATCTAGAGTGGACTTGTCGCAGCCGCCTACTGTGTGTATGAGGTTCCTCCCCACAGAAGCGACGAAATGGAGAGAATTGTGTCCGGTCAAAGAGGGGAAGACTGGTGATGTGTGGGAAGGTGTTAATCCGCAGTGCAGGGAATAATCTTTCCTGGTTATTCGCTAGAGATTTGGGCGGGAAGGAATGCATTCTACGGGAAAGCCTATAGTGCTAATTAATTTCCTGGTATGTATACAGGATGCATGCGCTCGGGCTCGGCTTCATCAGCGCTGGCTAAGCGGGTCAAATGTCCAGCCACGAGGTTGGTGATCTTGTCTGCCGGCGATGCCATTATGAGCTGGTGCCCATACAATCCTGGCTGGCCTTTGGCAGTGACCATCTTCCAACTTACACAGTAATCAAGGGAATTGGTGGTGGTCCGCAAAAACTCACAGCGTGCAGCATGAATTGGGAGAAGTTTAGAGGTATCCTGGAGGATGGCAGTGCGACTTTTACTACACATGAAAAGTTTGCTGACGATATCTCTAACGCGAGGGCTGCGTCCGAGAGACGTTGTTTGCTTCCCAAAGAAGTATCAGCGATAGACAGTGAGTACGAGCGCCTTCGCGCCCTTCGCAGGAGAGCAGAGCGGCGAGCACGCAAGACGTCGTCTCCGGACGACATTCGAGCTGCTAGACGCGCGCAGAAACATGTCCAAAAGCACATCCGCAAGCTCGCTAAACTGCGCTGGAGCCAGTTCTGCTCTCGGCTGGATCCACGAAAGCCACTAACACGTATATGGCAAATTTTTCACACCTTAAGAACCCCGTCAAGTCCACTTCACCCGTTCTCGACGGTTGCTCTTCAGAAGGGCGTTAGTGAAGTGAGTGTTGCAGAAGAATTTTGCATGAAGATCACCACTTCTCCCTGCAACGTTGTGATCTCGGAGGTGTCCATGTTTTGTCACTCCACCACAAATGCGACGCTGATGGACGAACCTTTCACCATTGAAGAGCTCAGCAGGGCGTTGAATAATCTCAATTTGTCTTCTTCCCGTGGCGCTGATGGCACCACGTATTTGGCTCTACGCCACTTGGGCCCAAAGGCTCTTTATCAGCTCCTCTCCGTGTACAACAAATCGTGGCAGAGAGGGCGCCTTGAGGCCAGCTGGAAAGTCGCCCGGATCGTTGCGGTCCTTAAGCCAGGCAAGCCGGCAACCAATATAGATTCATACCGGCCAATTGCACTTTTAAGTTGTATTGGCAAGGTGATGGAGAAGATGGTGTTAGAACGGCTTGCTTGGGACCTTGAAAATCGAGGTGTTTATCCATCGCAGATGTCTGGATTTAGGAGAGGACGAAGCAGCACGGATAACATACTTTCCCTCGCGACAAAAAGCTTACTTATTAAAGCGACAAAAAGCTTACTTACTTACTTACTTAAAGCTTACTTACAAAAAAAATACTCATCTCGCGACAAAAAGCAGCTGGAAACATCACCATAGCTGTCTTTTTGGACGTCAAGGCAGCGTTTGACAGCGTGGCACACGAAGCTATCCGAAGAGAGATGACGTTCGTAGGGCTGCGAGGACGTATGTTCCAGTGGCTCTGCGATTACCTACAACATCGGTACGTCTATATGGTCACCAGTGATGGCGCAACGACCGAGCATCCTGTCACACATGGAGTTCCTCAAGGCGGCGTCTTGAGTCCGACTCTTTTCAGCATATGCCTTATACGCGTGCCAACGGTTCTTCCCCAAGGCGTCAATATTTCGCTGTACGCAGATGACATCTGCATCTGGGCCTCATGCAAAAACCGCCGAAACATTCGTGCCGTACTTCAGAGAGCGATCCTGGCGATGCGAAAGTACCTGAGATGCTGCGGGTTGATCTTTTCCCCTCACAAGTGCGCAGCGATTGCGTTCACTCGGCCTGACGTCTCACGATACACGCTCAGTGTAGAAGGTACGCAGATACCCTATGTCAAATGTCACAAATTTCTCGGCGTCCTCTTTGACCGCTCAATGTCTTCGACTCCTCATATCCGGCAGCTGAAAGAAAGGCTTTTGTCTTTTGTGCGCATTTTGCGCATGCTTAGTGGACAATCTTGGGGATGCTCCGTGTCCCCTCTTCTTGGACTCTATCAAGCACTCTTTCTCGGCCTTCTCCGCTACAGCCTGCCGGCCCTGAATCAACTGTCTTCTACAAATTTGAAGGTCATAGATTCAGTGCTGGCGAGAGCTCTACGCGTGTGCCTGGGTCTTCCCAAATGCACGTCGACAATTGGAACACTTCGGGAAGCTCGGTGCCTCTCTGCGTCAGTGCTTCAACATCAAGAGTGCCTTCGAACGTCACTACGCCACGGCACTCGGTGCCATGCGCATCATCTGGCAGCCACCACTGCATCCCATGTAAAAGACTCGCTTCCAGCAAATTTCCAGCGACCTGTGAATCCAGCATTGCCACTGTGGTTACTTGCACCATGGAATATAATAACGACAATTCCCGGAATAAGCAAAAAGTCGTCCATGCCCGCACCTGCACTGAAGTTTTTCACACTTGAGTATTTATTTACCGCATACGCAAGCCACACCCACGTTTATGCGGATGGCTCAGTGACCGAAGAATCATCTGCCATTGGCGTGTGGATTCCGTCGGTCCAGTGCACAATCAGGAAAAAACTGAGCCATAAAACATCATCCACCGCTACTGAGCTAGCGGCTGTAAGGGCTGCCCTTCATTTCATTGGTGCACATCAAGCTCGACTATGGGTGATCTTCTTAGACTCACGGGGTGCTCTGCAAGCTCTAAGAAGGCTGTCCAACCACTGCAGTCAGCTTGTGTGTGAAATCAGTGAAATCCACACAGCGGTAGTGCACGCGGGCCATTACATCGTGCTTCAATGGCTTCCTGGTCATTCGGGAATAGAAGAAAATATAATATCTGATGCAGCCACCAGCGCTGGCCACTCTCTGCGTAACACGACACAGCTTCCTTTCTCTCGAGAGGATGGTTGTGCCCTTATCTATCAAACTGGTTGGAGAGAGCAAATGTTGAAGTGGCAGCACCCTCGCAGCGGATATCCACCTCTATATGGAATTGACCCTTTCTGTAAATTCCGTGTTCCACCCGACAAAGCGTCTGAAGGTGTACTGCATCGTTTGCGTCTCAACGTGGCTTACACCCGAAGCTTCAAGTTCAAAATAGGGTGGGAGGATTCACCACTGTGCCCCACGTGCGCTGTCCGCGAGACTACCGAGCACTTGTTGTGTATATGCCCGCGATTTTCCCCTGCGCGAGTTACAGCGGCGAGCTGCCTGTCTCGTGTTCGACGCGGAGCAAGCCTTCAGTTGTGTCACTTTCTTGGACCCTGGGACAACAAAAATGACTCATATTTAGGGACAAAAATTCTTCTGCGTTTTTTGCGAGATTCAGGACTAGACAAAACTTTGTAATTCTTCCACTGTGCGCATGGCTACGTCTGTACGCGTTTGCGTCGTCGTGTGCTCTTTGACTGCTTTTTCTTGTTAGGCGCTCTGCGCTTCCTGGGCTCCATTCGCTCAATTTTTATCTCTTTTCCTTAACTTTATTTCGAGTTTTTTCTTGCACTACATTGCGTGCCACTTTTATTGAACTTTTTTTTTTCTCTCTATTGCTGCTTTCCCGATCTCTCACATTCACTTAATTCACTGCATTGTAATCATCCCCATCTGGCGTAGCAAGCACTGCCGCTAGCAGAGCTGACCTCTCCAGCCCACATTAAAGAGTTCTCTCTCTCTCTCTCTCTCTCTCTCTCTCTCTCTCTCTCTCTCTCTCTCTCTCTCTCTCTCGTTGGTGGTCTCTGCTTGTTCATTCGAATTGTCGTAACATGCAATAGACTATTGGCAAAGTTGCGCCACGCCTGATAAGAATTTGTTATTAGACTTTTGGCGGCCCTTTGGCTAAGCGCACGTGCTATCGCCTCTTCCTCAGCTTGGAAGGGGCTGTGTTCGGGGGTTGAGATGCTACATCTGTGGAAGGCTGCAGAACGGTAGCACGAAGAAAGAGAAGGTATCGGAGAAAGCTATCGGGTGTCTTTCGCATCAAACCAGTTGATCGTTCCTTTTTTTTCTCTTTCAGTTTAGTTGCTTCCTAGTCTTACCTTATATATATACACATTTTGAGAACTTTTTGGTGAATATAAGACATGCATTAGGCAATTAGTTTTTAACTTTATTGCGAGATGTAAATCTTACGCAAGAGATAACCTAAGAGCGTAATACGTACATAAAAAAGGCCTTTTATAGCATTCAGGTGGTCGACACATAACTTTCCGGCTATTTTGTGCGTAACTAAATTTCCTGATTGGTCGAGAAAGAGAACGCTGCAAAATTTAGAAATGCAAAGGTCCCCAAATATATCATGTTTGGTCCAACCCTCTAATCCGCCTTAACTGACCCGCTAATTCCTCTAATCCATATAATTCAACACCGCAGTCCCACTAATTCACATTAGTTCATTCACTCATCTCACTAAACCACCCTAGTCTACCCACTAATCCACGTTAATCGACTTAAATCCATGCATCGAAATGCTATCGCATTTACTTTAAAAGTGAAAATGAGAAGGCCCCTATTTTTTTTTTTCAATTCTTATGTTCTCCTAGGGCAGTAACCAAAGTACACAAAGGCACTGTACAAGAAAAAGTGATGGTGACGTAGAGAACTTTGAATGTTTGTGTCTCAGTGCTGTTTATATAATAGTGTCCACTCAAACTAAAATAAGTATAAGATACGGATTTATTGTTGATGGGGTCCCTGAAGGCCTTCACAAGCGGACACGGATGCATTCGAATAACCAACGTGAAAACTTCACACGATTTTAAACACACTGCAGATAGAAACCATAAAGAATACCCCATGATATGTTGCCACGGAATATGTGCTCTAACTTAAGTTATTGTAAATGCAAAAAGATAATTTGGGGAGATGGGCAATACCTAAAGCAAACTAATAGTGTATACGGACTATACATTAAATTTAGGGTAATAATAAGATGAGAACCTTGTGGGCCTTGGGAACTGCAGACTATGCAAAATATTGCATGGTGGCGTCTGGCGAATGGTAAAAATATCTTCGGATGCAAGGTAGGGTACCGGGATGGAAAACTAGAAATCACAGTTTTGAGGCCCCGGAACCGGTTCGGAACGGTTCCTTCAATTCGTTCCGGTTCGGGTTCAGTTCCAAAATGGCGGAAAAAATATGGTTCCGGTTCAGTTCCGGTTCCGGGCAAAAATTCGGGTTCGGTTCCGGTTTTCGGTTCGGTTCCGGTTCCGGTTCGACACCCTGGTTGTGACCATGAGTAGCTTGCTGGTGGGATGACAGTAGACAATATTTTTGAGGCAGAAGTACATTCTGTTGGTTTTAATACTACAAAAATGTTATTGGACTTACCATAGCCAATAGCATACTTGTGACATGCAATTAGAGGTTGACTATTACAAAGAACAAAGTTCTGTGATAGTAGAGTTCGCATCCCTCGAAACTGCTCGGGGAGAAGGGGCAAGAACCGTTCCTGTTTTCAGGGAGGTGTTTTATTCGTATCAAACAAATTTCCTTTCCCGACAACCCATTTATGGGCTGCTGGCCTGAAGAATTTCTCATTACAACTTATTCAAAGCAGTCTTAACTGCCACGTAAGAATGAATGAGGCGTTTGATGTTTTGCCATGGGAGAATATTGCAGTCATGGTGAGCGTTGTCACCAAGTGCCGGACGTGGCGACCGCTACGCAGCTCCGTCTTCGCAGAAGGCTCCGCAGCTCCACCACAAGAGGTTACGAGAGGGGGGGGGGGGGGGGATGCGGTAGAAAAAAAATGTATTTAAGATATTCACACTATTTACACGAGGAAAGGCTGGGCTCCCGCTAACGTTCAGAATGACCCAAAAAAGACCTCCCTCGTATCTACATGGCTTGTCGTCTACTAGTTTGCCCCGCGGCATTATCAATGTAGAATGCCCCATTGATATTATGCTTTGTAATACCATTTTTACCC
>NW_027526233.1:10024639-10062872 GCF_048455015.1 Haemaphysalis longicornis | reverse complement strand
TGAGCTTGAAAGCCACAGTTTCTTTTAGGGGCGAAGCTCCTAAAGCCATGGGTCTGTCCATCCCTTGTGTATCGTGGTACGTGACCACCGCATGCTTTCGGAGACGTCGCAAAGTGGGCCGCGTTGCACGCGCAAGAACCGGCTGCAACCGGCAGCGCAAACTCGGCACCGGGAGCGCGAGCTTGTCTGTGTTCGCCAACGGAGGCGCGAGCGCACGTGCACTGCGAGGGGGAGATCACGCAAGAGGTCACGCCACGAACACAGGCAGTCGTTCTCGGAGATCGAACGAAACGCAAGGACCTTTGCTCGTTTCCTCTCGTCTTGTTCGGGCACAAGTTCACCCTAAATAAAAGTTCTTTCTTTACCGTTGTGTCCCATCCTACGTGACAAATTGTGGTACAGGTGCAGGGTAGTCCTGGATGGCGCGGGGTCTTTCACCAGGTCTGGGCCTGGGAGCATTGACTCCGAAAATAAAAGTTGACTTGTACAATGTACGCACACAGTCTTACGTCTTTCTTAATGATGTATTGGGCGAACTTTCACGGGAGAGTTACGGTTACCGATGATCTCCCCCTCTCGAGCTTCGCCCCACTTATCATTCATTCCGTGGATATGGGGTGATTTTTTTTCTGCGTGCCCGACGCTTTGCGTTTTGATCCTGGAGCCACTCATTGTTCGAAGTCGTGCTCTTATTGGACAGAATGCTTAAGCTTTCGGCGAGCAGCAGCCATCCACAAAGGCAGTACGGGGGCTCCTCTACGTGCGCAAGGAGCATCGAATATGTGATTCCGTCTGTTTCGCATATGTGAACATGTAGATATGGTGTGCTTACAAATCGGTCACTACAGAGTGCGTGCTATCGCACCTAAAAGCAGTCTTGTGAGGCTAAGCGGGAACACTTGGTACACGGGTTTTAACCGCAATTATGCAGCTTGAATTCCTTCTCAGACAACGGATGGGGATTGCAGTGTGTGCGAAACCTTTTTAAAACAGCAATTTTTACTTAACGAGCCAGTTGTAAATGTGTGGAATTTTCTTGTTTCAATACGCATTGTAGCTCGCCAGTGGGCGCATGTGTAGATACGAAGTTTGGGGCCGCAATTTCGGTTTTTACACATGTAGCTGCTTCCTTCGCTGTGGTTCTCGCATAGCCCCCAATCACGCCAGAACAATATCAATTGAAGAAAATACATCGAAAATATATGAGTCAAAACTTTCACAAGTGGAACAATATATCCAAAAAAAAAAGAACAGCAAATGACGCAAAAAAGCTATCCAGAACCATTATTTTGCTAACAAGTATACCTGAATAGTTTTCCTCGAAGAATATTTTTCTCTTAGAGGAATTTCATGCAAATACACATCATAAAGATATGATACAACTGTGATCTAAATAAACACAGTGTTCGGGTGACCCCATAATTCTCATTTTAAATGCTTCAACATGATAAAGTGATTTTGTTCAGGAACCGGAACTATTTCATAGAAGGATTTAGTTCTTATTAGAGATAAAATAAATATGAACACAACGCAAACTGGTAATTGTGACTTACTGTCATTTTTGCAGGGGTACAGCCACCGGAAAAGAGTGCTCAAATGAGTACCCGCACGTCAACGATGAATATCTGCAGCCAGCGGAAATTGGTGTTGCTAAAGTTTATTGGGTGTTAGCGGCTTTTATTATCTGCCGTTACTAGATTTATCGGCTTTGGCTTTCTTCTTTTTATATCTTGCTGATTTGCTTGCTTGATTTGCTTGTTTTGCTTGATTTCGAAGATTTACTTTTGGTTTATGCGTGGGTTTGGTAATATTATGAATAAATCTTGGTGTTGGTATTTGTGCACTACGAGTTCTATCCTCCTTACGCTACTCGACGCCGAACGACAGTTGTAGAAACTACAGTGTCCTACACCCGGGTAAGCAACGGGAATTTTCTGGCTCATTGTCTCACCCCGCTGCGTGTTAGCATAAAACTCATAGGCCGATGCTATTCTTCCTGCGAGACATGACATATTAGACGTCAAGACCGATGCGTTCTGTTAGCTTCTGTAGGCAGTTTCATTCGCCGTAGGCTCCTTCGCAACATCCTACGAACGAATAAGAATACGTAACACATGTAGGCATGCGGCAGACATCGCGCTAATTTTTGTTTGTTTCATAGGCTAATAGGTGGCTCTGGCAGTAAGGTTCGCAGTCTGTTAAATGTACGGTAACACTGTCGCAGCGCAGTACGGTAACACTGTTGCTGAATATTGAGATAGATGCACGCCAGAAATGCTGCTGAAGCACATTTTTGGCACCAGAGTGTTCGGTGTTCTCGGAGCTTATGACATTCGTGTTGTCAGAAGAATACTTTGATGGATTGGGCACCGAAACGGCTATTTTACATTGGTCGCTTCATTCTGCATTACGCCTTCGTAATGAAAGGCAATAAAAATCTAAAAAATAACATCTGCGCATGAAAAGGTCGGAGTTGTAGTTTGGCCCTACAGGAAGACGGTGGGAAATTAGTAGACACCCTTCTGTAACCTCCGTATATACATAATTATGGAAATACAAAATTTTCACCTTTGTCGAAACCTTTGTCCGGAATATAAACAGCGATATGTGTCTGCGACACTCGGTAATAAAGTACGGTATTGCGTTAAATATTTTTGACACAGGGTTTATATCTCTACGACCACCAGAGATGCCAAATAATGGTTCGCATGAATCTCGTATATACGCAGTTTTGATCCTCGACTGTGGGAGAGGGCGAGTGCGCGGTCACTTGGAAGAAGAGAAAAAAGACGCACGCGGTGTTTTATTCATTTATTTATTTATTTATTTATTTATTTATTTATTTATACATGGCACCTACATCGCCCTCACGGGCATTATTGTAGGGTGGAGAACAAGCAAAGGAATACAGTACAGTTGATATAATAATAAAAACGGTTGCGGATAAAAGGCTGTATGGTTGAAACAACAAAGTGTTGATTTACACTGTCATAAAAAAGGCATCACATTGTAAATACAAAGCCAAAAAATTAGTGCCTTTCCACTCTGTGAAGAAGGATGACCTGCAAAGCTCGACGGAGTCCAAGGAGTACACGAAACAAGACACCTTTATCGTAATTTGCGATGGAGAATACTTCCTAACACATTAGCCGTATGAACCCCTAAACGATCCAAACTTTGCTCTTTCAGATAAACATGGAACTGCCTGTGGCCCTCCCGCGTCGTAAGCATCTTACTGTTTGTGTAAGGCCGGGTTCAGACTGTTGCCGCAACTGTCGTAATACCTTTAAAGAATGACGTCACTTCACGTCTCAGTCAACCGAACTGCGTGGCATGCCATTTTTTTTACGTGCATAGGTCACTTTTTGCGTCGGTAGTGTGAACATAGGCTAACACACAAGCCCAATCTGCTCTACCACTGACTCCGGACATGTCCATTGGGCCGTTTAACGTCCGCGTTTAAACGTCGTACCAGCACAACGGACATCCCATCCATCAGTACGCACATGAAACCTATAGCTGCGCATGCACGCCCCACCTCCCTCCTCCCACTATTCTCCCACTACAAACGTGCTTTAGGGGGAAGCCAAAGGGATTCCCCCTAAAAGGGCTTCCCTTAGGCAGCCGTTACCTATGCTTCACGGGAGCGGCGTTTCATGTCCGCGTAGCCCAGTGAGCGAACGCAGCAGCGACGAAAGAAAGAAAACAGAGGAGCGTCTAGCGAAGTGTGAAGTACAGTACGACGAGCGGCTACGGCGTCATCTCTCTCACTGCCTATCCCTCACACACGTCTCATGCGTCGCCACCAAGGAGCGCCCTCCCCCTGACACTTTCCCCAGACGCTGTTCCATCCTCTGCTAATTGAAACCATGCGACGTTTGCGCGGCGTGGGAGGTTCAAACACGATATGCCATAACACGTTCGCTTTGCCTTGTCCGGGGCTAATCCGAACCACGTGACATTTGCGCGGGAGGTTCGAACACGATTTGCAGCATGCTGGCCGCATGCGGCGGTGCACTGCGAGGTAGCAGCAGAGTAGCGCACGCCGCCGTACGTTCGCTGATCACGCGAACACTTCCTGGGAAGCAGCAGAAATGCGCCCTGACCGAGAAGACTGCAGTTCGCGCTGCGTACAAATTTCCTATGAGGCAGTGTGGTAATCGTCAGTGCATTTTTACGCCCATCCGTGCTTCTGTTTATTTTCCCCAATCATCTGATAACCGCACTACCGCCGTTAGCTGGCGACTGCGCAACTTGAAAAAGGGACATCGGTGGAGGCGAGGGTGAAAATAGTTGTGGAAGATGTGTCAGCGGGGGTGAGGAGGAACCCCGGAGCGGCGCCGAGTAAATCGTTGACACCGAAATGAAAACTGGGGGGTTAGACATATACTGCTTTGCAGTAAAACGCAAAAATAGGAGAGTGCTATCGGTTACACAGGGCACTAAAATAAAATTTAAATACAAGAAGTACGGAACGCATGAAAATGTACAGTAATGATTTGTTCAACAAAAAAATTGTGCAAATTTTTAACAAAAGATGGGGGAGGCGTAGAGACAATTTCCTCTGGCAAACCGTTCCACTCATGCGTGTTCCTTGGAAAAAAGGCGTATTTGAATGCGTTGATCCTGGACGGGTATTCATGCAGTTTTAAAGAATTGTCAGTACGCGGTGGCACATAGGTAGGTTGTCTTGTGTACTGTTCCTTGTTGATGCCTGTTCTGTTCATAAATACGCTGTAAAATAGGGACAGTCTTAGGTATTTTTGCCGGTCAGCTAGCAGAGGCCACTGTAATTTTTTTTGTGCGAAAGATTGCCCTATGGCATAAGAAAATATTCTCCTACGGCATAAGAAAACACTGCACCCGTAGCGCGCAGGAATTCAAGAAGAGACCGGTGCTGGGGCGCCCATATCCAGTGGTTTAGATCTGGGGGTCTGCCAGGATGGAGCCTTGTGCCTCGGAGGTGCTGCGTTCGGGTGTTTCTAAGGCCTGGGCAAGTCCAGAGCAAATGCTCAGCGTCAATCCTGAACGAATGTCGGCTGATCTTAGGGTGAAGTTATAATTGCTATCCACACAGCGTGCTGCTCGTGCCTGTGCACGCCCTAGGGCTTCTATGTTTGATTTTGTTGAGGGGTCCCAGGCACTGCAAGCATATTCTAATATGGGACGCACATTGGACATGTATGGTGTTTCTTTCAATTTAGTTGGTGCCCGTCTGAAATTGCGACTCAAAAAATTTAGCACGTGACTAGCCTTTAATGTTAAGTAATTAATATCAGCGTTCCAAAACAGGTTGCCAGAAAAAATGAGCCCTAGATATTTATATTCTGCTGCAACAGGCAAGGTAGCCCCGGCCATTACGTCATTTGAAATTCTAGGCTGTTTTTTGTTCGTAAATCTCACCAATTTACACTTCGACAGATTTAATGTCATTCTCCACCAATCACACCAAGAAACTACAGAGTTCAGGTGATTCTGCAATTGAACGGTATCCGCTTCACAGGTAATGTTACCGTAAATGCAGCAAACATCAGCGTGCAATCGAACACGGCTAGAGATATTGTTACAGATATCATTTATAAAAATGAGAAAAATCAGGGGCCCCAAAACAGACCCTTGCGGCACTCCTGACAATACACCGACGCTTCATGAGCACACACCGTCAAGAATCACGCACTGCTGTCTTTCAGAAAGGTACGCATCGATCCACATCAGAAGGGCATTGGGTATGCCAAGATACGAATCTTTTGCAACAACAACACATGTGACACGGAATCAAATGCCTTCTGGAAATCCAGAAATATGCAGTCAACCTGAAGGCCTGAGTTAATGGAAGCTACAAAGTCGTGCGTAAACTCGGCCAGTTGTGTATCGCACGGAAAACCCGCCCTGAAACCGTGTTGCAATGGGGAAAAGAAGTTATTACTTTGTAGATGGTTCATTAAGTTTGTGTAAATGATATGTTCGAGTGTCTTGCAGCACACGCTTGTGAAAGAAATAGGCCTGTAGTAACACTTTTTTGTTTTATCCCCGCTTTATAAACTGGAGTTACGTTGGCATTTTTCCAATCAGCTGGTAAAACGCATTGTTTCAGCGACGTTTTGTACATGAGTGTTAAAAAGGGTGCGAGAGACACTACCCAGTTTTTAAAGACGACGTTGGATATACAATCAGGACCAGGAGCAGATTGAACATTTAATATTTCCAACAAGAGCACGACGCCACGTTGGGAAATTTCTATCTCGTTCATTTGCGGGAGCACGCCAGCAAGTATGTATTAAAACCCTCAGCTTTGGCTTCCGTGTTATACTCGTAAATTACCCCGTACATGATGTCAAGAATAGTGGATCTAGAAATACTTTTATCTTTCAAGTATTTCCACACTTCCTTAGGCTTGCTTTTAAGTTGCTCGCCTAGATCGCAAGGGTACATTTCTTGTGCTCTGCACATAGCTTTTGTCACCATTTCGCCTATCTCTTTCATTTTTGAAAGCAACTCAGGATCAGGCACGCGGCAATACTTCCGATACAACCGATTCTTTCTATTTATATTAACCTCCTTTGTGACATTTGGGAGCGATAGGGGACCACCTGCACGGCTGCTTCTCGCCGTGACGGAGACACCGATCGTGAGAAACTTCCAGGAGGAGGAATCAACTTTTACTGAGCCCAAGAAATCGGTGGTGCGCGCTGGCACCAGACGGGGTGGTTCCCTAGTTACGGGACCCATATGTTCCCAGCAGCTCCTGGCCCCTGTCTGTCAGTGCGAGCTGAGTCGGCAGGGCGGGGCTGGTCAACAAGGTCTCCCATCGCTCAAGGGGTTGGGGATTGGGGGTGTTGTGGGGAAGGGAAAGAGGGGGGGGGGTCTTGAGTTCTGTACACTGCCAAGATGTGCGGCAGGGTGCCCCTCTCTCTTTTGCAAAACGGACAGAGCGTATCGTGTACCGCACGGTACATGCGGTTCATCAGTACGGGATGCGCAAGCGATCCCGCCTGCGCTCGACGCAGGATCGTCTGTTGCTGCCTAGTCAGTTTGAGGTGCGGTTCCGGCAGTCTGCACCTCTCCTCTCGGTACATCCGGGTAATGTCGCGAAAGCTGGTAACCGGGTGCGGTAGCTCTTCCGGCTCGTTCTCAGCCCGGATTGACATCTCTCGGGCATGGTAGTCGGCGATGGTGTTGCCTGCTACCCGCGAGTGAGTCGGGCTCTTCCCGGTGGCTTGCACTTGGATAGAATGGCTCGGGCCGCGGAAGAGATTACCCCCCTGCGGAAGCTTCCGTACGCTGTCATTGAGTCGGTGACCACGGTGTCCACGCATGGCTGTGCGAGTGCCAGGGCCACGGCCACTTCCTCGGCAACTGCGGGGTCTGTTGTCTTCAGGGACGCGCTGACGATCAGCCGGTCTCTGGACGTAACTACCGCCGCTGCACGGTCGCTGTGTTTTCGGAGCGAGGCGTCCGCGTAGAGGACCCTGGGGTTCTCTTGCAGCTTCCGGGCCATTGCTTTTGCCCGCGCGGTGCGCCTCTCGTCGTCCTTGCCCGGCGTCATGTTCCGGGGAAGGGGTTTGGTCAGAATGCTCATCTTCCAGTCTTCCGAAAGGGCTGCCTTGATGGGTACTGGCTCGATCTGCCAACCTATCTTGCGTAGGACGGCTCGCCCGTGCTCCGTGTGACTGAGCCGGATTCTCTGATTCGAAAGGTGGGCTTCGATGAGCTCCTCCACCGTGTTGTGGGCGCCCATGTCTAGCAGTCTTTGCGTGGACGAGTATATGGGAATGCCGAGTGCTTGCTTCGTTGCCTTGCGAAGCATCGTGTTTAGGGTGTCCCTATTCGCCTTCGTCAGCTGGAGATACGGGGCGGAGTAGGTAACCCGCGACACGACGAAAGCGCGTACCTAACTTCCAGAACGAGATGGTAACGTGATGACAGCTCCTGCCAGCAGCACTTGCGCCTCGTCCGTGCTGCCCCAAGATGCCACAGTGTGGGCATCTGGTGACTGCGGTCGGCCGGTATTGTTCCACCCACTCATCGATACTGGGAGCCAACGAACCTACGTGCGCAGTGACCTGTGTCGTCAGCTGGCCCTGCCTGGTTCTGGAGTGGAGGACTTGGCCGTGTTCACTTTTGGCAGCTCGAACCGTCCGCCATCGTACCAGTGCCGGAAGGTGGCGATAACCTTACGAAGCCGCTTTAAATCGAGTCCTGTTACCCTCGATGCTCTTTAAATCCCAGACGTCTTCACGGTAAAAGGTCACCCATGTAAACCGAAGTGTAAAGCTGCTTCGCGACTGCAGTTTTCTCGTTGCCGATGAACCCCACGAAGGGCAGATATAAACACCGAGTATAAGCGTTCTGGTGGGTCGCGAGCGGACGCATCGAGCGCATCAACGACAGCCTTGGCGCTGTTGAGGCAGTGTTTGGCTGGGTTCTTCAGGACCCGTACTGAAGTACCGACAACCACTTGGTGAGGAGCAGCAGCACAAACGCTTCGTTCTTGTATTGCGTTGATGGACAGGACGAAAGTTGCCAAATGTGGAGATTGGATGCCATAGGGATAACGGACGCGCCTGAGAAGACTAAAGCCGGAGATCACGATGCGTTAGTGAAGTTTCGGAGTGGACTCTACAAAGAAGATGGTCGATACGTCGTGCCACTTATTATCGAAACGCCATACGAGCACTAACTGGGCTGTCGTGGAGAGCAGACTACGACGGCAGCTACAACGCTTTGAAGATCAGCCCAATATTCTAGAAGAGTACGACGCAGTCATCAGCGAATACTTCAAGGAAGGTCATGCTGAGCGAGTGGTGCAACGGGATGACCCCGAGAAAACAGTTTACTTCCTCCCTCATCACGCTATTGTCAGAAGGGAGGCAGTAACGGCGAAGGTTCGCGTGGTATTTGATGCTTCGTCGCACGAGAAAGGCGAGCCATCCCTTAACAACGTGCGGGATAAAGGAGCTAAGCTCGGGCCCGAGCTGGTGCAGTTACTTTTGCAGTGCAGGTGCTATCCTGTCGTCACGACTGCTGATATCCGAAAGGAATTTCTACAGATATCGATTCGTCGAGAGGATCGTGACGCTCTGCTCTTTCTGTGGACTCATCGGCTGCCGAGCAGCGAGCATCCCAGTTCGAACATAGTTGAATGGCGAATGAAAAGGGTGCAGTATGCGGCCTCGTCCAGCCCGTTTCTTTGGCAGCTACCTTACACCATCATCTCGAAACGTGGAAAGACCGGTATTCAGAAATATAAGCTCGGCTACAGCGATCCTTTTACGTCGACGACCTTGTTATCCGCGCATTTTAGGGAAAGAAAGCGCTGGATATTTATGAGGCATGGAGCTATCCCCATTGTCAGCGATGCCAGCATGAACTTCGGAAGTGGTGCTCGAACCCCAGCGTACTAAATGACTGTTTCGTCGTGGGCTCAATTTCTGTACAGAACGCTGGAGAAAGCAAGCCAACTTCGAAGATGCATGGGCTGCACTGGGATCACGTGGCAGGCGACATAATACTGACAACTCAAACCGTGTCTTCCCAGGTTTCAAAACACCCATACACCAAGCGAACTGTGCTACAAGCTTTTGCACGGCTTTTCGATCCTCTAGGCATGATACGCCCTTCCCACGTACGAGCTAGACTGATATTTCAACGTCTGTGGCGACACATCTGCGCATGGGACGATCCGTTACCTCAAGACGTTGTAGAGCCGTGGATAGCGTGGTTAACAGAGCCCTGTCTGCTCTACGACTTTGCAGATGCGTCGGCTACCCAGAATCGCAGGACTGTGCAAAATTGGAGTTGCATTTTTTGCTGACACAAGCCCTATAGCCTATGGAGTCGCTGTTTATGTCCGGCAACAACTCGCGGACGACAGCTTTACCACAAAGCTTCTTGTAAAAGCCGTGTCGAGCCACTGAAGGCTGTTTCCCTACCTAGACTGGAGCTACAAGCATGTCTTCTCGCTTCGAGGCTGTGGGGGTACATACGACAAGTTAGGAGTTTGCCGATTGTCTTGCTTCATTCTGGACAGATTCGGCGATAGCGCTGCACTGGATTTTTGGGGACACAAGTCGCTGGGAGACCCTTGCAAGAAATCAAGTCATGGACAATCAACAATTATAAACAGGTTGTCTCTGGAGGCACTGTATGAGTGCTCTATAAATCCGCTGACTTGCTTACACGTGGATAGTCGGCTCTGTCTCTAACGCGAAAGACGATTTGGTGTGGTTACGACGTCCTGAAGAGGACTGGCCTAATACAACTTTCCCACTTGTGCCAGCGAGTGACCTGTCTACGGAGCTTGCATACGCGTGCCCAGCTGAGTCGTTTGAGTGCCGGAAGCTCAGTTTGCCGGGCTTCCTGTACTCGATCCCTATAGTCGCCTCTCCAGGGTAGTGAGAGTGACGGCGTGTGTTATGAGGTTCCACCGCAATGCCGCCCTAAGCAAGCCATCAGTTTCTGGCCCGCTCCAAGCAACGGAAATTATCGAGGCATAACTGTACTGGTTGCGACTCCTTCAGCACACTGCCTCTCCCTCCGAGCTCGCAGCACGCCGTGGAGGCCAGCCACTTCTCTCGAGCTCCAGGGTGCTGACTCTACAACGTGATATCGACGAGGAAGATCTGCTTCGAGTGGGCGGTCGGCTACACGAACTAGATATCTAGACAAAACAACCAGTCTTGTTACCTGATGGTCTTGTTAATAACAGTCTTGTTACCCGACTGTTGATCAATGCAACGCATGTCCGCTTTCTACACGCGGGTGTTCAGACTACGCTGGTCGACCTCCTTTCATCATTCTGGATTTTGAAACGACGTAGGACCGTCCGAAATGTACTGATGTCTTGTCCACCGTGCCGCCGTAGGCACCTACGTCCTGAGTTCACACCTATGGCACCATAGTCAAGGGATCGCCTATCATCTGATAACCGCACTATACGCCTCGGGCGCTGCCTGTAGGGGCGCCACTGAAATCCCCCTAGTGGCCCGCTTCAAAAGTAACCGCGGTAGTCTCCGGCCCGCTCACCACTGTCGCCGCTGCTATTGCGACACGTTCACGACTGAGATTTACCGTTTGTATGCGTTGGAAATGCATATTTACGGGGAGCAGTTCCTCTTTTCGCAAATGTGGTGTGTTTATGAGAGTGTATACATATTTCTGCCGCGACCTTAGTGCGGTACATTCGGTCCGGACGTATAAGCGCCAGGCATGTGTCACAGGGCGGCGTCCTGAAACCGGCTTATGCGTGGAGCTAATTGTAATTCCACTGCCCGGAAATTTACTAACAGTATCTCCGTAAGCAGTCCTTCTTCAGATGGTCATGCCGCGGCTTTACACTACTTTGAAAATCGGTTCTGTGTGCTTACATAATCTAGCGGAGCACTCGCAGCTGACTTCAGGTATTGATCACTACCGTTGACAAGCCAGTGTGGCATAAATTGCGCATATCTTCCTTCTTGTTGGACAATTTTTAAATAGTCATAAACGTTCGAACCTCGTAAAGCGCTGGCGCTTGTCATACATCTCCCCGTTGTTGAGCGCAAAGAAAACTGCAGGTACATTTCAGGCAAAATCTGTGTATTTTTCCGGAAGCCCCGCGTTCATTTATTTAAAGGAGTACTGACACCAAATTTTGACGCCTAAAAAATGATATAAATGGCTTCAGTAGTTTGTACAGATGCCTCACAGAAATTTTTGCAGCGATCCGAGGCCGGAATCACATCTAAAATCGATTTTGATTGTCCCGGCCACGAGCTTCCACAAATCGGCAGCACTAGGGAAATCGCTTTCGGCGTGACGAAACATCGGCCTGCTCGTCTGGCCGGTTCAGGGTGACGTCATATAGTCGTTTTCGGAACCGGAACCGATATCCTGCGCTGCTGTTGTCGGTGGTATTCGTTTGGGCAGGAGACGTGGGCGTAGCTGTGTGAGCAATGCTTGTAAACTTTGCGTGTTCGACGTCTTTGCTCTTCAGTTCGTGGCCGGCGCATGGTGTTCCCTTGCACTGGTGCCGAAAACTGCGCGGTGCCGGCACCGCGCGGTGCGCGATGTCGACGCTCGCCGCGGCGGCGGTGCGCGTCGCCGAGCTCGCCCTAGTTGTGCTATGGCAGGCTCGCGGAATGCGAAGTACTGCTCGTGGAAGCCTGTCCGAGCAAATCGACGGCGACGCCAAGATGCATTATTTTCCACGCGACGACATGCAGCGCTAAACGTGGACTGAGTTCGTGCGCGGCGGCGGCCGCAAGTACTGTCCCCCAAGCCAGCGGGCTCGGCGTTGCTCTGGTCAGCTTGGGAGTTTGGAACTTTAGGCTTAGTATTGTGTCGACTATTTGATCGCTGGTATCTGTACAACTTCGAATGACCATCCCTTACACAACTTTTCACCACACTATCAGCCCCTTTTTCGAATATGGAGCTTTATTTTGGCGATAATCTCAGTTTCAGCGATCGGTGACCAAGACATCTGCAGTGGCCTGTTTTGATTCTAGCGCGCAGGTGGCGCCATCTTTCGGTCGCTCGCCGCACCGCGGTGCCGGCAGTGCTGGGTCGGGGCGCCGAACGTCCGCTTCCGGTCAGCGTAGGCTTACCATAGCGGCAAATATCTGAACACCGCTTTTAAATTCACCGCTGATAACAACCCCTAGCACAATTTTTCAACACACTAACATCTACTTTCTCGCATGTGGAACTTCTTTTTCGCGATCAGATTGATTAGAAGAGTGGCGACAAGCTGTTGCTAACACGGTCTGCGCCGGTTCGAGCCGCCGTGATATTAAAAAACGGACGACGGCGAAGACATCGCTGGCCTAATCGCCTGGCCAAATAAAGTTGTTCTGTCTGTCGGGTGGCAGCGACTCATCCGAGTCTGACGATTCAGACGACATGTCGACTGCGCGGGCGAGTGCGGACCATGTGCAATCGTAGCAGACGAAGCGCGAACGTACCTGACGTCACGGGTGAGACCGTGACGTAAGGCTGGCCCGCTTGCAGGCTGGCCTTCGAACGGCCATTTTCCCGCGCGTGGACCAAATTTGAAACTGGTTGCAATAAACGTGCTATAATTAATTCTGTGTTGGCGGCTGACGGCTTCCGGTTCGATTTTCGTAATCACTGGGCCAATAGGTATTCTTTACAGCATAAAAACTGAAAGCGAGAAATTTCGTGTCAGTACTCCTTTAAAGCAGCCATGAAGAGAAAACACAAGTTTGGTTCATTCGAAAGATTGCCTCGTTAGAACCATACTGACACCACTTTTAACACAAACTTCGCTCAAATAAGCGACATAATTAGGAAAAAAGGGAATGACCATGCGACCCACCAGCTCATTTCCCGCAACAGAACCTATGATGTCACACGAGAATACTCTGCGATTGGCGGAGGCCGGCAAAAGCAAACGCAAGTTAGGCAGGGCTTACCAGTTTGCATAGTGAGCTATATGCCCCTTAAACATACTGCACATTCCTTTTATGACACTAATGACGGTGGAGTAAACGTTTGAAGTTCCGAATAAACACGCAAGCGTGTATGCCAATGCGTACGAAACTACCGCCAGCCGAACTCGACATCTCGCCGTCGCCACCGTCGACAGACGAATTTTCGGGTTCGAGGCTGTTCGGGGCCAACGAACTTTCCCAGCACGTACAGCCGCGACCTTGCTTGGTATGTAATCCCTTCACAGGAGGTTGGCCGTCATATCGCCGAGCAGCAAAGGTAAAAATAGAAACAAGGGAAGTAAGGAACAGCAAGCAGCGACGAGATAGTGACAGTCAGTCGTCGCAGAAGTTTCGGAATTGGCTTGCTGCTGTTATTAGGAGCTCGTTTCCAGTTTACAACCACTGAAAACTTCAGTTTGTTCGAGTACTTTACAATGAAATTTCGTTGCTGCGTTTTGAAATGCCCATGTAGTACGGGCAAATCGTCGAGGGAGTGCGACATCCCCGCCGGTGAGGAGATCTCCTTTCATGTGCTGCCCAAAGACGAACTTCGGCGAAGCAAGTGGCTACGTTTTGTGAACTCTGCAAACGGAGGAGAAAGAGAGCTAGAGGAAATACGAGTGCGCTCGCTTCATTTCCAAGGAAGTGATTACGGCATGGACCCTTACGTTAGCTCACTCCTGGGACATGCTGGCGCTCGTCGCCGACTTCATCAAATCGCCGTCAAAGCGCTCTGACCTTCGGGGAAAAAAAGCCGTACACATCGCGCATTGACGCTCCTATCTTTCTGGTCGAGCTCGCGCGAACGGCTTTCCATACACGACACCAGCCAACTGGCATAAGCGATACTGCTACTGAAATTGAACTATTATTAACCGTAATAAAAATACCGCACATACGTACCAGTCTGTATGCGTCCGTCGCGACGGGGCTGACGAGGCAGCGGTGCCGATGGCTGGGCGTTCGTCTGTTGTGGCTATCGCGGAATGGTTGCTTTCCGGTCCGTCCGCGTATCCCACAACTCCTGCCGCTCGTGCACTTAGAAGCATTGAGCGTTCAGGTGGTGTGAGGTTGTTAAATGCAACCCCGAGCTTCTCGGCGAGAGTTTTTTTCTCCGGATCAGGCGATTCCATGATTAGGGCTGCGGGTGCACTAGGCTTTACTAGTATTTTTAAAATTGCCACCGTCTCGGTTTCGGCACGAGTTCCGGTTCCTGTTTGATTCCCGCGTGTGGGTGCTATATGGAGTCGACATACTAAGTATCTGTTTCATGGACCGGCTCGTATGACGCCATTGTTCACGTCACGAAATGTGCAATTTTGCGGGAGATTTAAAATTTTGGCTTAAATTGCCTTATTTCTCAGTGAATAAAGCATCATTTGCTTCCGGGAAAGCGCTTAGGGTACTATGACACACCTAATCTTTCGAATAAAACAAACTTTTGTTTTCTCTTCATGGCTCCTTTAAGAACACTTGTTGGGGTGGTTTTTACGATAGTAAGCGAGAAAAGCGGCCGGCCGCGCAAGGAAAAAATGGCGCGTTCCAAACGAAGCAGCAAGGCTTCAGCCGCGCAATGAAGGAATAGCGCGTTCGAAATGGCGCGGAAAGGTTCCAGCCACGAAAGAAAAAAATCGTTCGAATTGCCGCAGGAAGGCTCCAGCCGCGCAAGAAAAAAATTAACGCCGTTCCACTCAACGTGAAAGCTTTGGGAAGTGCAGAGCAGTGGTTCGTCATAATGGGCTGTACCGCCGTTATCCGCTTACTGCTACCACCTCGTGCAATTCAAATTTCCCGCCTTCGCAGTGTTAGCATGCCCCGCTGTTCCCGCTGGCGCCTGAAACTGTATCTCCCCGCACGTGCCTGCGTTGCACTGCCACGTTTTGCGTTTACTATCGTAAAAACCAACCCGACGGGCGTCCTTAACTAAAGGAACGCGGGCGCTGCCGGTTAATTACGTATATTTTTCCTCAAATGTACCTATAGTTTTCTTTGCGCTAAACAACGGGAAGATGTATGACAAGCGCCAGCGTTTCACGACTTTTCGAACGCTTATGACTATATCAACCGCTTGGCTTTCGAAGCCTACCCGCCGCGTTGGCTCAGTGGCTAAGGCGTTGCGCTGCTGAGCACGAGGTCGCGGGCTCGATTCCCGGCCGCGGCGGCCGCTTTTCTGATGGAGGCGAAAAGCAAAAACGCCGTTGTGTACGAGATTTCGGCGCACGTTAAAGATCCCCAGGTGGTCAAATTAATCCGGAGCCCTCCACTACGGCGCGCCTCATCGCCTGCGTTGCGTCGGCGCGTTAAACCCTACAATCAATCAATCTTTCGAAGCCTCTGGAGTACGCCGCGAACAACAGCGTTACCCCGAAACGCCGCCTTGGTGCTCTATATACTTGGGTCGAGCGAGCGAGCTTATAGGACGATAAGGCGAGCGCCTAAAGTGTTCTGCACTTAAAAAATGGCTTGTTCGAAATGAGCAGAAAGGCTCCAGCCACACAAGAAAGAAAGAGATTCGTACAAAAAACAGACGCAAAAACAGATCCAGCATACAAATTAACGCAAGCACAAAAAGAACAGACCCCCGCTGGCGCCGTATCAGGCAGGGGGCGCGCGACCATTGCGAAGGCGGGAAATTTGAAATGCACTGGGTGGCCGCAGTGAGCGGATAACGGCGCTGCAGTCCATTATGGCGAATCACTGCTCTGCACTTCTGACAGCTTTCACATTCAATCGGACGGCATTATTTTTTTAGAGAATCGATCAGTCATGTGTCTTGGCGGTGACTTATGTGGGCGGCGAAAAAGTGCAAAAGCATGATCGTAGGCCGTTAAACTAATAGAGAGATTGCCGGAAATTGTGGAGTATCCACTACTGCGTCCATTATTTATTTGAAGTTTGCAGTAAAATTGGTACCGTTTACCGGGACAAGGCAGTCATTTTAAGGAAGCAAGTATATTTTGTCTTCATGGCCCCTTTTGTCAACCAAGCGATTTTTAAAATTTTCCCATCACTTGTTCAGGAATTGTTTCGTTGCGTTGCCAATAGCAGCAAAAGTGGCTTTGGCATAGTCGCAAGTACCTTTCGCTTTGTTCAGTGAACGAATGGAGGGAACGTTCAGCGGGACAGATGCGCAAAACAGAGATTTGTAATATCTCAAGGCGCATATGCTAACATTTGAAGCGTTGTCGGCGACACTGGGACGTGAATTCGATCCCGGCCGCTGCAGTGGCTGCGTTTTCATGTGGAAGTGGAAAGCAGAAACGCCCGTGTGCCGAGATTTTGGCGCAGTTTCAAAATCGCAAAGTGGGTGAAACGGATCCGCTGCCCGGCACTACGGCTGGCCTCAAAGCCAAGGTGCAGCTTTGGAGCGTTAAACCTCACAATGAATCGAATAAACTTGAGAAAGACGTTCATCTTGGCAGAGCTTGTGTTAAGTAAGAGTAGGCGCATGAGGATCGGAATGCAGAGAATCCCGATGGCGTTGTCCCAGTCATATACAGGCAGTGCCAAGTTAATGTGGGGAAATTAAAATGGCCAAAAATAATGCTGGATGATTTAAACCGCATGATTTTTCGAAGCCCCAGCGTGGCTCCCTGACCACGGTACAGAATGCTCTACTTGGGTTCGTTATCTCGCTGCGCCGCCTGATTCCGGCAGTCGCATAGACCATTAGTGATCGCATAGCCCGTTAGCGAGCTAAGACGAGAAGGCGAGCCCATGAAGTGCTCGGCGCTGAAAATGGTCGTGGCACTTTCTACCAGAGCATTAACCAGTTACTTGTCACAGTATACAGTAGATACGTCCTAAAAACTAACTGGTCATGCGTAAGTAAAGAACTACGCGTGGCAAGTTGAATCGGCTGAGCGCGCAGTTCGACACGCACAGATCACGCTAAAACAGCAACTAAATTGAGCACGAAAACCAACGGGATGCACGAGGAGAGTGAGTGTAACTTAGTTACCTCATAAATACATCCGAGTCTTCTTGCTTTTATAGCCAGCACCGGAAAGTCCTCTGGTAGAGTCAGTGGGCGTGTCGCAACCATCAAATATTTAGCGGTAATTTTAGAATTATGCATTTTATGCTATTATATAGAAGTCAGCATTTGGATTTGCAAAAACGCTTTAATCGTGATTTGGAATGTAGTAGTTATTATGTTCAATAATGCATATAAATGCTAGTATCAACCAAGCAGCACTTACTACGTGCATCGTAGTAATGATGGCATTTAGGCTATCCTTACTACAAGATTATTGGCAAGACGTACGTGCCGGGCTGGGAGTATAAAGTTCGCAAGGAGTTAGTAAATACAGCCCCTTACTACCTTTCTACTGCCATTTTTGTTAAGGGCCCCTAGTTCCGTTTGGTCGTATTACTAGGATCCGAACATGCCGTTAACACGCGTGACAACTGTTTTAGTACTGGACAAAAGAGAGTTTCAGAATAGCGTACGCAGCCATACGCACAAAAATTCACAGCATATCCACGGGGTGAATGATGATGAGTGGGCGAAGCTCCTGAGGGGAAATCATCGGTAAAACCGTGACTCTTCAGTGAAAGTTCGCCCACTACATCTGTGTCCGAACGTAACGTCTAGAAAGTCTCGCTTAAACCGCGCGTCGGCACCTTGCGGCTGAGCTCGCCTGATGCGTTTTGCAGACGCCTCACGAGCTCTCACTGCATCGGGGTGTGCCTGCCGATACGCGCGCTTTCTCGCCGCTTCCCGTTCTCTGACGTTTTGGAGATCCTCTTCGCGCCGCAGCCGTGCCGCTTCGCGTACGGCAGGGTCCTCGCGTCGTTGCCGTGACGCTTGGGCCTCTCATTCTCGAACGCTGGGATCTTGGCGGCGTCGTCGCGCAGCCAGACGACACGCTTCGTCCTCCCGCTCTCGTACGGCAGGATCTTGGCGGCGGCGTCGCGCAGCTTCACGGAGCGCTTCTGCCTCGCGGGCTCGCACATCTGCAGCCTTATCCATCGGGCGACTCCGAGCGCGCGCCAACAGCGAACGTATTTTATTACAACGCTCCCTATCATCTAGTAAACAATCCAAGAACTAAACTAGAGGTAGCCACGCCATCTAGTAAACAATCCAAGCGCATCTTTTCATCATATACAAGTACCGCCACCTAGTAAACAATCCAAGAACTAAACTAGACGTAGCCACGCCATCTAGTAAACAATCCAAGAACTAAACTAGAGGGGGCTACATACATACGTCGAGGATGGACAGACCCACGCCCTAAAAAGCTTCGCCCCTAAAAGTTAGCTCACGCTATTTCTTTGCGTCGTTTGCACGGCGCAAGCGCCGTACGCTAAGCCGGTACGCTAAGACGAGCAGGCGCTATTTCAGCAAAATAGCGTGCGTACGCGAGGCCACTTGCGTTTCCAACATGGCGGCAAGTAGTGGGACAAACATCCAGGGTTCAGTTCTTATGTGGACAGTAATTTGCTTCCGATGGACCAAGTTCTTTGCTCCTGTATTTTTAAATATGTCGCGTGGTTGGCATGTCGCCCTCGCGCAGCTCTGTATCGTCGTGACATCGCTCAGTGATCGAACGAAGCTTTGTAGCCGGCCAGCGACCGAAGCTGTGTGTGTGTTGTGGACGCGTTCGCTTCGCAATGAAACGCGACGTTGTGCTTCTGCAGGTGGACAGTGCTTCCCATGCTCAGGATTATCTTTCTCGAGTGACGTACGACTCAATCTTGCATCGGGTAAGTATTCTGTGCGCGGCTAAAAGCCTTCTTGGTCTGCGTGCCAGAGTTAAGTGACTTACTGTTCGTCCGCGCAAACCGCGAGAGGTGAGTGCCGAATATACCGCGGGCAGTAGGAGGCAACCGATCGCCTGTCAATCGCGGTTCAGACTTGCAACGCATGGCGTGACGTTGTGTTCATTTTTAAGGCATCTCTGGATTGTTCTGAAGTTGAATAAAATGAATGCGTCAAACCCAGGCATTCGGTTCAGGGCGTTCAGTAAGATTGCACCAAAGAAGCGCCACGGGGCTTTACCGCTTTGTTTATGGAACGCACTCAGGTACGACAAAATTATTATCATGTTATGCCCGTTTGTATGCCCTTGTTTGGACATTGGTACCGATTCCGAATACTGGTAAGCCACCCGATCAGCTCCCTAATTTGCGTCCAATACCCTTGACGTGCACCCTGTTCAAACTGTGGGCGCGCATGCTGGCAACCCGGCTTCAATGGACACTTTCCGGTGGTATCACCCAGCGCAGATCGGGTTTAGGCCTTGTCTGCGTACCGAGGATGGGCTTGACACCTACTCGTCAATGATGCTACTTGGCGGCCGATCACACAAGGTGCGCACAGTGCTTGCCATGGACATACAAAAAGCACACAACGTTAGCCACCGAGCCATCTTGGAAATTCTCCAAGGCCTTCTTCTCCCGGACAAGATTTGCTCGTTCCTCCAGAACTTTCTCACAAAAAGATATTTTCGGTTCGCATTGGTGGGACAAGTTACGGTCACTTGACGCCTGTCCGCGGAGGGCCTCAGGTATCTGTAATCTAGCCCTTCTTTGTTAATATTATTATGTTACCGCTTGCCTGGAATCTAGGCTGTATGCCTGACATCCACTTTCTGGTGTGCGCGGATGATTGATTGATGATAGGGTTGAACGCGCTGGCGCAACGCAGGCGATGAGGCGCGCCGTAGTGGAGGGCTCAGGATTAATTTTGACCACCTGGGGATATTTATAATGTGCGCCGAAATCTCGTACACACGGGTATTTTTTGCTTTGATTTTGCAGTGTGGACTGCACACTCAGACCTGATTCGGCAAACGGCGTGCCTCCAGCAAGCCTTGTCTGACACGCACAAATGGTGTGAATATGGTGCACAAATACGTTCCGTCGAAAAGGCAGCTATTGTGCCTGTGGCCGTCGCCGACTGGAGGTGTCTCCAATCACATTATAACTCGGCGGCAGACCTGTACGCACTGCCACCTCACTTCGCGTGCTGGGATAAGACATTTATGCGTGTGGATCAGCGTCTATGTGTCTACGTTCCGCTCGCCTAAAAGCGGGAAAGATGCTCCACCTCATCCGACGCATCTCACAGACGTCTGGTGGCTCCTGTTTCAAAACGGCCCGTCTATTGGTGCGGTCCAGCCTCGGCTTGTTTACCAGGCCCAATTCCAAAGCCTGAACCAGTCGGAGTGGGCTCGACTTGAGGCCATTAACCGAGCCACAATGCGTGTCATTACTTGCCTCCCTAGGATAACACCGATCCCTGCTCTTCAGGCTGAAGCTCGAGTTAACACCTTGGGTGAGCTTGTCCATCCGCGTCGGTCCCCCCGCATGCATAAACTCTCCTTTGTTGCTGAGGCAGCGGCGTTGGGTAACCGCATATGGGTCGTTCACTACCCAAATCCCCAGCCTGCGTTGTGACAATCGATCCGACGGGAATTATGACACACTTCGGTCGCACAAGAACCAATGGCAGAACCAAATGCAAGAACCAAATGCCTGCACCACCCAAGGTGGTGCAGGCATTTATTTATTTATTTATTTATTTATTTATTTATTTATTTATTTATTTATTTATTTATTTATTTATCTATTTATTTATTTATTGCACCCACAAGGCCAAGGGCATTACAGAGGGGAGTGGGGACTGATGTAGGAGGAGCAATACATAAAAAAATGAAACAGGTGCGGCAGCAACAACAACAGTGCAGGTTCACATTGACACCTTGCATCACATTGTTGACAAAGCAGTGCGGAAGCGCTCGCTGCCTTGGATGCCAGCAATTGGTCCTGGAAGGTGGTTCCATTCGCTCGATGTTCGAGGAATGAATGAATGAAGGCACGTGTTAGTCGGGCAGGTCATAATGCCTACTTTATGATTTGCGTGTTAGTTACCCACGTGTTAGGCAAGTCATAATGCTGGGGCCAAGGACGACGTGCTGACTACAACACTACAATGTCCTTCCCACCCAGAGTCCTGTCAAACGTGCTTCTGCGAAACACGCCCCACCCTGCCGTCTATGCTGGCCGAGCTTACAGCCATCCGTGACGGCTTGCAAGCTCTAACTCCTGCTCTTCATCAAGCCCCTGGAGGTACTACTTAACAAATTTATACAGACTCCACGGCGGCCATATGTGATTTCCGTCGAGTAAATAACAACTCAGCTATCTCGAGTGACATTCATGATATACTGGATAAATTAAATACTCCTGCTGTGCGGCTCTCGTGGGTCCGGAGAAATACGCTCCCCCCTCACATTGCGGCGGATGGTGCCTGCCACCCTGCATTCGTTCCACGACCAGTGCCCCATGAAAGTTCCTCCAAAGGAAAGCTCTTCATCGCGCTACATGAGCTCCAATTCCACCGTGTGGAACTGACCTACGTGCACGACTATCACGCTCCCCTCTCCGAAAAACATGGAAAGCGTCTCCTCATCCTACGCCTAGGAACACCAACCTTCCCTGTGGCACACGGGGATACCATCGCCTAAAGGGGTACTGACACAAACTTTTGAAGGCGAGATAACTTCGCAGATTGATTGGTGGGAACACACATACACCATCTGCAAAATAGCAGCGGTGAATACAGCCTAGAACATATTTGAAATCAATTTTAAGTGTGCGAAACGCAACCGAGCAGCCAGCAGAGGTCCACGCGCTATCGACATCCCGCGGATATTTTGTAAATAAACAACATCCAAACACGTCACGAGTTTGTGTTTGCCGCGTCCGAACTACTGCCGGCGTTTTTCGGCGGCTCGCCCGGCTCGCCGCTCCAATAGGAGGGCCGGAGGGCGGAGCTTCTGCTCTTCACTGTAAACGCAAACTAGCCGGAAATGGAGTTTTAATCAACTAATGTGCACTGAAAAGTACCTATAGCAAAAAATGTACTCCCTAGGCATGATCTAAAGAAGTGGACGAACCTCCATGGTAGTACCGTTGCCCATCCGGGTAGCAAAAGGGAGGATTTAGAACGACTTAACACCATTTGTGAGATGGCGTTCGGTTCCTTGTATACTACCACGTCCACAATAAACGCCCTATCTGAGGTAATCATCTCAACCGGGCGGTCGCCATGTTAGTCTTCAGTTGTCTCCGAGCACCAGCACTTCAACTGTGGCCTAATGCTAATTAGAACGAGTAAGCAGGACGCGACGGTTGCACGCAGCTACAAAACCAATACCGTACGTGCTTCAACCAGCACGATCACAGGCAGAGAGCGCGGCCGTGTTGTCTCAATCTGTTTATTTTGGCGATAGGTGTTGTCAAACTCTGCTGCTAACGAAGAGGCAGTTCTCGCCGTTGCAAACAATCGCAATGCTCATCTGCTTCGCTTGCTTGCGCATACATAGACGATTTAAATTCTCGTGCCAGCGCGCCAACGCACCCGACTGCAGCGACTCAACTTGCCCTGGTGGCACGACTGGCTGCCCGGATGTAAACAACCTCTGTGCTATCAACGCAGCGCGGCCGGTGACTCGGCGCGGCCGGAGCTTCAAGCCTCGCCTTGGGTCGTCGTTTTTTCTTGTTTGTGAAGGACTAGTAGTGCCATTTGGTGAAAGATTTTCATGTGTCCCTGTCACACGAGGAACGGCCGCAAACAGCATTTGGATACGGCGACAGGTGTGGACAGCTCGCTGGTAAGTGGTCTTTCATCAGTCGATGCGTTTGTCAAACGTTTGGATAGGGTTAACAGCGAAGTACCCTGGTACCCGTGCCGCTCACAGCTCGTACACGCACGGGCAAAGAAAAAAGCGCACACTCGTATTATTTTACTTGTTTGTGGGTTTTGGGGTATGCGTTCGCATTCTTTTGTAGGCCGGTTTGTAAGAGGGCATTCGAGGTAAAATCGTTTGTCGCGCGCGGCGTCGTTTCAAAGCAACGTGACGGTTACTTCGTGCTGGCGAAAATCAGCGCAGTCAGACGGAAGCGGCAAGGAAGGTAGAGAGATCGGGAAAGAGGGCGCTAATATATAAAAGAAAGCGTAATGCAAGACGAGAAATATAACACAACCCGCCTGCATTTCTCCGAACTTCAGGACAGAGCCGCACGCGGGTACGTTGTCACAAACTCGAGCGTACGACGCCTAAAAGTACCGTATATTTTTTTTCATTTTTCAACGTGACCTGAGCCACTTATCT
The DNA here is from genome assembly GCF_048455015.1 of Haemaphysalis longicornis. NCBI lineage: Eukaryota > Metazoa > Arthropoda > Arachnida > Ixodida > Ixodidae > Haemaphysalis > Haemaphysalis longicornis. The sequence goes on along the minus strand of NW_027526233.1, from coordinate 10,039,312 downwards.
TCTCATTGCCGCGCATGCAGACCTGATTGTGTCCCTGTGTTTGAGCGCACAGCCATCCTTTTGCGACATAAGAACCAGCAAACGCGAGAAATTGTAGAAGCCAGCCACATCAGAAAAGCTGGTTCCGAATGTATCAGTCATCCCTCTATCGCCCTGCTTAATCGAGAAGTCGCATATTTAGACGCACATTGAGCGCTATTTCGGTGCTTCTTCTGGGAATGCGTGTTGGGGGTGGGGGGGTCTTAATCCATGTATGATGCGGTTATCTTTGCTGATTTGTCGCCTTTCGTGCGCCTCAAAGTTCGTTTTGTGGTTTTGTTGTTACGGTTTTTTTAGTATTTTCGGCTGAGTGCGGCGAGAACTGTGACGCATTGGGGGCGCGGCAATTGGGCGCTTGGGCATATAAAGCTTTGAATTGTGCAATAATAAACTAGTTGCGAGTGTGCGCTTGTGCCGTCTTCATGTGTTCTTGTCCTCGTTAATTTGCGCGCAGTTTATTTTTCGCAATGCATAATTACCAACCCGCCCAACTCGCAACCCTTTTACAGATCCTATACTCCGTAAAAATGAGTTGCCTGTCCTTTTAGGTACGGCAAAATCTCGCGCAGCGCATCATTCTGCCAGGGGGCCATATCCTAATGTCAATGCACACACTATTAAAGCAGCTTGCACTTAATGCGTCACATTGTCTGCTGATAAGCATTTTAGATTCGCCCCTCTCATCATCATTCACTTCGTGGAGATGGCGGGATTTTCTTTCATAGCTTGTTGTCACTGCAGTAAGTAATAGCAGAATCAGTCCTACAAATCACAGAAACGGTTTGTGTCACGTTGAAAATACTCACAGTAACACACTTTGCACCACACGGAGGAACAATCGGTTGCAGTGATGAGGCATAAGGGTAACTTGTTGTTAAAGGGTCATTGAAGGCAACCAGCCAGTCGGTTTCAAACGGAAGTGGGACCTCCGCACACCCATTTCAGCATTGATTTAGTGCCAAGATGCCTTAAGTGCTGAGAAATCGCTGTTCAACTGCTCATCAAACGTGACGCAAACACGACTGCAGTCGCTGTTTGCATCAGGATAAACCGGAAGCAAGTGAAGCAGCGGTGATTAATAGCAGTATACAAGCAACTGAATACAACATTACCACGTACCAAGTAGTTTGGTCAGTTCCGGTCAAATCGCTCGTGCTTCCCCAAACTCCGCTGTCATTTGCCGTTTGAGACCACTAAGCAAAATGTTTCTCCATTGGACCTGTGATCAGTATTTACGCTTCACTGAAGAAAAACATTGGCCTTTTGAGGCCTCGCAAGTTTTGGCGTCGAACGATTTTCTCGTGCGTAGCTCGCATGCTCCCTTGGAAAGCGGTACTGCCACCCCAAGTATGGACGAGTAGCACCATCCAGCGGCAGCCAAGAAAGAAGTTGTGCGCGTCAGGCCACTTAAGCCCTTCCGGTGAAAACGTGTTTTTGCTAGTTTCAACCTTATTTAAAAAAAATGCCAGGTGTAAGAGGGGTATAATAGTGTTCTCCGTGAGCTAATCTATCAACCTAGAGAGACTTGCATTTTAACTTCACTGTCATTTAAAGTTGTGCTCGAGTATATTGTGCGGAAGTAATATCTTTTTTATTGCTGCAAAAGCCACGATGGTTAATGTACAGTGCTCAGCGAATGAAACGCGATACTCGGAGCGCGTGGCTGCCGGTGCTTGTTGCGGCACCGGTGAGCGCTTGTGAAAGCTAGCTGACGCATTGTGGTATACGGTGAGGGTGAGAGCGTTCGTGACGCAGGCTGACTGCATCCGGGAGACAGCCCTTCAGTGTGCGGTTCTTGGCGGCGCCTTAGGGGTGCTACATGCCATGGCTTCAAAGCGCTGCGCCTGCGTGCCGTGCGCGCCACGATAACCCGTCGCGATAAATGCGCGTTCAACTTCTTCACAATGCGAGCGGTGCCAGCTCGCCCAGCTTCGCGGGGCGCGGCGCGGCACGCAGGCGCAGCGCTTTGAAGCCACGGCATGTAGCACCCCTATGGCGCCGCCAAGAACCGCACACTGAAGGGCTGTCTCCCGGATGCAGTCAGCCTGCGTCACGAACGCTCTCACCCTCACCGTATACCACAATGCGTCAGCTAGCTTTCACAAGCGCTCACCGGTGGCGCAACAAGCACCGGCAGCCACGCGCTCCGAGTATCGCGTTTCAATCGCTGAGCACTGTACTGCCACTTGGTTTTATGAAGCCTTTGCATTCCTAATTTAAGTACTGAAATTCGCAGGGAACCTGGCATAACAATTTTATTACTGTGCCGAATTATTAAGTTCGTTTAACCATAGTGTCTGTTTTGAATTTTACATGTGGGGCATTTTTTTTTTCTTTTTTGCTTTTTCAGGTAGATGTTCCTTTGACTCCCTGCCTGCATTCCGCGAAAGGGGAAATTAGCCTCCGCATCGATGGCCAGAGTGTCTTGACTGCATCATCTTTACTGGGAGGACTGTGTAGTCTGTTTGCATCGTTCTGGGTTTTCAACATTCAATATCCCAAGAAGGCACACAGAGCTCTAACGTTTGTGGAACATGCCTTTTTGGACCTTGCCAGCACCAAATCATGTGTGAAGGATTTAGAACTAATTAACTTTTATCGCATCAATATCCCTCACCAATATTTTATTTGTTTTCAATCCTGTAATCATTGGATAGTAGTTTAAAGAATTTCGTATTATGTTTCTGACGTTTTCTTTTTTTTTACTGAACAGGGGATATTTGATGGGCCCTTATGTATGCTGATAATACAGCTATCTTTTAGTGAAGCAATAATATTAACCAACTAATATAACTTGAAACACTTATCTAAATAATGTTGGCAACTGGTGCCAAATGAATCAACTCAAAATTATCGGAAAAACACGAATTACATGGCTTTTTCTTCTCACTCTGAAGAAGCTGTCGCGATACCACCCATTCTGTTCTATATCCTTGCAATTAACTCCTCAGACTGGGTCACTTTTCTTGGCGCATTTGTGTCTTTATCAAAACGCACTGGTATTTTCCGCAGCATATTTCTCGTTCTTTATATTACTCATTTATCCATAGCCATCTCATTGCTGTCTGTCTCCTACATCATTTATCTCTTGTGCCTTTACCATCTACAAAATGCTCGTTACCTTTCAATATCAAATCGTTACACAGCTCTCGCTCAATTCACCACCAATTGAAAATATTTTTTTTTGTTGTAAACCACTGCAACCATTTTTTTTCACTTTGTGTAGTCAGTACTGATGCGTACTGATAAGTACTCACGCGTTCTCAATCCTCTAGTATTATATAATGATATCACTTACCATGCCGTTGTGTTTGTGCCTATATGTTTTTCGCGTATTTCCAGTTCTTGTAGTAATATTGTTTCTACAGTTTGTTCAACTAGCACACAGATCGCTCATTTCACCACCAACTGAAATTTTTTTGTTGTTGTAAACCACTGCAACCATTTTTTTCACTTTGTGTACTGAGTGCTGATGCGTTCTAATAAGTTCTGATAAGTACTGACGCGTTCTCGACACGCTGTTATTATATAATGATTTCACTTACCATGTGGTTGTGTTTGCGCCTATCTTTGTTTTTCGCGTATTTCCAGTTCTTGTAGTAATATTAATTCTACGGTTTGTTCAACTAGCATTCTATTGCTGTCTTCCATTCCTAACTGGCGTGTTTTTAGCAATGTACCATTTTTGCTTTTTATAGGAGGTCGCCCTAAGTTTTTATTTCGGAGCCTCCTTGTGTACACCATGTACCTTGTAAACTTGTATGCGAAAGTTCGTTTGAAATAAACCTGAAACCGAGCAAAACCGTGTGAAATCAGTACTCCCGCAGGGAACTAGAAACTCTCCCTTGTGGCCTTGAAAAAACTCCTTTCGGAAGGCCTACAAAACCGCCCCAACTTTGCAAAACTCCATTCAAAAGAAATATATGCTTCCCTTGAACCTCCTAAAAACTCCCCTCGCGAGGCTACAAAACGTAAAACTCCATGCAAAAGAAGTAAATGCTTCCCTTGAACCTCCTCAAAACGCCCCTAAAATAGCATAAGTACTTCCCAAGGGAGCCATAATAGGCTCCTATTCAACCGCCTAAAAAGTCCATAAACATCACTTAAAAACGCCTTGAGGAAGTAAAGAATACTCCATTTTGATCTCCCTAAATTCTCCCTAACATTTCTTAACACTCCCTAACTACCTCCTTTCTATCACCTAAAAACACCCTGTTTTGAGGAGGTAAACAAAACCTCCCTGTTCCATGTAGTAAAAAAACTCCTACAAGGAGGATCACTAGAGGACAGGCGAAAAAGAACCTCTAGGGAGTATATGGGTGGAAAAAAAGTTTAGAGTGTTGAGAACGAACGGCCCGATCGTTGGCGTGGAGGCAGCGGAGGCGCCGTGATTTCGTCAGCTCATGGGGCAGTTGGCCGCGACCAAAGTTCTAAAGCGATTCCAGGCACTCTGTTTCTATTACTTTGTATTTAAATTGGACGCCAAAACGCGCGGGAGTCACGAAAAGCCCACTGAGCGAGCCGCACGGTGGCTGTGCAGGCGGCGGCCACGGCCGCGAAGTGGCCCAGGCCGGCGCAGGTAGCTCGAGCGATAGCTTGTTACCGCTGCACGAAATTGTACCGAAGTCTCAACCATGGTAACTTATATGAAAAAGGAGTTAATGATGCGATTGCGGGTCACATTAAAAATTGCCATCTGCGCCGCTTATGAGCGCAGCAATCGAATATCCGCCGCAGTGCTAAGTCGAACACATCTGTATGCGGACCTGTAGGCAGACCGGCCGGCTGCTCCCAGCGCGCGTTTAAATGCATCGGTGGGCGAACCAATAAGCGACATCGCCGCGTGGAGTAGAAAGATATTGAATGCCGCACAAGTGGCAACGGATGAGCTAGAAACATACGAAAGCATAGAAACGATTGACAGTCATCTCGTCAGCCTGTGGAGAAAGAAAAAAGGAACTGGAAGGGCAACTTAAAAGTAAGAGGTGGGACAGAAATATGCGCAAAAGGATTGCTGCCCTAAATAAGGAAATCGAGGAATACTGCTTGGAATTGACTCGAGTAAACTGGGGGAACATATGCGATCAGATGAACGTGGGAATGGGGATCGCGAAAACGTGAAAGATACTTAGGTATCTCCTTGACCCAAGCACGTCTAAGTTCGAAGCGCGACAGAAACTACAAACCCTAACTTATAAATTCGACGGGACCACTAAAGAGTTGTTAGACGAAATCCGGAGCAGATACTTGGGGCCGTCCTCCCGAGAAAGTCTTCCCGACTACGCGGGTGCAGTGAACGAGATTCTCAACGTCCCGATCACGATCGCGGAGGTTAGAGCCGAGACAAATCGTCTCACGACCAAAACGGCCGCTGGACCGGACAGAGTCAGCAATAAGATGTTGAGGAACCTAAATGACGAATCCATCCGTGAACTAACCGGCTATATGCAGAGATGTTGGGACAGGGGCGAGCTTCCACCGGAATGGAAAAAGGCTAATCTGGCACTCATCCCGAAACCCGGCAAGAAACTAGGTTTAGAGAACCTAAGACCAATCTCCATCACATCGTGTGTTGGCAAGTTAATGGAACATGTAATTCAAACCAGACTTGGTAGGTATTTGGAAGATGAGGGAATGTACCCAGACCCCATGAGAGGTTTCAGGGTGAACCTTTCGGTCTGTGATGTAATGCTACAAATCAAGGAGGATATATTTGTTGGCCTGGCCTGGATGTAGTCATTGTTGGCCTGGATGTAGCCAAAGCTTTCGACAACGTCAGACATTCAGCCATCCTGCGCCACCTGAGTGCCCTAAACGTGGGGACCAAAACATACAACTATGTCAGGGATTTCCTTTCAAGTCGTACGGCTAATATAGAGTTAGGGGGTGCCTCCCTCCGGAACACCGAACTAGGTAACTGGGGCACGCCTCAAGGGTCAGTCCTATCTCCGACATTGTATCTTACCGAGAGGCTCGATAAGATAGAAGACCTGAGATACACTATCTACGCGGACGATCTCACTCTGTGGATCCACCGTGGTAGTGACGGGCACATTGAAGATATACTACAGTAAGCTATAGATGAAATTGAAAATTACCTAGAAACTTTGGGACTCAAGTGCTCGGCCGAAAAATCCGAGGCACTGTTCCTCATCCCCCAGTACAAGCGGAAAGCGAGCAGGAACAGCCACAACATAAGTCTTAAAGTAGGAGGACAGCAAATCCCCGCGAGGGACAAGATCAGAGTACTAGGGCTTTATGTCCAGGACACCGGCAGAAACACGGAGACCATACGTCGTCTAGAGAATGCGGTGGCACATGTTTGCAGAATGATGAAACGCATCTCAAATAAGCATGGGGGATGAAGGAGCCCAACCTCCTCAGGGTGTTTCAGGCCTTCGGTATCAGTAGGATCCTTTTCGTAGCCCCCTACATGAGGCTGACAAAATCCGAGAAGAATAAGTTGGACATATTAATAAGAAAAGGGATTAAATGTGCGCTAGGTCTTCCCCCGAACACGTCAACGGCCAAGATTCTTAGTTTGGGCGTATCAAACACTTTAAATGAACTCATAGAGGCGTCAAATGCATCGCAACAGCAGAGACTGTTGGGCAGCAGGACGGGTCGCAAAATACTCGAATGTCTGGGATACCAGACCAGTGAACTAGCCAAAGGTACACGCGAAATACCAAAGTCGATCAGGGAGAAAATTGAGGTAACTCTCATGCCCAGAAACATGCATTCCGTGTATCACGAAGCTAGACGAAAGAGCAGAGCCAAAGCCCTGCAAACCAGATACGGTGGACAGACGGACGTCCTTTACACCGACGCAGCGGCATATCAGAGTAAAACCGCTTACGCAGCAGTAACGGTTACTGAAAGCGGGGTCCCAGCCTCGTGTTGCCCGTTACTGAGTAGGGACGCGACGGAGGCCGAGGAGGTAGCCATTGCCTTAGCAATGACCCGGCCGGAAATTTGAACGATAGTGAGCGACTCTAAATCGGCCATCAGAAATTTCGACCGAGGGAGGATGTCCAGCGCCGCTTGGAGTATCCTCGCAAACGTAAAAAACTTTACAACCGAAGAGGTAACGTTAGTGTGGACACCAGCTCATCGGGGACTCATTGGGAATGAGAAAGCACATGCGACCGCCTGAGGTCTTAAAGTCCGGGCGACCGCCGCCAACGCCGCCGCTGCTGATGTCCAGTCGTTGGCCTCAGCCTTGCATGCCGAACCTCCTTCCCAAAGGACGGCGAACGAAGGGCCGAGTGACTACAGTGAAATCACGCAATATTATAGACTGGAGAGGAAGATACTACCTCCGGCGGATCCGCAGCTAAGTAGAAAAGAGGAGATTTACTGGAGACGTTTACAGACGGGAGTTTTCCAGAACCCAGTCCTATATAGTAAGTGGCATCCCAAAGTCGTCGATCCAAGATGTAAGAAATGTAAGGGTCGAGCGGACCTCGTCCACATGGTGTGGACTTGTCCTTCGTACAATAAACCGCACCGAAACGTAGCATCCTGGGAGGCACTACTCCTCAGCCGAACCTCCGAAACCCAGCGCAAGATCATCCGTCCCGCCCTAGAAGCCGCCAAGTCCCAAGGAATACCGGCCGACTGATGGGGGGAGGGAGCACCTAACGCTCCTTTTTTGACTGGTGTGTAATAAAGTTTTCACTGACTGACTTACTGCCACTCTCAAGCGTCGCGCGTCGTTCTTTAGCCGCGGAAGCATTTGCACTCGCAGCGCCTGCGTCACGTCCACGGTCGCTTTTTAATTAGGCGGCTCACGAGATCAATACGTGGGGGCATTCGCAAAAAGTGCCGGCGATGCGGATTCGACAGTGCTACGGCAGCTCTGCTCTGTGATATCCCTCCGACGGTCACGTGATCAGCTTTGTTCACAAAAAATCCATCGTTTCGCGGCACCCGCTGAAACCGAAACTGCGGCTGGCTGCATTGAAAATGCCTCTAATTAAACAACCGTCGCACGCTGAAGCAAATGAGGTTTTGACAGGTGATAAGTAGGTGACTAGCTACTTGTCGCAACAAAAAAAGATACAAAATTTTTGTGTCAGGGCCCCTTTAAGAATCGCAAACTCTGCTCAGGATACAAAACAACAGAACAACCGAAAATTTAGACGGGTGAAAGTAATTTGTAGGAAATGTCCGACATTAACTCAAAGCTGCGCTTAATAAAAGAAAATACAGACTTTCTTCTGAGAAACCTTGTGATATCTAACGATATGCTCAGGGGTGAACTCAAACATCATATATCCAACGTATATATAGAGAAATCGCAGGCTGCCCTTACCAGCTTGTTACTCAGGATCACCGTGATCTGATCCTAAGGCCCCGGAGTTCTGGTCCAACACATAGGGTCCACCATCTCTTTACCCTCTTTTCCCAAACTTTCAATAAATCTCACTCAACAAAAATATGTGTCATTCTTCTTCTCTCTCTCTCTCTCTGTCTGTCTGTCTGTCTCTCTGTGACGTATCATCATCACCAGCCTATCTATGGCCGCTGCAGGGCAAAAGCCTCTCCCATTAATCTCCAATTACCCCTGACGTATAAAAATCCCAAACGTTCAGTCAGACACCCCCACCCCTCCCCCAATAACCACCTTTAAATTATGACACTCACTTTCTATGCCGAACCAGCGAGCCTCACGTCCGGTGGAGATGACAACCTGGCCGTTCCCGGAGAGACCCTGGTCCCTCCTGCTCGTGGATTTCGGGGGCCCCTTCAGGGGCCACTACTTCCTGGTGGTGGCGGACGCTTTTTCAAAGTGGGTGGAGGTCCTACCAGTCACAACTCCATCAGCAGGAGTAACCATTGCTGCGCTGCAGCACGTCTTCGCCGCCCAGGGGTTTCCAGACGTCATCGTGTCCGACAACGTTCCCGCTTTCTCCCGCATACATACCTGGCGTGGCTGTCGAAGAGCGGAGTCTACGGATGATGTAGCCTATTAAAACAATACATTAACAGGCCATGCTAGCGCTAATGTGTCGTAGTATCGAATACTCAATGCCTTTATCTCTTAAATAAGAACCTGAGACGCATTACATAGCATCAATGTGTGACATGCGTCGGGAGTGTGTATATATGCTTCTTCTGTTCAAGATAAACTTCAGTTGTGGGTGGCGCCCTGTGTGTTTACCTACCTCTATTCTTCAGCGCTTTTTCGCCTAGTGAAATGATATTCCTTGAACTACACCAGGAAGACCAGGATTAATGTACGTATGTTGAAAGGGCCCACGGGAACAAAATACAGTTTTGTTCAACTTGATAGAATTAGCCTCCCTTACTAACTCAGGTCCATCCCAGCCAAGAAAGACGTTTTTAACGGACATCACACAAGGGATTTTGATAAACTATCAATTTTGCGCTTCAGTGACGAGTGATGCGCGGGGGTGACGGAATATTAGGGACCATGAAACTTGCGCTAAATCGACATAAACAGACGAAGGAAGACGGACGATGCGCACTCACAACTATTATTTGCAGGAAAAGAAGTTGCCTTATATAGGCTTCTACAAGACAGAAAAAACACATAAAGCCAGATAGTAAAATCGATGGCAACACTGCAATACTCCGAGCCCGCCAACCGCTTGCTGTCTAAAAAAATGAAACTCATTGCTAAAAAGTGATAATGATGGTTCACTGATGCACCCCTCGCGATATTTTTGAATGAAGTACGATTCTGAAAGCTCACACGCCACAGTGTCATGGCTTCTGTCAATGATAATGGTTTCTTTGAGGCGCGGCGTACAACCACAATCACGGCAATGCATGGGCAAGTGTGATCCAGTGCCTTTCTTGATTGATAAATCGTGCTCCCTGAGGCGATCATTTATGCAACGTCCGTTTTCCCAATATATACCTTGCCACAAGTGGGCGGTATCTGGTAAACTATGCCAACTTTGCATCCCACGTACTTCTTGGCGTGCTTCTTACCACATGGATTAGGCTTCTTTTTTCCGGCGTTTCGGCTGCACAACCCACCTAGCTTGCGTGGAGCAGAAAACACAATCGGAATCCCATACTTCGTAGCAACCCGCTTAAGGTTGTGAGCGACTTTATGGGAATATGGCACCACCTCAGGCCTCGTTTTCTTTTCGGCTGCAACCTTAGGTTTGACCCGCTCACACTTTAGTTTTTGAAGCAACGCCTCAGAAACAGCTGCCAGTAGCGACCGAGGGTACCCGGCATCCAATAGTCGAGAGACCTGGGCGTCAAAACTGGTTTGCATACGATGACAACAAGACTTTTGTACAGAGGACTCCAAGCACATCAAGGTTATCACACGTTTTACAGTTTTTGAGTGAGCTGATTCAAAGGGCAGGAGCCCTTTTGTCGCGCGGGGACAAAACATCCAACACACATGTTTTTCTGCTACGCAGAAGTCAATATCTAAAAACCTCAGGTTATACCCTTTTTGCATTTCGTGCGTAAACTTCAAGCTGCCGTCCAATTTACTGAACGTCTCTAAAACTTCTGCAACGCTTTCTTGGTAACTCAGACCCTCCCGCCTTTTCAAACCGATCAAGTAGTCGTCCACGTATCTAAAGATTTTTTGGACCATTCCATTGTCCAAACCACGTAGTAAATTACGGTCTAACCGCGAAACAAAAATGCTTGACAGAACTGGGGAAACGCACGAACTGATACAGATCCCTTTTTTCTGTATGTAAAGCTTATCGTCATGCTGTACGACTGTGGCAGAAAGGTAGAACTCGATCAGGGACAAGAAACCACTAACTGAAACACCCGCAGCATTTTGAAACCTTGTTGCTCCATTCTCCTCAATACATTCCAGTACGCTTGTCAATAATTCACCATGTCGAATTGAAAAGAACAACTCTTCTACATCTACGAAAAACAATCCACCAACATCACTATTTTTTCGCACAAAGTCTATCACTTCCTGCGAATTTCTGACGGCAAACGAATCATTGGTGTTTAGCGTATTCAAATGTTTCTGCCGATACCTGCTTAACTCCCGTTGCCAACTTCCCTGTTCACTAACTATGCATCGAAATGGAATCCCTTCGTTAAGAGTTTTGGCAGAAAAAACATCGACAAGCAGGTCCCTTTACTTCCCTTAACGCGTTTCGCAACGTTATCGAGTTCTAGAGTTTTACATTTAGACACTGCTGCACTCTTTACCTTCTGCAGTTTAAGCTTCGCTGGGATGACGTTCTTGTGCACTGCTGCCATCGCCTTTTCCGAGAACATCCCTTTCGGCACAACCACAAACCCACCCTCTTTGTCCGCATTCATAAGCTGCAGCTCGTTGTTCCAGAAGTGCTCAACCACCATGCGCATGGACGGCTGGCGGCGTGAAAGTTTGCTCGTACCGGTCTGCAGCAGGGCATCCACTCCTTCCAAGAGGCACCGCTTATTATCCTCTTGCTCAGCTTTCCCAGCTATGCGTCTGTTTAGGGCCAGCATTTCGTGCTCTGGAATCTTGGGCTCCAGACTGTACTTCGGGCCCTTTTGGATGACTTCTGCCACCTCTTGTGGAAGTTGAGCGCCACCAAGTAGATGCAGTGTTGCAGCACGTGCGCCCCTGTCCGATTTCTTGGGAAGTTGACGAAGCATCCCTTGCCAGCACACCTCGGTGGTCTGAGCAGCAAGTCTTCGGAAGGTCCTTAACTTGCTCTCCCCCAGCCACTTGGGGCACTGGGTGAAACAAGCGATGCGTAGCCAGTCCTGGTAGAGTCGCCCTTGTCTGCGGAACTCGGAACGTAGGATCCGGCTCATCCGCTTGACATGCCCGAAGGACGGCTGCACCGCACCAAACAGGGCCGATAGTTCCACTGGAACCACCGCTTTTCGCAAGCATAGCGATAGACGTCTTGCACAGCATTCCGTCCAGGCGATGTGGCGCACTATTACCAAGGGTTGAAGATTGAAAGGGGAGGAACACAGACAAGTGAGGAACTCCCTTTCACAAGTGAGTGAAAGGGAGTTCCGCACACAAGTGGCTGGGGGAGAGCAAGTTAAGGACCTTCCGAAGACTTGCTGCTCAGACCACCGAGGTGTGCTGGCAAGGGATGCTTCGTCAACTTCCCAAGAAATCGGACAGGGGCGCACGTGCTGCAACACTGCATCTACTTGGTGGCGCTCAACTTCCACAAGAGGTGGCAGAAGTCATCCAAAAGGGCCCGAAGTACAGTCTGGAGCCCAAGATTCCAGAGCACGAAATGCTGGCCCTGAACAGACGCATAGCTGGGAAAGCTGAGCAAGAGGATAATGAGCGGTGCCTCTTGGAAGGAGTGGATGCCCTGCTGCAGACCGGTACGAGCAAACTTTCACGCCGCCAGCCGTCCATGCGCATGGTGGTTGAGCACTTCTGGAACAACGAGCTGCAGCTTATGAATGCGGACAAAGAGGGTGGGTTTGTGGTTGTGCCGAAAGGGATGTTCTCGGAAAAGGCGATGGCAGCAGTGCACAAGAACGTCATCCCAGCGAAGCTTAAACTGCAGAAGGTAAAGAGTGCAGCAGTGTCTAAATGTAAAACTCTAGAACTCGATAACGTTGCGAAACGCGTTAAGGGAAGTAAAGAGACCTGCTTGTCGATGTTTTTTTCTGCCAAAACCCTTAACGAAGGGATTCCATTTCGATGCATAGTCAGTGAACAGGGCAGTTGGCAACGGGAGTTAAGCAGGTATCGGCAGAAACATTTGAATACGCTAAACACCAATGATTCGTTTGCTGTCAGAAATTCGCAGGAAGTGATAGACTTTGTGCGAAAAAATAGTGATGTTGGTGGATTGTTTTTCGTAGATGTAGAAGAGTTGTTCTTTTCAATTCCACATGGTGAATTATTCACAAGCGTACAGGAATGTATTGGGGAGAATGCCGCAACAAGGTTTCAAAATGCTGCGGGTGTTTAATTGAGTGGTTACTTGTCCCTGCTCGTGTTCTACCTTTCTGCCACAGTCGTGAAGCATGACGATAAGCTTTACGTACAGAAAAAAGGGATCTGTATGGGGACGTGCGTTGCCCCAGTTCTGTCAAGCTTTTTTTTTTCGCTGTTAGACCGTAATTTACTACGTGATTTGGGCAATGGAAGGGTCCAAAAAATCTTTAGATACGTGGACGACTACTTGATCGTTTTGAAAAGGCGGGAGGGTCTGAGTTACCAAGAAAGCGTTGCAGAAGTTTTAGAGACGTTCAGTAAATTGGGCGGCAGCTTGAAGTTTACGCACGTAATGCAAAAAGGGCATAACCTGAGGTTTTTAGATATTGACTTCTGCGTAGCAGAAAAACATGTGTTGGATGTTTTGTCCACGCGTGACAAAAGGGCTCCTGCCCTTTGAATCAGCTCACTCAAAAACTGTAAAACGTGTGATAGCCTTGATGTGCTTGGAGTCCTCTATACAAAAGTCTTGTACTCATCGTATGCAAACCAGTTTTGACGCCCAGGTCTCTCGACTATTGGATGCCGGGTACCCTCGGTCGCTACTGGCGGCTGTTTCTGAGGCGTTGCTTCAAAAACTAAAGCGTTAGCGGGTCAAACTTAAAGTTGCAGCCTAAAAGAAAACGAGGCCTGAGGTGGTGCCATATTCCCATAAAGTAGCTCACAACCTTAAGCGGGTTGCTACGAAGTATCGGGTTTCGATTGTGTTTTCTGCTCCACGCAAGCTAGGTGGGTTGTGCAGCCGTATCGCCGGAAAAAAGAAGCCTAATCCATGTGGTAAGAAGCACGCCAAGAAGTACGTGGGATGCAAAGTTGGCATAGTTTACCAGATACCGCTCACTTGTGACAAGGTATATATTGGGCAAAGCGGAAGTTGCATAAATGATCGCCTCAGGGAGCACGATTTATCAATCAAGAAAGGCACTGGATCACACTTGCCCATGCATTGCCGTGATTGTGGTTGTACGCCGCGCCTCAAAGAAACCATTATCATTGACAGAAGCCATGACACTGTGGCGTGTGAGCTTTCAGAATCGTACTTCATTAAAAAAATCGTGAGGGGTGCATCAGTGAACCATCATTATCACTTTTTAGCAATGAGTTTCGTTTTATTAGACAGCAAGCGGTTGGCGGGCTCTGAGTATTGTGGTGTTGCCATCGATTTTACTATCTGCTTTTATGTGTTTTTTCTGTCTTGTAGAAGCTTATACAAGGCAACTTATTTTCCTGCAAATAAATAGTTGTGAGTGGCACATCGTCCGTCTTCCTTCGTCTGTTTATGTCTATTTAGCGCAAGTTCCGTGATACATAATGCACCTACTAGCCCAACAGCACATTGCACTGAAACACCTAAAAACTAATGCTTCTTGTTCACAGCAAGCGACACGCCATTAAGAGTAATGTCTGGGTCCAGATGGACGCCACGCTTCCTGGAGAACACAACGCTAGAGCGTTTTGCAGGATTCAGTTTAAAACCATTCCTGTCTGCCCAGCCGGCAAATTTGTTGTCACCAAACTGGACTTTGCGTTCGCAGATTGACATATTACATGATTTAAAGGATATCTGTACGTTATCTACATAAATGGAATAAGATTGTAGGTGCAATGCCTTTCCAAGAGAGTTCATCTTAATTATGAAAAGAGTGCAGCTCAACACTCCATCTTGTGGAAGGCCATTTTCTTGCATGACAACCCTTGAG